>NC_060214.1:104360000-104960000 GCF_021130785.1 Homalodisca vitripennis
TTTAAACGTAAAAAAGTTCCAATAAATTCTACGTCTTCTAAATTTTTAAAAACTTAAAAAATTTTTAATAGAAAATTAAAAAAACCCTTTTTTTTAAAATTTTAAAAAATAAAAATTATTAAAAATTTTTATAAAATTTTTTTTTATTAAAAAAATCCATTTTGTCTAAAAAGATGCCTTAGTATTAAAATTGAATTATTTTTTCTTTTCTTAAAAACATAAAGGAAAAAAAACATTTTCATTTGAAATATTTTTTCCGTAGTATGTTTTAAAATTTTTTTAAAAAAAAAAAATTCTATTTTTAAAAAAAAAGAAAAAAAATTTTTTTTTTTCCAATCTTGTTTTTCCCCCAAATTGCAAACAAGGGGGGGGCTAAAATTTGCACGTTTCGGGTTTAAATACCCCTTTGTTAAAAATTAAAAAAATTTTTTTATATCTTAGTTTAAAAAAAAAAGTTTTTTAAAAAAAAAAAAGAAAATAAGGGGGGTAATTCCTAATTTAAAAGAAAAAAAAATTTTTTTAAAAATTAAAAAAAATACACATTTTTAAAGAAAAGGATTAAAAACAAAAAAAAATTGATAACAAAAAAAAAATAACTTTTTGGGGTTTTAAAATACTTTTAAACTTTTTTATTTGGAGAAACTTTTCCCCTTTCCTGGGTAAAAAAAAACTTACTTTAAACTTTTAGTTTTTATTTCCAGTTTTTGCCCTTTAGTAATAAATGGGAAAATTAAAATCGTAAAGGGGTACAATTTACCGGTTTAAAAAAGAATAATTTTTGGGTTTTTTTCTTGATATATTAATAAAAAGCAAAAAAATTAAAAATTTAAAACTTTTAAATTTTAAAAATATTTTAAAATATAATTAATTTAAAATTTTCCCACTTTAGTATTAATTTTTTTAAAAAATTTTTCAAAACTTTTAAAATTTTTCCCAAAAAAAAATTTTCCCTAAACCCCTTTTAAAAAAATTTATTTAAAAATTTTTGTAATTTGGGGGGTTTTTTTAAATTAGTTAATTTATAAATGATTTTAAAATTTTTTTTTTAAATTTCTTTAATAAGTTGTAATTTTAAAAAATTTTTTAAAAAAATTTTTTTTGATTTTTAAAAATCAAAAAACCGGGTTTTTTCCCTTTCGTAATTTTGGATTTACTCGTTAAGGAGTTTTATTTTTGGGGTTTTTTTATTTTTTTTACGTGGGGGGGGAATAAATTTTAAAATTTTTTTTCATAGGTATAAAAGTTTTGGAAATGTAAATTTAAGTACCTTTTGGGGTTTTGGTTTTTTCCCCAATTTTTTGATAAAAAAAAATTAATTAAAAAAGCCGGGTTTTTAAAAGTTTTTGCAAAAATTTTATTTCTTTATTCTTTAAATTTTTTTTAAAGTTTTTAACAGTTTAAAAATTTAAAAATTTTTTAAAATTTTTTTTAAAGTTATAAAAATACCAAAATTTTTTTTTCAAAACCAAGTGAAAACCCCCCCCAAAAAAATTTTTCCCTAAAAGGGTTTTTCTTTTAAAAATTTTTTAATTTGGTTTTTTTTTAAAAAAAAAAATTTTTTTCCCCAAAAAAAAGTTAAGGAAAAAAGTTAATTTTAAAAAAAGAATTGTAAAAATTTAAAAAATAGAAAAAACAAGTTTAATAAATTTGCCACGTTTAAAATTTTTAAAAAAAAAAACTATTTTTTAAATTTTTTTTTAATTTGTTTCAAAAAAGTTTAGTTCTTTTTTTAATTGTTTTTATTTTAAAAAAATAATTTTATTAAGTTTTTTAAAATTTTTTTTCCTAAAATTTTTTTAAAAATTTTCCCCATTCTTTCCAAAAATTTTACAATAAAAATTTTAATTAAAAACCCCAGAGAAAAAAAAATTATTTTTTTAAAATTTTTTTAAACGTTTTTATTGTTGCATTAAATAAACTAAAAAATTTAAATTGGGAAAAAGAAAAAAGGGTTGTTTTAAAAATTCTTGGGGAAAAAACCTTTTTTTAATTAAAAACCCCCCCCAAAATTTTGGGCTACGGGGTTTTTTTTTTCGTTAAGTGTAAATTTTTATTTAATTTTAAAAAATTTTTTTTTTTTACCATTTTTTTTAAAAAAAAGTTTTAAATTAAAAATTTTAACTGATTTTTAAAAAATTAAAGGAAAAAAATTTAAAATTTTAAAATTTTAAAAATTTTAAAAATTTTTTTTTAAAAAAATTTTTTTTTTTAAATTTTAAAAACTGCCTTTCTTTTTAAAAAATTTTTCCAAAAAAGTTTTTTTTAAAAATTTTTATTTTTAAAAAAAAAAAAATCCCTTTTTTTATAAAATTAAAAAAAAAAATCCCGATTTTTTTTATTAATTTTGTTTTTTAAAAAAAAATTTTTTAAAAAAAATTTTTTTTTAAAAAAAAGCTTATGTTTTTTTAAAAATAAACTGTCTAAAAAAAAAATTTTGCTCAATGGTTTTACCTTAATACGTCCCAAATTTTCAATTTTTTTAAAAATTTTCCTAAAACTAAATTTGGGGACGGGTTTTAAAAAACCCGAAAAGGTTATAATCATTTAAAAACCCTTTTAAAAATTAATTTTATATATGATTTCGATATTTTTTTTTTGAAAATTTTTTTTTAAAAAACTGTCCAAAGGATTTTCAAAAAATTTAGGAAAATTTTTAAATTTTTAATAAAATTTAAAATGGAAGACCTGTAAAAATAACCAAAAAAGGGAAAGTTTTTTAGAACAAAATAAAAAAAAAAAATTTTGGGTTTGAAACAAAAATTTTAAAAAATAAACTTCAATTTAATTCACTCTAAAGCCTTTAAAAACTAAAATGAAAAAAAAATTTTTTAATTATTTTAAGTTTAATTATCATTTCTATTTTGTATTTAATTTTTAAAATTTATTTTTTTTACAAATTAAAAATTTTTTTCTTCGGACAAACTTTTTTAATTTATTTTTTATTTTATTTTAAAAAAAAAAAGGCCCCAAAAAAAATTAAATTTTTAAAAAGCTGGTTGTTTTAAAAGTCCCTAAATTGTGTTTTTAAATCGGAAAAAATTTTTTGGGAAAAAAAAGGAAAAATTTTGGTAAATAAAAAAAGAAAAAAAGGGGCAAAAAAAAAAAAAAGTGAACTTTTTTTTTAATATATAAAAAAACCATTTTATTTTTAAAAAAAACTTTTAAACGTTTTAAAAAAATTTTATAACTTAAAAATTTTGGTCCAGTTAGTTCGGGGTTTTTTTATTTAAAAAAAAAAAAAAAATTTTATTTTTTCAATATTGTTTTTAAAAAAAACAAAAAAAATTTTAAAACCCCTTTTTTTTATTTTTCTTTTTTTCCTAAAATTTTTTCTTTTTAAAATTTTTTCTTTTTTAAAAATTTTAAAAAAAAAGTTTTAAAAATTTTTTTTTTAACTTTTAAAATTTTTTTAAATTTTGGATTTAAATTAAAATTTCTTTAATAATTACAAAATTTTTTAAAAATTTTTTTTATTTTTCAAAAATTTTTTGGGGGGGTTTCTAATAAAAAAAATTTTTTAGGAAACCCAACAAAATTTTTTACCCCTTTTTTGGAGTTTGGCCCCCTAACTTTGTGTGTCTAAACAAACCCAATATTTTAAATTTTAAAGGTTTTTGGGTTTTTTAAATTGATTCCTTTTAGCAAATTTTTTAAAATTTTCCCAATTTTTTTAGTGTACCTTTTTTTTTTTAAAATTTTTGTAAAATTTTTTGATCTTTAAACTTTTTTTAAAAAAAAGTGAATTTAAATTTTTTAAGGTCCAAAAAAAAAAAACGGATAAATTTTTTTTTCAATTTTTTCCTCTTTAAAAGAATGCCCCCTTTTAATTTTATTTAAAAAGGGGTTAAAAATTCGAACAAAATTTAAAAAAATGTTAATTTAAAAAAAAAACAAAAAATATTTTTTTTATTCCTTAGTAAAATAAAATAAAATCCGAATTTTATTTTTTAAAATTTTCATTTCTAATTTATTTTGGGGAAATAATGGGGGGTATATATTTTTACAGTTCCCTTCCCCCCGGTAAATTTAAGGGAATTTATTTTACCCCCCTTTTTAATGGAAAAATTTTTTAATTTAAAAAACCCCCGTCTACCAAAAGACACTTAAATTAAATAGTTTTGGGGGAAAAAATTTTTTTAAAAGATTTGGGTTTTGGAAATTTTTAACCCCCAAATTTTTTTTCCCAAAAATTTTAATTTGAATTGTTGGTATTTTTCTTTGTGGAACTTTTTTAAAGATAGAAAAAAATTTATTATTGCATAAAATTTTAAGGGGAATTTTTTTAAAAAAACGTTAATAAAAAATTTTAAAAAATTTTTGGGGGTTTTCCCCAAAAAAATTTCTAAACAATAAAATTTAATTAAAATTTTATTTGGGAAAACATTTTAAATTTGAAAAAAAGGGAAAAACCCCAATTTTTTCAATTTTTTTAAAAAATAAATAAATTTCTTTTTAAACCAATAAATAGGTATTGAATTTTCTTTTTAAAATTTTTAAAAAAGGTCCGTTTGGGCAATTTTTTTATTTTTTAAAAATTTTAAAAATATAAAAAAAAATGTCTGCTTGAATTTTTCATGGGGTTTTTTTTGAAGCCGGGGGGGGTAACGTCGTTTTCTTTTGCACATTTTTTCATTTCAAAAAAATTTTTTTTTTAACACTTAAAGGTTTTTTGGGGGTTTTAACAATGGGGGTTTAAGGTTTCATTTTAGGTTAAGTCTCTTTTAAAAGCCTTTTAAAAAAAACCCCCAAAATTTTGAAAAACCTGGCCCCTTTTTAAATAATTGGTTTTAATTAAGTTTTTTAAAAATGGGGTTGGTTGGAAAAAAATACGTTCAAGTGTTTTGGGGGCCTTAAAAAATTATTTAAAATAAAAAAAATAAGGTCAATTTAAAGGGCTTTGTTTTTATTTTTATAATTAAATTTTAAATTTGAATTCCTTGGGGACCCTTTTTTTAAAAATTTTGGTTTTTTATAGATTAATTTTTAAAAAATTTTTAAAAAAAGATTTTTTTTAAAAAAAATTAAAGTTTTTTAAAAAAATTAAAATGGGTTTTTTAAAAAAAAAAAAAAAAAAAATAATAGTATTTTAATGTAATGAATGGGGGTTTTTAAATTAAAAAGTAATCTATTACTTTTCACCTTTATTTTTCAAAAGTTTTCCCCAAATTTTGGGTTAAACCGGGGTTTTAATTTTGTTCCTTAAAAAGGAAAAAAATTAATTTTTTTTTTTTAAATTTTTATTTTAATTTCTTTTAAAAAATTTGGGTTTTACTTTAAAGGGTTTAATAAAAAATATTTCCGTTGCAAAAAATTTTTTGTAACTTTTTATTAAAAAAATTTAAAAAAAAGGGTTTTATACTATGGTTTAACCAAAATTAATTTTTTTAATTTAAAAAAAATTTAAAAATAAAAATTATAAAAGTTGTAACAAAAAAAATTTTTTTTAAAAATTTTTTAATTTTTAAACGGCTTAAAAATGTTAAAAAAGGTTTAAATTAAAATATCCCCAAAAAAGACATCCAATTTGGGGTTTTTATTTTTCCTTTTTTAAAAATTTAAAAAAAACCCTTGCCGAATTTTTTCGAAAATAAAGGAAGTTTTAAAAAAAAAATTTTTAAAATCCGGGGTTTTTAAAGATTAGGGTTTAATTTAAAATTTAAAATAAATAAAAAAAATAAAAAACCTTTTAATGAAATAACCCTTTTTGTTTTAATTTAAACCCAAAAATGTGAAAAATAACAAAAAGTTTTAAAAATTTTTTTGGATTTAAAAAATTAACCCCAAAAGAATTTGGGGAAACCCCCATTATTTAAAGGTTTTTTTATTTTTTCCCCGATTATAGGATTTTTGGACGCATTTTTACTTTAAACCAATTTTGGACCCTCAAGGGGTAAAAATAATTTAGAAGGTCTTAGAAAACGAATTTCTTGGGAAAAAAGGGATTTTAAAAACCTTAAAAAAAAAACTAGTTTAATTTTTAAATAACCCCAAATTAAAGATTTAAATTTTTTTGTGTTTTAAAAGAAAAATTTTTTTTGTTATATTTTAAAAAAAAAAAATTAAAGGCTTCCGGGAGGTTAAATTTATTGTTAGAAACACTACAAAATAAATAATCCTTTAAAATCCATTAGTTAGTATTGGAAATGGGTTTTGGAGGGTTTTCCCAAAAAAAGTGATTTTCCCGTAAAAAAAATTTATTGAAAAGGAAAAAAGGGGGGGATCCCTTATCTTTGTTTTTATGGGCGTAAAGGTTATTTCAACCCCTGTGTTTAATTTTAAAAAATTTTTAAAAAAAATTTTTTTACTTAAATTGTTTGCTGTTTTAACCCGGAAAAAATTAAATAGAATAAGGGTTTTAATTTTTTTTTCCCCCGTCTAAAAAAAAAGGTTTAAAAAAATAAATTTAAAAATTTTAAATTTTTAAAAAAATTTTTTGAAAACATTTTTTTGTAAATTTAATTTTTTTACGTTTTTTCAAACGAAAAAAAGTATTTAAAATTTTAACCTAGAATTTTGGGTTAAATTTTAAAAGGGGGAATGGTTTTTTTAAAAAATTTTAGGAACTGGTTGGGGGTTTCCCGCCAAAAATTTTTTTAACATTTTTTTCTTTTATTAAAAAAATTATTCTTACCGCTTTTTTTAAAATTTGTTTCAATTTTTTTTAAATTTTAAAAACACGCTTTTGCCAAATGTAAAACTCTAGGCTAAAAAATTAATTAAAAAATTTTTTTAATTTTTTATTTAAAATAAATTATAATTTGAAAAAATAAATTTTTTTTTTTAAAATTTTTTATTTGAACAATTAGAGCAAAAATTTCATTGGGCAAAATTTTTTAAAATTTAAAAATCCAAAAAGCTTTTTTTTGTAAAAAAAAGTAATAAAATTTGAAGTATTTTTAAAATTTAACAAAAAATTGTTTATTTTTTAAAATTTTTAAAAAAATTTTGTGGGTTATAAACTTTTTTTAAAACAAAAAATTAAATTTTTAAAAATTTTTTAGTTTCTTTGGTTTTTCTTAAATTTTTTAAAAAGGTTTTTAAAAAAAATTTTTTGTTATTAATTAGGAAAAAGTAAAAAATTTTAAAGTTTGAAAAAATTTAAAATGAAAATTTTGAAAAACCCTTTTTAACAAATTTTTTTAAAAATGTAAAAATTTTAAAAAACGGGTTTTAAAAAATTTTAAATTTGGTTCATTTTAAAAAAAAACCCCTTTTTGGGGAAAATCATTTTAAAAAAAATTTTTTTTTTCCTTATAATTTTAAAAAAAATTAAATTGTTATTGGGAAAATTTAAAAAAAAAAATTTTATTTATTTTTTGGTAAAAAGAAAAAAATTTGATTTTAATTTTTTTTAAATAAATGTTTTAAATTTACTTATTTAAAGGGGGCCTTCCCAAAAAAAACCCCTTTTTTTTAAAATTTAAAATTTTCCAAATTTAAATAAAATTTTTTTTTATTTTTTTAAAATAAAAATAAAAAAAAAAAAAATAAAATTTTGGAATAAAAAAAACAAAAATTTTTAATTCTTTTTTTGGAACCAATTAAATTTTAAAAAAAATTTTTTTAAAAAAATATAATTTAAAAATTAAATTTTTTAATTTTTAACCTTTAAAACCAAAAATTTTTTTTAAAGAAATCGGGGGATAAAACCATTTTTTTTGGTTTTAGTTTTTTTTTAAATTTCTTAAAGGTTTTTAAATTTGGTTTTTAAAGGGTTTCAAATTAATTTTTTAAAAAAAGGTTTTAAATGGGGGTGTTTTTAAAAAATAAAATTTATTTTTTAAAATTGAAATTAAGTTAATTTTCAACCCAAAAAATTTTTATTATTTGAAAATTTTTTTTAAAAATTTTACACTCGAAAACCTAAAAAATGTTTTTAAGTTTTTAATTTTTGGGAAATATTATTTGAAAGGGGAAAAAAAATAAAAAAATTAATTTTATTTCCGTAAAAAATCATTTTTCCCTTTTAAAAAACCCCTCAAGCAGGATTTTGTTTTAAACCTTTTTTTACGGGGGAAAATTTCACATTTTTTAAAAAAATAGAATTTTTTATTTTAATTTTTTTAAAGGGGTTTTATTTAATATATTTAAATTTCCTTTTTTTTTAAAAATAATAATTTTTTTATAAAAAATTTTAAAAAATAAAAAAATAATTTAATAAAAAAATTTTTAATTTTTCCCAAAAAAATAAATTTTTAAAAAAAAACCAAACCCTTTTTTTTTGAAAAATGATTTTTTGCCCAAAATTAACAAAAAATTTAACAATTGGTTGGGGCCCCCAAAGGTTTGAAAAAGGGGGGGAGGGGGAAAACGAATCCCAAAGGGCCCAACGCGAAAACCTATTCAATTTTACTTTTTGTTAAAAAATTTGGGTTTGGTTTTAAAAAACTTTTAAAAAGGTTTTGTTTTTTTAACCTTTTAATGTAGGGCAGCAAATCATTATGTCGGTCTTCCCTTTTAAAAAATTTTTTTTAAGGCTTTTTAAAACCTTTTTAAAAAAAAATTTTTAAAAAAAGGGAAAACACGAATTGACTTTAACCAAAATTTTCTTAAAAAAAACAACCGTCATTTGAATTTTATTTTTCCAAAAAAATTTTCTAAATCGTTAAAAAAAAAAATGGGCAATCCCCGGTTTTTTTAAGAAAATTTTAAAAAACCCGGGGAAAAAATTTGCGGGGGAAAAATTTTTTTTTAAAAATTTAAAAAAAATAAGTAAAATGTTCCTTTTTTTTTTTTAAAGTATTTTTTTTTAAAATTAAAAAATTTTAAATTTTTATTTGAAGAAAAGGTTGAATTTTTATTTTTTTATTCCCTTTTAAAATTTTTGTTGCTTTTTATTTTTTATTTTTTACAAAAGGGGGGTTAAATACATTAAAATTAAAATTTACCCAATATTTCCGTTGGTTTTTTTTATACTTCCAAAAAAAAAATTTTTTTAAAAACCCTTTTTCATTTAAAAAAATAATAAAAAGTTTAAAATTGTTAGAAAAAAGGGGCCCCCGGGGTTTTTCCCCAGGGGAACGTAAACAACGCAAACCAGCAAACACGAACTCCTTCGAAGCCCCAAACAAATTATATTCAAACAGCTGCCTGGCGAAGCTCAAAAAATACGACCAAAAAAAAACACGTCCATAGAGGAATATAAAAAATAATATAATATAAATACTTTGTGGTTTTCAAAGCACTAATCAACCTATCGATTTATGTCAAACAATTCGCGGCAATATCAGATCGATTTTTTATAAGAAAAATTACAGGCGAAAAACGTGACGTACCTATATTACGGCCGTTGGGCGATTTTCAGTTTGAGTAGCCGTAATATAGGTACGTTTGCGTGCAAAGGGTTAACACATTTACTGCAATTGTATACTGACTGAGTGATCTAGATTTGTCTATATATAGAAACTCAAAAAGAACACGTTAATGAAGAAAACAGGATTTTTCTTACACTTTCCAACGTTTAATGATACAAATAAATCAATAACACAACGTTTCGAGATCTGCTCTCTTCTTCCGGTAAATAACTAACCTAACACATAATGTAGTTATTTACCTGAAGAAGAGATCTGATTGCAGATCTCGAAACTTAGTTTTACTGACTGTTTGTATTACTGACGGATGGCAAATTTCCATAAAAAATCTTGTTTCCTTCACAATTCTCCATCTTCATAAACAAACTTCAACTAAAGAACCCGTTAATATTGACATTCAGAGAAAAACTTAGTCATAAGAAATATCACGGCATTTAACAGGTTCCTGTACGATCCACGGCGGTCTACCGTGCTCAACGTGTTAATGTCTCCCTATACAAGTTTTAATTTTAGCTTGAGTAATTGTCTAGGTTATGCATGCGTAAAACAAATAAAATTTATTTAATTATGTTTTCAAAAATTAACCTTTTGAGATTTTTTGTTTACACTTATCTTGTCTGCAAAATAGCTTTTATAATAGCTAATATGTTATTTAAAATAATAATGTTTAGAATAAAACACTAATTTTCAATAGTAGATTAAATCAAATACAAAGTTTATTTTTAATAATAAGATAATGGGATATAATATTTATATTATATATAAAGCATTCAAATAAGAAATCATTTTTATTATTTAAATAGGGTTTGCACAATGCTTTGTCTTAGTCTAATGGCATTCAGATTTATGGTCCCTAACACAAAAATCATCTGCTCAAATTCCTTGTAAAATATATCATAATCCGCTTGTAATATAAATTAATTTAATAAATGCAATTTAACAAAATGTACATATTAAAGTCCCCTCATCTTGTTCCAGGGTTACTGATGAGTTTCGGTTTTGCTGCCTGGCAAGACATTGTCCGACTCTGCCTTCCGCCCCCTGATGAGTTCAGCAGCTGCGAGGATCTGATGAGCAATCTCGTCCTGAGGACTGTGTGTTCTGGCTGCTAGCAGGCATTGCGATCGTGGGAAACATCCTTGTCATTGTTTGGCGGAGCGGCTATAGCTTATTGCAATCAGGGTACTTACTTATCATGCAATCTACCACTGAGACTGTGTCTGGCTGCTAGCGGGCATTGCGATCGTGGGATACACCCTTCACATTATTTGGTGGAGCGGTTATATCTATTGCAACCAGGTACTTACCTATATCATGCAATTCTACCACAGAGCCAGTGTCTGGCCGCTAGCAGGCATTGCGATCGTGAGGAAACATCCTTGTCATTGTTTGGCGGAGCGGCTATAGCTATTGCAATCAGGTACTTACTTATCATGCAATCTAGCACTGAGACTGTGTCTGGCTGCTAGCGGGCATTGCGATCGTGGGAAAACACCCTTGTCATGTTGTTTTGGCGGAGCGGCCGGCTATAGCTATTGCAATCAGGTACTTACTTATCATGCAATCTAGTACTGAGACTGTGTCTGGCTGCTAGCGGGTATTGCGATCGTGGAAACACCCTTCTCATTGTTTGTTTGGTCGAGCGGTGTTTATATCTAATTGCAACCAGGTACTTACCTATCATGCAATCTACCACTGAGCCAGTGTCTGGCTGCTAGCAGGCATTGCGATCGTGGGAAACATCTTTTCATTGTTTGGCGGAGCGGCTATAGCTATTGCAATCAGGTACTTACTTATCATGCAATCTAGTACTGAGACTGTGTCTGGCTGCTAGCGGGCATTGCGATCGTGGGTAAGCACCCTTCTCATTGTTTGGTGGAGCGGTTATATCTTATTGCAACCAGGTACTTACCTATCATGCAATCTTACCACTGAGCCAGTGTCTGGCTTGCTAGCAGGCATTGCGATCGTGGGAAACATCTTTTTCATTGTTTGGCGGAGCGGCTATAGCTATTGCAATCAGGTACTTACTTCTAATGCAATATACCACCGAGCCAGTGTCTGGCTGCTAGCAGGAATTGCGATCGTAGGAAACACCCTTTTCATTGTTTAGTGGAGCGGCCATAGCTATTGCAACCAGGTACCTTACTTATCATAAAATCTACCACTGAGCCAGTGTCTGGCTGCTAGCAGACATCGAGATCATGGGAAACATATTCGTCGTTGTTGGGCAGATTTGCTACAGCTCTGCATCCAGAAACTTATTCACCATTTAATCTAGTTGTTGGACCGTATGAAGGCCGCTAAGAGACATTGGTGATCATAGGAAAAGGCGCGATGACACGTCCTGGCAACAATACCTTTGCCGAGTCCGTCACCAGCTGCTAACCTGCCACCTCATCTCCTTTGATTCCTGAATTAAGTTATTCTATTTCTGTTTTTCCTGGGTGCTCCACTTTAACCAACGTTTCCCATCTAATACAAACGAATTCAACATTTCTCAATGGGTTTCAAAATGCCCAATCTGCCACTAACAAGCTCAACGAAATTGAACTGATAAGTGAATAAATGAACCACAGATGTAGTTGTATTGGAGAAACGGTTTTTTAACGACATTGGCCTAAAGCAAATTCTAAATTTCGTATTAGCTAATTCATATTGCTGACATCTTTCCAAAAGAGGAGGTGTCGCCATTTTTTCGTCAGGAAAAATTTTACTTTTTCTCCCTTTTCACTTTTCACTCGTTACAAGTATTGAAAAGATTTAGAAAGAAACAGTCGGGATGGAATCCAATCCAAAACAGAGACAAAATTAACATCATCGGAATCTCGTAATTCTCTCCCAATGGGAATAAGGGAAATTCACTTAATAACATTTTTAAGCCCTACTAATGGATTTGACTATCCATTAAGTTATGTTCTAATGGGGGATTTTAACATAAATGCGATCAACATGCAATAACATCAATTAGCGTCGCTGCTCTGTCTCTAAATTCCTGGAAAACAACTCTGCTTTTTACTTACTAAATGTGCCATGATGAATAGCCGAGACATACATGAGTATGAGACTAGGGACAGAGATATCTACCAAACTGGTAGACACAGTACTATAGTTTATGAACGTTTGCCTTCACAGACAGGTGATTATCTCGTCAACAAATTACCAGATTCAATTAAAAGCGCCTCAAAACATCCAAGGTGTTTAAAAACTCGGTTGAAGCACTTTTAGTGTCACAAACCTTTTATAATGATAGCGAGGTTTTGGTATGTGAATCGAAGAGAACCAATTAAGGAAACTGGCTCACTCTGTAGCTGGGAGTGGGAATAATTGGCGAACGAATGAATACATGTAAGTTTGCAAATTGTATGTTTTAAATGACATTTCTGGAGGCGTGTAATGACAAACTTTTAGCGAGTTAAGAATAAAAAATTGACTTTTGACATTCTTCGTTAAAATTTTCTGGTAATAAAAATCTGGTTTGATTTAATATGATCTATGTTCTTAACCTAATAAATAATAAACTTACAATCCTTGGAAATGTCCTGGAAAATAAATTTATTTCAGTTTCATTTTCGAGTTTGCTTTCTTTTGGCATGTCTTCCTAAAGTGAGTCCGCAGCATACCTACAGACAGATTAGTAGTAATCCACGAGCATTAGCATTTTCAAAAATCCCTACAGCCTAGAAATGGCTGTACAGTCCTGTGTATTTAATTTTTTTTATTGGCATATCAAAAAATTCTCAGGCATAAATAAAAGTATTATCCTGAAATAATACTACGTCACTGTATCTCCAAAACAAGGTCTCATTAGTTATTTTTAAGGTTATTATAAAATTTTGTATGTTTAAAAATGTAAGCTAGTTTCTTCTAGTCTGAAACACAAATTGTAATTGTAATTTTATTTTATTGTAGTAAATTGATATCAAATATACACTTGTAATTAGAATTATCTGGATTCTCCATCTCATTGCACAGCATTATGCCATATTTTTCTTTCTCCCAGGTGCATTCATTCCTAATCACCAACTTGGCCGTGGGTGATCTACTCATGGGCTCCTATCTACTCACAATAGCTCTCGTAGATCGTCACTACCGTGGAGTCTACTTCATATACGATTCCGCCTGGAGATCTAGTCGTTATTGCGCAATGGCTGGCTGGATTTCTCTCCACATTCCTCCAGTGAGTTGTTCTGTCTTCACCCTTACAGGTAATATTACAATATGTTGTAACACTTTTGTACTATTTAAACTTAAACTTAGTACGTACTTATAACAGTATTATTTTATTTAAACTAATATACTACTTTGAAAAAATAAAACAACCAAAACTACTTTAGAAGTGATTGGCAAAATTGTGATTTTTTTTTTGCAGAGGGGGGATTTATTTATAGCTCGCTGACAAACTCAAAATTAAAACACGTTACATGATCAACTTTCTTTGGCCTACATACAATGCTAGATGTAAATATTGTTGTACAACAGAATACAAAACAATAGAGAAAAATATATGTTATTAAATGGTAATTTTACATAAAGGAACAGTTAAGGCTTTTATTAAAATGTGTGAATATTTAAGAGTTTAAGTTGCTTGTATAGGAATAAATTTATACGTAAAAAGTCTGGTATTGTTTTTCTCTATATATCGTGAAAACATAGAGACAAACAGACGTTACGTGGTCTTTTTTATACTTACCGTAGACTTTACCAAACCCTCAGCCATAAAGTAATTATGAAATTCAGATAAACTACTTTAAGTTAATTAATTTTATTTGTTATAAATTTCTGTTAAAACAAATTACTGTAAAAAATTAACACCCTCATTTAAAAATACGGTAAGTATTTTCGTTTAGACCTTATTTATTCATTCCAATAAAATTGATTATCTCTTATGTAAGGTATTACTTTTGTAAAAAGTGCAATCTACAATAAATGTTTTCCAAATTACTAATAGTTGATATTAAAACTTTAAAATATTATTTAAAGTTTTTGATCTTACTTAAAAAATAGAATTTATTAAAATCGTAAAAAACACACGTGCATTTGTTTTGTATTATATTGAAAAAACAAATGTCTTTTTGACTTAAAAGATAAATCTATTTATAATCGAGATTTTGTAAAGGGCCACAAAGGCAGAGTGGAGCTCAACCCTCGAATACTCCCTAGAGAATGAAATGATTTCAGTCTGATTAAACTGATTCCCAACACAACCAACTTTCTTATTAGTTCAATCTTGTATAGACATATTTTAATTTGATTTTACCGCTCTTATCTTTGATTCTTTAGGCCAAATCTGATCCATCCTACTCATCTAGAAAGTATCTAGGAAACCTGAAAAATAGTTATGAGTAATATTAATAAACAATATTTCTTCTTTTATAATTTTAAGAATCATTAGCTTTGAATCAACTAAAAAAAACATTTCTAAAATGTCAGCTATCACTAAAGTATGTATGTAGTGAAATCCTATGAAACGCTCATCTTCAGGAGCAATCTATACGACTACCAATAAGAAATCTTAAATTATCATGAACTTAGAGATATTTTCCAATCATCATTGATGTAGTTCACATTTCTTAAGCAAACGTCATGCCTGCATCCTAAGTAACAGCAGATTAAATGGTAATTGTATTGTGGGAAAATGATTAGTCTAAACTGTCTTTTTAAGTAGTTTTTATATACAAATATATAGTTTATAAAAATCGCACTGATCAGTTGGACTTCTACAAATTGTAATCCATTTTGATCAACACATGAAATGCATGAATTTTATCTATTTTTCACCTCCAATTAACTATTAAAATAAACTTTATTTGAAATTTAATCATGGATCATTGATCTAAAACTTCTAAATTTTTGATATTATTACTACATGTAAGTAATACCTCATATAAAATATTGGTTTAAATAAACATTTAATTTGTTTTTAAGACATAGCGGTATGTGAAAGTATCGTTAAAATTTTTAATGAGCACGTAAGTATAATAACCATCTGAGGGTACTCCAAAGAATAAATTTCTCTACTACTTCTTTGCTGCAATATTTTAGCTATGAAAGTAAAATTATTTTCTGATTTGCTCACGTTTATTTCACCGAACGACGCAAGGACACTTTTTCCAATGTGGTTTTTATATATATATATATATATTATATATATATATATATAATATATGTGTGTGTGTGTGTGTGTGTGGTGTGTGTGTGTGTGTGTGTGTGTTTGTTTTGTGTGTGTGTGGTTTGTTTGTGTGTTTGTTTGTGTGTGTGTGATGTGTGTGAGTGTGTGTGTGTGTGTGTGTGTGTGTGTGTGGTGTGTGTGTGTGTGTGTGTGTTTCAATGTAATACCTCTTGAATGAGGGTGGCAGTCCATGGTGAGGCCTTGAGATAGTAGTAAATATATATTTTCAGATACATTATGTTAGAAATCTTGCTCTTAAACGAAGTGAAAAGGGCTAAACTACCAGAGAATCGTTGTAACCCGGCGAATAAGGCTTACATACTACTAAAATTCCAACGTATTAATATCCTTTCATTAAAATTTTTATTTACGAAACAATATAAAAACTATTTAATATTAATATTACCACAGCCTAAGGCATGAACCTTTTCTACTAAACCCTATAGGTCCTATAATGTCCTACTACATGCAAGATTCAGATAAAAAAAAACTCGTGAGAAATAGAAAGGAGGAGGACGCTTTTTCAGTAAAATTTTACAGGTCCCTAATTGCACACACATCCATTCTTGCATATCGATAGAGGCTAAAAGTCTCGTAGTTGTAACAGCAGACTATTATTTGTTTCTATCCATCAGTATTTTTATCAAATTTTTGTTTCGCTATTTTACGTTTTTTATTTGGCTCACATTACTGGCTGTGATAAACATCACATGTATGAAATGTAATAAGTTTTAATTCCTTAAAAACTATAATCGAATGGAATATAAAATTAATGTATGTTTCAGTAATCACTCTCGATCGCTTTCTCGTGATCATCTTTCCATTCCGCGTCCGTAGGCTGGAGATGACTCGTACCAAGCGGTTGATGCTGCTGGGCTGGCTTTTGGCTGCTTTAACTCTCCGCACTACCACTGATGCACATCAACTATTTCCAGTGAGTAAAGTGATTACACGAAGTTAATTCCTGGTCGCAAATAAACATTACGCGATACTCAAATAATTCCTTGTAATTAATCCTTGTCAAGTAGGTTAACTTTGCAGGAAGTTTAAAGAAAAATTGATTTTGATATTATGTTTGATCTTAAATGCTATACTTAGACGTGAGTTTCTTTTATAATAGATTTTGGCGAGTTCAAAGTTACAATGCTTCATTTGATGGCCTTTAATGGACGCTTAAGTATTTTTTTAGAATGATACACTGTGAGCTAGAGAGAGAGAGAGAGTGAGGGGGGAGAGTGGTGAGGGAGAGGGGGTTCAGAGAAAGAGAGAACTGAAAAAGATAAATATTTGTATTACATTACTTTATTAAGTGTATTTTACTTAAGGGAGATTGCTTACATTCTGCCGACGCTACCTTGTTTTTTCTTACTCTTATATACACAACACAACATGTTACAAAAATCTTATATATTTTATTCTGAACCCGAAATACCGTTATTGAAATCATATCGTTTTCTGTCCGTCTGTGCGATAACTCTTGATAGAGTAATGACGTGAAAACGTTTTCCTTGTCCCAGTGATGGATCTCAGTTGATTTTAATTGCCAAATTTTTAAAGGCCAAATTCATAGTAAATTATACTAGCGTACACGACTGATAATAACAATAATAACATATGAAACAGCAAAAATAATTTTCAATTAATCTTTTGCGTAAAATGCTCGCCAAAAATTAAAGTTCAAAGATATAACTTGTTATATTAGGCTGTAATTTATCGTCATGCAAAATTAATGGATAACATAGGATTCATATGGATCTAATACAACAGATAATTTAAAAAAATAGCTAAGAAATAACACAGATTAATTTTTCCATATTCTCATCAAAAGAAGAAGGTTAATATTACCTTGGTATAAGATTGATGACATTATTAGCAACAGTTCAGGCAAGCAGCTTTTAATATTTTTGAAATATTTTAAGTTTTTTTGTACATTTATTGTATTTGTTTGAAATGTGGATACGCATATAAATCGTGAAAAATTATGACTATGAGATTTTAATAATTTTTACATATTAATATTGGTGGTATCTTATTGGCATCTTCACAGAAATCTTTGCAGGACCAGCAAATGTTAATTTATATACATTTCTCACGCAAATAAAGAAAGAGGTTTGACCACTTCAAAGTATCTAATTAAAAAAAAAAGATTTGATTTGAGCCAGGCCAATTTGTTTAAGTTTAAAAACGGAGTAATAAAAACAGTACAAGCTGGAAGGCAAGAATGCTCGGGTCTACGATGCAATCTGTCTACTTTATCTTGGAGCTTATAACACTTTGGGTAAACCTGTTCCATTGAGACGATTTAAATAAATGTTACATTTGGGTAATTTAGGATTTTGACGTATCACACACAAGTATTAAATGTACATACTTTGCAATTGAATCTACCTTATATACTTACTGTATAAATACTTACTTATACTACATTAGTATACATAGGTGGATACCCACGGGGTGTTAATGTAATTAGGCACGATATTTGAAACAAATAATGTCAGTTACTGCATTAGCACAATTTAAATATGTATTGCTCTAAGCTCTCTGAGGATAAAAGATCTATTAGCAAATATAAAAAAAACAGTAGCAGTCGTGGGACTGCCGATAGAAGTGAAAACGGAACTTATTAAGTTGAGAGTAATTAACAATACGTTATGTAGCAGTATATCTGTAATTGTAAAATGTGACGCGTTTTTAATTTTTCCAATTTTAAAATCCACGAAAAAATATTATCAAATAACTAGAAATCTATTTTACCCACGCTCAGTAAGATAAATCTTATACCGTAATAATACTCATTTCATGATGAAGAGGTTAAATATTAAAAACATAATTAAAATGAATAATGCTAAATTTTAAATACAAATATTCGTACAAATATTAAAAATGTTTAAAAATATATTCGTTGTTTTCATTATTTCATTTATCTGCCATAAAAATATGTTGTAAATTGCCTCAATATTATAGTTAGTTAAACATAGAATACAAGTGAGTAAACACCGAGTGAACAACAGTGAGTTGAACTACCGTTGTAAAATAATACAGTTATTGCTACGGATAAAGTATATAATTGCAATAACAATTAAACCCACAATATTTTTAAAACTAATAAATTAGTTAAATTAACTTGGTTCTTTCGTAAAAGGTATTTTTTATTGCACAATAAACTAATTTATTGAGTTAATACGGGTATCAGTGAGCCAATGCGCCAACTACAGTTCCGGCAGAAACGTTCACTCATCACTTCATACGCTACTACAGGCTAAACTAAACTTCCAATAAAAAATGATAAATTACAAAAAAAATATTCATCTATTTTCACACAAACTTTCTCGCTAACAAATTTTGTCTGACCAAAAAAAAAAATAAAAAAATCCTCGCTTACTACTTTTTTCTTGTCATTGTAAACGCTATGTAAAAATGTAAACAATAATCAAAATTATTTTCGAAATTTTTTTAATATTTAAAAATTTAACCAATAGATTGCCAATATTAAGAGCTTTAATTTGACGCATCTTACAGAATTGCACGACATTGGCTTCACTTTTAAATCGCGAGAGGAAGCCGTAAAGGTCACTGATTTTCGCAGTCTGTTTTCAATACTCCGCCGGGACAGTTTTTAACACAGCGAGACTGACTTTTTCATGCAGGTTAGTAGTCCGCGGCCAAGTCTACGGTTAAAAAACACACAGCGAGACTGACTTTTTCATGCAGGTTAGTATCATTAGCATGTCGGTGACGCGAACCGAGGATTTTAACCCTCTACCAAAAACGCTCAACGCGCCTAAAGAAGTTTTCACTTACAATAATTAATTAATGGTAAAGAATATTGAGGAAAAATATAAATAATCATCACGGATACACTTTTATTAGATTTAAAGTGTTATAAAAGTTAATAAAATTTAATTATTTTCGACATAGCAGAACGAATGGAGTTGTCCAATTACGGTTTTATAACTCGAACTTTTCTAGAAGCTTGATCTTTTGGGAGCTACTTCTATGGATTATACAGATACTCTGTAATATACTTTTCCCTCTTGATTGTTTGCTGAACTCAAAAAAATTAAAATATAGCCATTTAAACGTTCTTTTGTCTCTAAGTACGTCTTTTTTTAATGGTAGTTCGTGAGAAGTAATGAATATTATATAAGTATTAAAGTAGTTATTAACATTTTTGGTTTCTTCTTTTCAACAAAATATCTCAGGGAAAAATATACCCAATCATTAAAAAAGTAGTGCATAATGGAAAGGAATGCGTGTGGTCTTTATATTACTGAGATTGTTGCGTCATTTCTGCAATGTTATAAGCCATTGTATATTCTCCATAAAGTAATTGCAGAATTAAACTTTGTGCGTCTCGCCTGACAAGGTAAATAAGGAAACACTTAAGTAACACACCGCTTAGGCGTTTACAACTTGTCAAAGTGTATTATCCATTGTAAGGACACAATCGGCTCACATTCTGCAACTAGTTTTGGCAGCAATGCCTAAATTAAACATTAACTAATTCACCACCAAGCGCCACTAATTTTGTGTTACGTAAGCTCCAATCCTTAGTTACACTCAATCCGCATGTAATGTCATTGTTACAACATAAATACGTATTAGTTTAATGTTTTTACATCATTTTATTCGTAGCAATAGGCTTACTTCTCAGGTTTTTTTTTTTTTTAAAACGTCCGGCTACGATAGTACTAGTAGCTACGCAAATTAAAAAACGTAATGTGTGTCACGATTGTTGTTACAATTAATGAATTTAAACCATTTAGAGAAACGTTTATGTGTTTCGCAAAGCTAGACGTAGCGTTGGACGCATATTAACCAAAGAAAATATGAAATGCTAACATGCGATTACTAGTTCCTACATTGTCTTTTCTGAATATTATTAGCTTCCTTTTGCTCTAATACTTCTAGAAGGACACTGATGGAGGTATTTTAGAAAAAACGAAATAGGAAGAGCGAATCAGGACATATATAGCTAAGGAAAATTGAATTAAAGTGGGATTTATATATCAGAAGAATCTCATGTGTGTATTAGTTAATGTTTATAGTTAAACTCCAACAGCTAATAACCATATTAATTTCATACGTAAAATATAGTAAAATTTTTTTTATACATTACATTAATAACGGTCTAAGACCCGAGAGCCAAGTTACACCGTGCAGAAACATTACCTGGTTTTTTTTATTCGAAGGAGTAATATATCTTAAACAGAAATTTATCGTCAGCCAAGCTAATCTTTGTGAAGACGATCCATGAAAGGGATGAAAAATATGGAATGATACATATATTTTTTTCTCGAATCATTTTATATGCTTTCCAATTATTAGGTAATGTCAACGTCAGATAACATGAAAAGGGGATAAAGTGATTTCATATTAATTTATGGTTTTTACATTTGGTATTTAGTATGTTAAGCTAGAAAAAAATATAATAGTATAAAATAATAGGTTTTTTTTATTTTTACAAAATCTGAGGACTCAGGATGAATAAAAACACACAGGTTATGTGTTTTTAGAATGGAAATTTTCTCTCGGTTTTACTGAACAACATTAACAAAGCTATATCTGAAAACAAAAAAAACCTGGGTATGTCAACAGGTAAACCCTGTTATTATTTATTGTTGGGTAGTTTTTGAAAAGCCTAGGTGGTGATACAGGGCAATGTAAACTGAATTCCTGCCTACAGGAGAGTGCTTCGATAAATTAAAGCGGTGAGGTGGAAGAAATGTTGACATGCACGGATTGCGTCCACTTGAGCATAACGGTGTTAACATTTGCTTATCGTTGTATTTGATTTCTTATATACACATTCAAAACTTTTTCTAAGATAATAATTAAATTATAAAAAATTTATATTGAAAAAACAAATAGGATTTATTTTACTATGAGGTAGCTTTGTCTAGGTACTACAAAACGAGTTTTGAGGCTCCTTATAACTTAATCTACAAGACACTTAGAATCAAACAAAATATTTATTTATTATTTCAAATAATATGATTCACTTCTAACTTTATAAAACATGGTAGGGATTACCATATTATTAAATCTTATAACAGTCTTCACTGAGGGCTGAATGCAACATGTTAATAATTTAATAATGTAACAGCTTATTCCATTTGTGAGATAACCTTTGGTCAGAAACGAAATTTTTACAGTCCGTTGAATTATAGGCTTTAGCTAACGCTAAGCCAATTACAGGAGGCCGTTACTAACCTCAATATTGACTCTTTTTAGATCACCCAACTGTAATGCTTAAGATAAATGGGAAGATCTGATCTCGGATATTTCCTACTTTAATAGATCTTCTGGTTTTTCTTACCTTACCTTCAGTCATTAGCTAAGAAGATTACAAACCCAATAGTAAACCAAGATCTCCTTCAGCTTTTAAAATTATAGAATAATACGTGTAAGATCATATAAAACTTTAAATGCCAGATTATGGACCAAGTAATAGTAATACGACGAAAAAAACGTATAATACTTCAAAAACATAGCTAGTCTTATTTATATAGTCCTAAAGAATAACATCTTCCAAACCAGTAATCAACAGCTCAATACATTAAAACTTCATTGTATGTAACCTACTGTTACTAATTTTGCAAACTATCGTATAATATTGAAAGATGTTCTCATTACAAATAAAAGATTCCTATAGCTATAGTTTTTTAAAACATTAAATATTCAAATATTTATTGTTGGCTTCCAGACTGAAAATACAAAGAAAAGAAGAATCTTAAAATACCACTCAAGCATATCAATATGGAACTGATATTTGATGGAAGATTAAGAAACCCTTTTTATTCACAACGCGTTAATACATGGCAAAAAATCAAACATCATCAAACTCATTCTTACCTTCCATCAAATATCAGGACTATAATTTTCCTAAGATCTTAGCCGATATTTCAATACGCTACTACGATATTACAATACTACTACATAATGAAAGTAATTGCATATTTTGTTGTATAATGTAATAATTTACAATTGCTTGTTACAGTAACTTCTACGGCCGCTCAGGCGTGTGTCTAGCGTTGCACATCACTCCGGACAAGCCCAACGGTTTGGGAATACTCTGTCTTTGTGTTCTTGTGTGAGTATATTGCTTATCAGAATACTGATATATAATGACAATCAATTATCAAGTTGAAATGGACTAAGCGTTAGTAGTAACTGGTGCAAGCTTACCTAACCGCCGAAATAATATTCCAGCTAACAGAGATCAGTACGGATTCAGATACAATTTTTCCATCTGACAGATATGTGAACAGGTAATATTCACATTAAACTAATATAACACACGTTAGTAATGTTTTAAATAAACTAAATTACCCAAAAAATTGCGCTATGTAATCTTTGCGATACTTAAATAAATAAAAGAAATAATATACTATTATATAACACAGATAGTGGTGGTAATTTCACATACCGTCTGGATCTAACCGTGTCAATAACTGAACATAAGACAGTTCGTCTTGGCACTGTCAAGTTTTAAAACCCATGTTAACTACATATTTTTTGGGGAAAAGTTTGGTGACATGGTATATTCAAGTGAAAAGTATTTTCGTAGTGTACAATAGAAGATATGTATTTTTTAAAACGGTCTGTGTTTTTAGAAATACATATTGAAGGAAATTTCGATATGTTATCAAACTAGAAGTTTCTGTTTTGAATGGAAGGCTACATATTATTTTATCGTCTTTATAAATATATATTACTGGAAAATTTACCTTTATTTAAAATAACATGTACAGATAAATGCTTATTATTAGAGTTAAACGTCCTAAAAATGGTAATATCACCGAGTCCAAAGTATGTAAATTAAGCAATGTTTAGACTCGGTTGTGAACAAGAAGATTTTTTAATTACTAAAACTTTTCTATATTTTTTTGGAGACTCATCCAAACCACAAAAGTGAGGGGTATAATGAGTCTTTTCATATGTAATTATGTAAAATGTATTATATACGCTTTGTTAGTTTTGGTAATAGAAGCAAAATAGGCAATCACATGAAAGCAAATGCAAAGATTGATTGTTAAGCTATGTTATAATGGCACTGTCTTTACCGGACTGTATCTGTTTTAGTCCTGAACCTCCTCTCCCTTCAGCGTGATAGCAGCGAGCTATCTCTGGATGTTCGTGGCGGCCAGGACCACTCAGCAGGCCGTGTCTCGGGACCGCCGCACCAACGAGGCTGCAATGGCCTGGAGGATGTCCTTGCTGGTAGCGACAGACGCTGCATGCTGGGGTACCTATTATTGGTCTCTCGGTCTATACTCCCCTGGCTGGGTTTTACCGTTCCTCCACAGGTACTATATAGATGATAGCTGAAATATCTTGAGATCTGGATAAGTTTATCTGAGATTAAGCTATAAGTTTGCCCATTTCCGTGACCCAGATGTGAGCTAGTCTGTCCTGTATAGTTGGGAGTGGCAATACAATCGCTTTCAGTTGGAATATCGTTTTAAAAACTTTTAAGCAATTTTTGGTCACGAGACAACCATGCCCTTTTTAAAATTACATTTCTGCATAGAGAAAGCGCTACAATAGATAGGTGGAAAAAAGTAAACTTATTGACTATTTTTACGAGAAGCGATAGTCGTGTGAAGCAAACATTTCTGGCAACTTACCACATCAAAAGTTATTGAAAATAAGAATATGAAATTCGTACCGACTTTATAATAAATAATTACTGAATGATTGATTTTTCATTTATATTTAATAATAAAAATTAATACGAAAATTTTCTAAATATCCTATTAAAAATGCATGTAATTTATCTTTACTTGACAAAAAGAAAACTATTATTTTCTTTCTACATAGAAATTACTTTAAATGTTTACAAGTTTTTTATTTAAAAAAGATATATTTTTTTTACAAACAAAAAGGCCAATCCAATACTGACTGTAATGATTGTCATTAGTTTTGTGGTTTGTTATTCTTCTCCAATTCCATCAGTCCTTACTGATATAAAAAGTTATCACTCTTGAGCTGATTCTTTCAAGAAATTCAGCACTCTCACCACTTACTCCTCTTCACCATTGCCTGATGTATTGGTTGCTCGTAATATGATTCAATATTTAAACTGCCTCAACAACAATTAATTAAAAGTACCTCCCTTGAACGATAGGGATTGCACCAGGTGTTCATAGTCAAACCGTCCATTTGGATACAATTATTGAGAAGAAAAAAAAATATAAATAATTTATATAATGTTTTTATTTTTTCGTGCAGCATTTTATTTATTAATACAACACAATATTATTTTTGCAATGAAACAAAAAATTTTTTGGTATATTCTGAAAATTCCTAAAATACGATAATCTTTTGATGTCTTTTAAAATTTTCAAAATCTAGTTATAACAATATCGTTCAATAAATTGAAAAAGTAGCGTTCAAAAAATAGTTTCAATGTTGTGATTAAATAGGCCTTTTCTTGTTCTGGGACAAAACGGTGTTGAGTGGTTATAGGAGAAGAAACCGTTTGAGGACCTCCGTTTTTGAAACAAGATTATGAAAAGAACTCTTCACTTGGAATTTTCTGATCAAATCTAAATATTATGTTGTTATTAATTGTTTTGAAGACGTTGCTTGTTTGGTAGTAGACATGTGGTATGCTGGGAAACAATAAAGGGTTGAGGGCGAGAACGATGTTAGTACAAGTAATCGACACACGTCCTCGTTGCTGTTCAGTCCACCCAATGCCCGATGTACCGTCTGTGTTGCGTGAGCTTATAGTAAAATTTGTAAACTTACTGTTCAAACCTAAATATTACAATATTGTTTTTACAAGGTAGTTTCTGGAGAAGTTGGTTTGTTTTGATCTACAAGTGTGATTTTAAACCTGCTGGTTTTTTCTCGTAAACCACTCCAAAGATGTATGTGGTTTTTTTTTCTTGAAGAGTTTTTATATATTTTGTTGCCGTGTGGTACATTAAAAAACAAGAGTGACAAGACTCTTTCTAACAATATAGCAGTATATTTCGACGATATCAATGAATCTTAGTTTTGGAGGATTCGATGTAGCTCCATTTTCATTTGAGTTAAGGTAAGATGATTCTTATTGTAGGTTTGTGGTAGCAGTTACATCAAAACCTATTAAATCACTAGCGATTTGACTCAAGGAGAATTCGATCCAAGAATTGATTGATAATGTGTCACTATATTTTCAAGATCTAGAAATCGGCAACATTTTAATCTCTGAAACCCTTATCAAGTTTTATTATGGCATAGTAACTGCTTTATTTTATATACATATATTTCTTTGCAAAACCACCTGTAAATAAAGCGGTTACTGGGCTATAGTAGTATATATATATACACATTTGTTCCTTTTTCGGTTTTTTCCGAATGCGATTTAAACATTTTCTTCACTGGGTACATCTTGCAACACTGTTAATACATCAATTGCAATTTCTCTGATCTCGTCCGGAGTAAGGTTGAGTAACTCTAATTCAATTTTGTCACTGAGTCTGTTGTGAATAAAACAACGATTTACACAAATGTTTACTGTTTCCTGTATTACAAAGAACATTTTCCCAGTCTTCAGCTGAATTCGTTGTAGTGCCTCCAGGTACAGGTGTCCACACACAGGAGGATCATCAAATCCTGGAATACGTTTTCGTGTTGTAAAAGCGCCCTTTTGGACCCAAGTACTTGATTACTCTCACTGGAGGATTGATATTAGTATGTGCATAAATATTTTATTAATTTTCATAAAGTTTTACACAACAGGTATTAGTGGTCTTAGCTTTAAAAGCAATTGCAAACGATATTTGTTCTTAAAGGCCCCTAGACACGGGAAATTTATACCCTCTTATCCTCTGGCATGTCTATTGTCAAGCATGTCCCGGGGCCACAGTAGTTATATACCTATCGGGATAACAGTTCTTGAGTACAAGTAACTCAAATACTAACTTGTTAATTATGTCACTCAAAAGCCCTTTACTTTTCTACAACACGTCCAGGCAGGCAGTACAGATATATATCTGACTAGATAACTCTACTATCTAGGTGTAGCTATTAGTGCTTCCATTTTATAATGAAGGTAATTCACCACAGACACACCTTTTTTAATATGAGTTGTTGTTCCCTGTTTCCTCCTGAACTTCAACACAGTGTAATCTTTCAATGAGGTGTTAACGTATCTATATTAAATCGGATTTCCATTGAAGACCTTAAACTCCTGAACCAATTGTTGAACAATTTTATATTCACTAACTCATCCCAAATAGGTTTTATCACATGTGTCCACTTAGGTCTTGACAAGATTTAGTGTGACTACTTTGGAAATCTTTATATAAAGCGAGGTGCATAAATCCTTCTATATTATATTGTTTTTTTGCCAACTGTCTCCAAGGACGTTCTGTCCCTTTGTATTTATTTTGAGATTTGATTAATATTATGTCGTCAAAATAAATGTTATTTTCTCAGAATTGATCTTTTGGCTGCCTCTAGATTTTTCCTCGTACCAAATAATCCTTGTCATTGGATAAGGCAAAGTACAGAGATTCTTACAGAACAACGTCTTACTACTACTTTAGAATCTATCAGTTGTTTCTTTGATTGCTTTTTAGATTGTACAAATACTTCCGTCTCATCATCGTAATCAATATCCTCAAACATTGGAGGATGATCAACTGATGGTATACGAAATTATAAAGACTAGAACCCGACCAACTGTTTCATGATGGTTTTACTACATATCTTCTTTGTTTCTAATTATCTGTATTTTTAGTCCATAATGACTCTTGTGATTGGTACATACTTATTCGTTTGCATAAACCTCATCTAACTCTTTGAAATGGGTATGATAAACCTCACTTCCTAATTTCTGATGGAACTCATACAAACTTCTAGCATTAGAAATAGTGAATAAATTCAGTTGATGATATGTTATTAATGGAGCTGTCTCAGTAACATGTAGTAATTTTTGTTTGAAAAGCCTTTGACTTCATCCTGTTCAGAATGTTTGAACTTCACAGCAAAAACACGCTGAATCAATCCGTTTTGCTCCTTACGCTTCAAAATTATTTTGCCGTGTCATCTACATGCTTATATATATATATATATATATAATTATATCATAACAAAACTATCAAACCAAGTTTGCTTTAACGTTCCGAGAACGTAATATCACGGTTTGTTGTAACGTGCCGAGAACGTAAAACTACGTTTTCTGTAACGTTCCGAGAACTTCAAATCACGTTTTAATGTAGTATGATTGTCAAATCACGTTTCCTATAAACTTTTTCAGATTCACTGAATTACTACCTAACAGTCATATTTCTGTTTTATTTGTGGCCAAGACGTTTTTTTGCAGCAGTCAAAGTAAACAGTCTCAATTTGGTTCATTGTCACATCTGAACCCACTCCTGGTAACACACTCTTTTTGTAGTATAATTTCATTGTAAATAGACACAACAACAGGTTCACATTGTTTCGTATGGCCTAAATATCAACCATGACTCAAGTAGACACAAGAAATCCGCTTATGATGAAGTTGTCTTAAATTATGTTAATATATGTATAAATCAACAATTACTTGATACCATTACAATCCTTTTCTATGCTTTGCATGTGATTATGTATGCTTAGAAAGCATTCAAATTCCGCGTATTAAATAAAAGGAACTTTCAGTAAGCAATTAAAATCTTAAAATTTAATTGGAGTTCCAGGCTCTGGTTGTTAAGATTTCACTACAGCGCGGCGCATTTAATAAATTACCACTTTCCTAATATCCGCAATGTTGCGAATAACTATTACTAACCACCTTCGTATTTACCATATCCACTACCACACTTCTTACCATTAAAATGCTCATAAGATCAGTAATGACGATGTATTTGTACACTTATGCAAACGATACACGCGGTGTCTTAGGCAGCGATGACTGGACAGCAACGAGGAGCGTGTCTCGAATAATTATAGTAACGACGTTCCCCACCCTCGCCCTTTTTCGTCACCCAACATACCCCATTATTAATATAAAAACAAATAACTTCTTCAGAACAGCAACAACATATATTTAGATTCCATCAGGAAATTATCACCACACGTCGATCCATGTCCACGACCCTCTCAACACGGTTCGTCCCAGAATCGGCCAAAAGCTACCTACTGCTACGGTTTTTAATGTATGTAATTTCTCTAATAGGTGTGTTCGCGTGGGTGGCTGTGTTTCGTGTTACCGCTGAATGCTGCAGTAAAACCCTGTCCTGTACACTTTGTGTCCACGGCACCATTTATCAACCCTGCGCGCCACGGTCTGCTCTCTTTCCGCAACTCCTGCAAAGTTGTCCCGCAACACCTGCACGTTCTCAATGCCACCAACAAGGCATCAAGGTGAGTCATCACGTCTACAGGAAAAATGTTTGAATATGTTAATATGTTCTGCTTTATAAGGAGGCTTTCACCGTGAGTGGGAAAGATATATTATGAGGATGCAAAGACCATAACAAACTTTGAGGCTAGCATAATCATCGCATAAACCCAGCAGGGATCACTTCTGGGATCACAACCATATACATGTCCAGGAGCGGCACATCATTACCGCAAATGTCGAGATTCTGGGGTTTATGGGCAAATTCGACAGGTCTAGTCTACTGTGGGAGGATGACTGTTGGAGTTGGTGAGGTTTTTCCCTAACCTCAGAGGTTCTTTTGCTAGCCTCAAAAAAAGCGTGTGCCACCCCCTGCCTACTTTGACTGGAGAGGCTGGTTCAGAGCTAGCCTCCCTTCTTCCCGGGGAGACAAAACTTTGAGATTTAGTGCCCTAATCCTTCCTCATGGATCTCGAGGCGGGCCCCTACTCTCTAACATTACCCATCCTTAATATCCTGTCATTCCGGAAGCAGCAGCGCAAAGGTTCTTACAGGACTAACAGTGACAGTGCAGTTTATAAGCTTCTTGATCTAAGAGATTAAAAAAAATATCATCACATAGTAAAATGAAAGTAATATAATTTTTATGCCATATTTTAATTCTATGTGTTTGTAAAATAGCATTCGTTTAATCCTCCTTCTCAAAGATGTAATTATTCTACCTTCATTGCTTACTCTCCTTCATATGCCTCACTGTATGAAAGTTTTAATAAAGAAGAGGGATTAGTTGGGAACTTCCAACAATGGAAGCACGAGCTAAAGTCAATACGTTGAGTCGTGAATAGTAATCCGTAAGCCTGTTGTCATGCCAGCATAAGACATTTTTCTTATTGTTTTTTTTTATTTTGAACTCTGTAAAAATATATTTCATTATCCCCAATTTCGCACATGTGGCGGCCTGCAAGTTAAGTTACATACTAGTATCAGTGCACATAATGTAATCTAAGTGATGAAGGTATTATCATTGTCTCATCAGTTACAAAACTGAGTGCACACGATGGTTTATATACACGATCTCTAAGCACAGTGTGAAGCAACCAATTTTGTTACCATAACCATGACTGTTGAGTTCAGCTCTAGGTTAGAGTGTATTTTCATAATAAGAAACTTAGACGTAGGCCTTTCAAAATTATTATTGAAAACGTTTTGGCGAATTTCGTTTTTAACAAAAATTGTCAACGGTAAAACTTTGATCACTTTCCAACTGTTGGTTTTCAAGCTCCGTGTTTATCAAATATTACTGAGTTTGTTAAAAATTTATATAATTTCCGTACAATTTGTGGCAGTTTGTGATTTAATGTACTTTCTATTACATTAGTACTAGAGACTAAATGCGAGATATGTTCTATATATGCCAGAACGTTGAATGGTATGGTATATAATGCTTTTTCCTTTGGTAGCTCATTATTTAACAAAAATTGACTAATTGCTTACTTATAACATATAATTTTACAATAAATTATCTTCTGTTTCAGGAAGTGGCAGGGAACAGTCACAGGAAAAATGCTTCACTATTTCCAAGAGGACCTCTATCAGGTATCGTTAAATGTGTTAACCTTAGTTGTGTTAACTTACTATATATGGAGTATATATATTTCATAGTAGCACTTGATTGAACAAGTTCCTCTTTAATCTCCCAACCGTTATTTTTTGTTGCTTTAGGGTGGCAACCTAGAGTGGAACCAGTACAGGAAATACCTTTGAGCAACCTTCGTCACCTGAACAGTCGGCCTCGACTCGACATTCTCTATACGACTGAGAAACCAGTCGCCCGCGATTGATCGCAAATTCTGGGCTTGTTAAAAGACTTTAAATTATGCTTATTTCTCCTTTTTGTCCACACTTTAAAAACAAAATTTTGTATTTCTGAAAATTAACAGATGTAAATAGTCAACCCAATTTATAAATATAATGTTCGTCGTATACTGTGTTTTTTACATATGAAGAATGGCTTGACCGGTGATTTCTTTTAATTAGAGCCCTCTATACAATTTGGCTGCAAAGTGGCATAAATTTCTAGTCATGGACTGCTTAGAGGAGTCAGCAGGTGTAAGTTCTATGAGAGACCAATCCAGTGCACTATCCGGTACAAGTATTTCCGGTATCTTCAAACGCATGGATATAAAATTATTGACTGATGTACACTCAATCAATAAACCATATTAATGAATGTTTATATTCAAATATTATAATAATACACAATTAAACAGGCTAATTGCGGAATTGTGTTAATTTTAAAAAACTATCAGTCAAAACTAAAGCAATTCTATAGCGAAATGCTAATAAGAAAACATTGTGAAAAATTAGATTATTTGACTGAGAGAGAATATTCCCTTAAATCTCTAGAAATAACACTACTCTAAGGACTCCCCTTTAAGCTTTACTGTCAGTAATGATTATAATAAATTATTAAAGCTCGTGTTTACTTCAAACTACATAACTAAAATGTTTACATTTATGACATACATATTTTGTCGAACAATGATATGTAGCTGTGTATTTCTTTCATAGGAATATATTTGTTGAAAAATTATATTTTTTTTTCAAATATAACTACCAACCCAGTGATGTTTCACCCTAAACCTATATAGAAATTTTTAAATAATCCTTTATTTTTCTTTTTTAGGCCTTATTTGTTACTTTGTATTGTATAATGGTATGATCAATCTTTGAAAAAGAATATGGTTCATTGCCCAATGTGTTTCAAAATTTTTTAAGGATACAAATCTTTAACACGATATATTTGACACTATGTAAAAGGCCATAGTGTGTTTTGCACTTTCTTTGAAGAATAATTGACAATGGTTCTTATATTCTATGGTTTCAAACTGTTTCATAGATAGATTATATTTAAGTCTGAATTGTAATGAGGATTATGCATGCATGATTGAGTAAAAAAACTTAATAAATAATAATCGAAATATACAATCATCAAGAAATATTTATTTAAAATTTTTCCTAATATTGTATCAAACATAGATTCAAAAAATTATTAAAATTAACTAAATTTTAGTGTACACTACTTTTACAAATTGTTTATTTTATTGGACGAGGCCTTTCGAAACCAAAGGTTTCATCTTCAGGCAATGCCCACAAATAAATATTGAAATATTGTTTGTTTGAATTAATTAATTAAAATTTATATATATATATATATATAATATCTATTAATATATATATATATAGAATTATAATTAAAATTTTAAAAGTTTTAAAAAACAAGAATACATGTTAGTATTAACAATATAGTTGAGGTTAATCTAAATATTCTTAAATAAGTTTCAAGAATTATATAGTAGATAGATACCTTACAACAGTTAATCAAAATTTAAATCGGCCGCATTAAATACATATCAATCAAACACTACATAGCTGCACATGCTTTAAGATTTCCGAAAGAGTAGATATGACGTGTACAAAATTGCACTGTCTATGACGAATTGTAATGCTTTTCAGTTTCGTACTAATTACGATGCAAATTTTTACATTTTGTATATTTATTATATAGATTTTTTTGTATTCTTTATTTATATATATATATATATATATATATATATATATATATATACATATAAGCCTATTACAACCAACAAAGAATTAGTACTATCAAAGCAATGAATTTTTTAGCTTGATTTGTTTAGTGTATAAGAACCATAATAAAAACTTAGTAAATTTTCTACTATTGATAAGTTTATGTATACGTTATTTAAATACTTTAACTTTTAAATACTTTATTTTTAAATTCTGTATTCCATATTGGATACATTTCTTCATCTACATATTTATTAGAGAATGGAAGTAATTAATTGTAAAAAATGTGCTTGATAATTTTGTATATATTTTTTTACATGGATTAAAATGTAATGTAGAGTAAACAGCGTTTTATTCGGCGTCAATCCTTACAAGTTTCCCGAATACCCTTAAAATATTCTAATAATTACATATGAAATTTATAACGACTTGGATTAATAGATATTTTAAATATTCCAGAATATTAAGAATTAAAATTATCAATCAGACATCCAAGACGATATAAAATATTTTTTGATTAGTAAGCTCCGAGTGAATATCCAGTAAAACTTATTACTAAATAGTTTTACCTATAATATATTATCTGGTTTGTCTAATATAAAAAAATCAGAGTTCTAAATAAAAAATAATGGATTTATTTTTAATATGGCAAATTAAATAGTTGTATGCTTCAGAATTTCATCACTCTCTATTTTCACGAAAGAATTGACAAACCGTTTAGTGATATTAAAAAAAGTCCCTTTGGCAAAAAATATATATTTCAGTAAAATATATCAAACTAAAAATCAAAGCTCTCTTCTGAAATAAAATAATATAAGTATTTCAAAATAAAAATCAAATTCCACTTGGAAAAAACTAAAATTAAAATGTTTACTTCTAAATAAGTTCACTTAAAATTCAAAAATAAAATAAAACAATTAAACTTCTCTATAAAAGGTTCACAATTAAATATTTCAAATTTAAATATTAATGAATTGTTAAATTTCCAAAATCCAATCAAAGTTATTAACAAAGCTCAATTTTAATTCACTTTTCTTGCTAGTTTGAACCAAATGTAACTTGTTTGATTCTATTGTGCTTTATATTTAATCAAGAATCAGTTATGCAGATTGCTCTGTAGTTAGTTACTATAAATTTAATTTTTTTCTTATAAAAAAGACAACAAAATTGATTTAATATATCAGATCTGGAAGACTATTTCAATATGACGTACAATAAATTTGGTGCTTACCTCAAAATCCCTCGCGGAAAAAAAAAAAAAATTTAGAAGAAAAAACATAGCGTGCATTGTCATTAATAACTCACGATTATAACTAAAAAGGGGCGAAAAATTATGAACCTGGCAGTTTTTATAGTTCCCCTTCTGATGGACATCCGCGGCGTTTCTCTCATTGGCCCAGCCGTATCCAACTTGAGAAGCAATAGCCCAATCTCAGATCTGACGTAACTTGCAGTACACAAGACAAGTTCTGACCAATTCAGGGCAGTGAAGCCGTCTTCATAATAATTTAAAGTTACCAGAGCACTAACTTTCCAAAAAGGATTAAAATATTCGTATTTATCCTAACTTTTCATAATCTAATTAAAATTAAATCCCAATATTTATTTTCCAAAAATTAGATTTATTTTAGTTTTAATAAAAAAATCGACCAATGCAGCTTTTAAAACGCTACAAAATTTATTTAATGTTTTTAAATAATTAGTAGTATATAGGAGAATTTGTTTTTTTATTTGTATTACGATTAAATTATATCTCACATAAATTAATAACCTTTATGTTTGTAAACAACTCTTATAATTGTACCTCTTTATATGTTAATAGTAATGAAAATGTACATAGTACACATTTTTTAAAGTTTGCTGAAATAATAGTCCACAAGTTACAGTTAATTAGAAAAATTGGCAAAAATACATTTTAAATTTTCAAGAGTTTTCACTGTATATACCTGGTGATTTAGTTGTGTAAGCAAGTATTATATAAAATTTAATAATATAATATAATTAAACATTTTTTATCTATTTCCACCATATTATAAGTTTATATTGATATAATTTATTTACTATATTAATATAATATACTAAATATAATATAATATGTAGTATCTATAATGTTACAAAAAGTAAAATTATCACTAAAACTACCTTATGCACTACCTTTCAAAAATCAATTCCAGTTACAATTTCAGGCTGAAATTATTAAACTATTACTTCACTAATTAATCCAAACTATACATCAGTGGACCAATTATATTTCTTGGCCTCTTCAAATTTTGCATCGTGTGATTTCTCTCGTCTTTTCCTCAATCATCACATCATCCAGATAAGCACTTGTTAAATCTTGTTCTGGATTATTAAATCTGTAGTACTGTGAAAAACTAGAAACACCATTTGTAACTGAAAAAGAAAATCTTCAAAATCTGGTAGAGCTGCCTACATGCCCAAACTCTGTAATTAGGCATCCTCTTCAATAGGAAATATGCACTATAGATATCAATGAAGCCTTATTTGCTATACTTATACCTCCAAATTACAACAGCCTTCACCCGTGGAAGTGGATATGCATCTATCACAGTAAACCGGTTTATCAATAGTCAATACACAATCGTTTCTTTCTTCTCCATCCCTTAAAAGAGAGCAACTGGAATGTCCCATTACAATGAACGAGGTTCAATAACTCCTTTAGAAAGAATCCGCTCAGTTTCTTCCTGTATGCGCTTCAAATCTTCCTCGGTACATGATTTAACTGCAATCAGTTTGAGTCTGGAGTAAAATTGGAAAAAATGTACCATTGGTACTTTGGCCAAACAAAGGCTAGAGACAATGAAAGCCTGCTACCTTGAAAAAATCATTTCAAAAGACATGCCGTAAGACTACATCGGCACAAAAGCAATGTAGTACAAGTATAATTAAACCTAATATAATCATTTCCCTGGATAGCAAATTAAACCATGCGAAACCCCGCAGATTTTAGTTGATACAAAGTAGATGCAATTGCAAAATAATTTGTCACCTGTACAGGGAGGAAATTATATTTTTCAGACACACACGCAAGCCTTTCTAAGTAGTAACTCATTCAGTAAGCACATTAATTTCTTATGTGTACCTGAAACAAAGATGGACTAATGATTCTACTAGTAAACTTAGTTACACTATGTTGAATGTTTTTTTTTTGTTGTTTGTTTTTTGTAATACACTCGTCTAAAAGGTTTTTACGAACATAGCAGCAACTGTTCTTCTTCACTGTCATCATCAGGTTCTACATCAAAACGATTTGGTTTTAAACGTGTGTCTTAAGACATGAAGGATTAAACAAGTAGTAAAGAAGCAAAAACGAAGGTTTAATTAGATGCAGAAGTATACTATAAACTTTCAACTTCAATAAACCACAACTTATATTTATATGCCTTTCATACCAATCCATGTTTAAAATTTCATTAAGGGGTGGAAACGAGAATCTATTATTTCAAAATTTATATTAAGTTAAGATACGTTTGATAGTTTCAAAATCATCCTTTTGCCATTACTACAAACTTTGTATTTTTTTTTAGGTCAATGGACATTGACAGACAGGTTATTTAACATTTGCAGATCGTCCGTAATTTATCCCAGACTCACACTGGCAACCCTGTGTCACACAACTCACCCCTTTTATCAGCTCATATGTCATCTACGTCTACGTAACAAACATCAAATAGCTCCTGTATAACGTTCATGGTGTTGTTTTTTATATAACTTTTTTGTATTTTAAGGTCACAATTGTCTTATAAACACTTTAAAGAGAATTCATTACAGCGTATTAGTTTATATATGAGAAAAATACGGCCCATTTCAGTAAGATACATGATGGATATATTTTTATTTATGCTATTTTAGTTAGCCATAGTTACAACTTGGCAAAAATATTATAGTACGCAAAAAATATAGTTAAAACGGTAAATATTTAAGTTTAACCTTTATTATAAAAATGGGATTTTATGTCATCTGACGTATTGGATTGCAGAAAAAAATATCAGGGAATCATCATAGATTTTTTTAAATCGGTTTCATTAAACAGTCAACCCATTTTAAAAGAAATTTTCTCAATGTAATAAATGCAATGTTTTCTAAATAATTAAATAATCCTTGAAAACTTCTGACTTAATCAGTAATAACATTCAATTTAAGTGGTATCGTAAACTTAAAATAAGTTTTCTGCTCAAAAACAGAGGTTTTAGAGGTTCCAGCATCATAATATAGGAGCCACAAATACTCCTTAAGCTGTTGTTTAGTTTTAACAGATGAAACACAAGTAAACTCTTTGTTGTTTTTGTTTTAATTTTTTAAGTTTTAAATAATTATATTAAGATTTTATTTCATAAATGTTGTATTTAAAGTGTTACCTGTAGTGTAGTAAGAATATAAAAAGAACTTCTTCGCCTGTGGAGGAAAATCCTCACAAGATTATTAGTTATAATTTGCCGCAAGCCAGCTCAACCTACAAGGAGTTGGCAATTCCCAGTGTGTTCAAGGGAGTGGCCAGAATCATTCAGCACTGTCCCAACGTGTGTTCTTGTTTTGTAAATCTTTGTGAAAAGATTTATTGTTTATGGTTTTGATTTTGCTTATTCAATTTTGTTGTTTCATGAACTTAATTTGCTTTAAAAATAAATATGTTCTCCTTAGATTGTTTTTTTACACTCTAGCAAACAAATGTTCGAAACCCACCAAGAAGAATAGATGCTAACTTTTCTTAAAACGCAATATTAGGGCAGTTTCCAATGTCAGTTTAGTAAGTAAATTGGATATCACTTTAGATTATGCCCCATACTAATTATTCTTGATACTCTAATTCACGGTTAATATTTAATATTTTAACTTAGAAGTGGCAGTCCTATTCTCGCATTTTATTTTCCTTATTGACATAGGGTCTTCTTTATTATATTCTTAAAGAACGTCAGTAGTGTATATTTTATTTTTCCGTACATTTATTTATTCCGTATTTTTCCTTTCCAGACTCACCATCGTTCTAATAACCACAAACTTTTTAAACAAAGACATATGTGAAAGAAACAGTTTTTTCAAACTAAATGGTTTTCAAGGTGCAATTCAGTGGCCTAATTACACAAATTTGTTTTGGGTGTTCTGCCAATTTCACAGGGGAAATTCAAATCCAGTATAATTAATAGTTATAACTAAACACAATGATTTTTGTCCCGTTGACATTACTAAATCACAATTTATTCTGCCCAGCTATTAAATGCCACACTAGGATTATTTATTTTCATTGGATTTACCCAAATAATAATAGATAAATTCAAACTTGTCGCGGGCATGCTAAATTTGCTCTTCTAGAGGTTTAGTTTTTTGGACTAAGTTTTTCAAAGGTGCAATTCTTGTGCTTGTGGCCCCAGTCATTTTTCAAGTGGTTTTACACCACTATTTATATTATAGATGAAACATTAATTTAATTCACAAATATAAATAGGAGATATGATTTTTTAAGTTATAACCCATTTTTCTGTGGACAACCCCGTAGGTTTAATAAAAATATATGCGCATTCTATAATTTACCCAGCGTACTAGAATTCTTGAGTTGACTACTCGCAATCCGCAAGAGTCGCAAAGAGATTTTTCATTATGTTCTTCGCGAGCGGGCACAGTGAAGTTCAGAGCTTGATAGGAACGAGAACATTTTGCTGTTCTGTCGTGCATGATTGTAGATTATTTGCAGAAATTTTATTCAATGTTTTTTAAAGGATCCCGAGGTACAGGTTTCGTTTTTTTTATACTCAAATCTCTCTTCTCTGAAATAAATGTTAATTACTTCCACCAGTTAAAGTAAAAAAAAATCCCAGTCTATTGTTGGCAATAAAAAAATATAGATTTTTTAAATGTTGTTAAACCAAAAGTCTTGGAAGCTCAGACATTAGTTTGCAAAAAATAGATAATTTGGTAGATCCCAAAGTATTTTTAGACGTCACGAAAGTCAAAAAAGTATCAGCGCGTGTATATGAAGAGGTTTTATAAGATGGGATAATCTAATACATTAGAACTACTCCACCATCCACAGATGTTCCACCTTCATTAGTTCGCGGTTTTTTTTGTTAATAATTACTTGGTTTTTGAGATGGTGACCTAGCTAGGAACCTGTACAGTGGTTATTTTTTAATCTGCTTTCTCTTAGGGAGTGCAATAATTAAACCCAATCCTAAACCTTAAAGCCTTGTTTGGTTGAAGTGACCTGTACACGGTAATCTATTTAATTACTATTTTACCTTTTTACCTTTTAGAAGCGGCGAGTATCAGTGTGCCACAGGTTTATTATGTTTTTAAATGTAAATTACGGATTTTTTGTCAACTGAAGAAAGAGTGAGTAGATTCCACATCCTGGAAACACGAAATGTTAATACATTTTTGTAAAACATAAAACTATGCCCCCCCCCCCCCCCACCCCCCCCCCCCCCCACCCCCCCCCCCCCCCACCCCCCCCCCCCCCCACCCCCCCCCCCCCCCACCCCCCCCCCCCCCCACCCCACAAAAGTATACATGTTACACACATAGAATACTAGTAAAACATTTATTAAAGGTTAATTTTTTTGATGCTATTAAAAAAGTTTACAATCACTAAGATGTTATGTTTAGAAATTAAAATGTAATAAGGGATATAATTATTTGTTAAATTTCTTACTAAAATACTACCAAATCAAATACTTTAGTACTTTTATATAGAGTACATATTTATATTACATATAGACATTTTGGATTTTTATCATATACCTAATATTGACCAGCTTAATGCAAATTTGATTCGCGTGCAGTAATATGATTAAACAAAATAAAAAAATATTAAACACAAATAATGCACTATTATCATTAAGGCGAATTATAACTTATTAGTTATAATAAATTAATTAAATATAAATTTCAATTTTCAATCTTTTTACTGTCGTACACATGTATTACATGTATGGCAAAAGTCAGTAGTACATTATTAATTAATTAACATATAAGAATACAATAGTTGTATGAAAGTTAAGCTGAGTAAGAACTAATTTTTACATTAAATAATAAAAGAATACAAATGATTAATAAAATAGAGTTTAGGGCTAGGAACTCCCCAACCGAGTTCCTACATACTTAAGTTATAATTAAATACATCACTTACAGCCCATTTAAGCTTCTGAGACCCACAAATGCTCCAGGTTCAATAATTCTAATACTTTGTTCACTCAAGTCTCTGAAACAAACATACAAGATACACTGTAAATTACAAAAACAAACTTTTATTAATAATAAAACTCTTACTTAAAAATTATTCGTATTTTATTTATAATCTGTTCCAATGCCTCGTTCCTTACTGACTGACGATGGATGATTGAAATGAATCCTTATTAGGGCTATCTACGTTTTCCATGTGTCCACAAAACAGAAACAACACATTTAGAGTAAGTATTATTCATTTTAAATATGTTTGATATGGTATGGTGGCAATACGGACGACGGACGTTGAAATACGACCTTTACAGCACTTAAATGACAATTTATCGATGAATGGGATTCACAGACACGACATCGTATTCATCCTATTTCAAATAATGTTTTACATTTGACAGGGACATGTCACGTGTCACTTACTCTGTTGGAAAAGCTCCAAGAACTATTTCCAGATGACTGAACTGTAAATGGCGACGTTACATGGATTGATTTAACTCTCCTGTCAGCTTCGTTTCTAACAATGAAATGTTGAACACTCCCATGGAAGTCATTTGATCATGTTTTTGTTTTTACATGATTTATGGAACAAGATACATGTTTCAATTTATAAAACACATTTAACCTAACATGTAAATGCTAATGAAGTATGAGGTGTATTTAATGTACGTACTTAAACATAGTCCATGTTTTATATGCTGTTTTAAAATACCGCTTTTCAAGTTAACATTCAGTTATTCTAAGTTCCATGACTAAAACATATTGCACGTAACCCCTTGTTACGGGGTCTCGACAGAAGGTGACTTCTAGGTGCAACCTCGCACGTCCTGAAAAATCCTATCAATCTGGGAACAAACTCAAAGGTTACAATTTAGAACTAAGTGAGGGGTTTCCACAACTTCTTGCCCTAAGGGAAAAAATCGCAATGGCCTTCTTATACACAAAAACAATTTATTACAATAGTAATGTCTATTTCGGTGAGCATGTTTTGGATTCCTAGTTTACTAGACTTAAATAAGGTTACTTCTCATTAGAAATGGATATATTTATTAATTCTTGCTTTTATTTATCATTTGGAAGAATAGGTCAAGGACCTTGTATTTAAACCTAACTAACTTACATAACATTTGGATGTTACGTAATAAACTAAGATTTGTAGGTTCCTATTTTCTGATCTCGTTTAGGTTTATCAGAATATAAGCTTCTGGGACACAGTTTTGTTCATATAGTGAACCGTATCACGGACTTATAAATAAAATATCCCAGCATTCGTGATGTGCTTTCTTAGGGATGTATACACCTTTCTATAAACTTTTTTAATCTGATTTCATTATAATGCACGATGTAAAATTAACAATTAAATTTTTGATAAATACACTTCATTTTGTCTACTAAAATTTTATAGATGTTACTTCAATGATATTTTTTGTCAAATAAATGTATGCCTGAATATGTGCTTGGAAGCACATAACTACTAGAATATTCATCTGTTTTATAGAAGGTGAGTTAACAGTTGAACTAAGATCCCGAGTGTACCTATATTTTATTGCATCATCTGGTATCCGACGCTGTTTCAGCCTTGACTCCTGGAATCTGGAGTCATATTCGCCTAAAGGGATCCAAAGAAAGTTGAAGACGAAGACACGCAAAACGAACTTCTATAAATATGTGAAGTGTTATTCTCATTGTCTCATCAGGTGCACAATTAATTGAGTACACTACGATGTTTCAGACACGATCTCTAAGCATGATGGAGCAACAGTTTTGTACACATAAAGTAGCTATAGTAGATAGAGGCGTTGATTCTATTTGAATGTTGAATTTAGCCCCAGTTCACCTTCATTTCATTGTATATATATATGTATATACAAAAATTTTTACATAAAATGTAATATTTATTTAAAGTAAACTTTAATTTCATTTTCAACAACCATCTTTAGTTTACTAAAGTTACTTTCCTTAAAATGTAATTCTATAAAAATCCTATATTCCTTGTAAGAAGATGTCGCCAAAGCCGAATCGAAGACATTCTATGGATAACTTCCATATAGGGGAATATGAGGAAAACAAAAGCCTTAAATTTACCTTATTTATATTTTTACTTGTTTGAATAATTTACTGTGATAGTCCTCCAAAACATTCTTGCAACGCTGATCTATTTTCCTAAGTCCTTAAGCCATTATGTATGTATCAGAGACGTAACCTTAGACACACTTTATATTAAGTTCTAGGAATCTCTTCTTGAGAAACAAGACATAATAGAATGTTACAATGAATTAAATGGAAGGTAATATATTGATGATAAAGAGCTTATTTTAAAGAGACTTACAACGTCTTCAGCGATGTCAAGCCCGTAGAATGCCATTGTCTCCAATACCTCTATCTTATTGCCTTGTAAGTGTCTGTAACAAAATATGAAGTTATCTTTAATGAAACTGATAAAATAGTGTCAGAAATTGAATTAACGACGATTATTACCCACCGTGCATTCAACCAACAAACCATGACCTAAACATTCGATAGTCTAGACACTATTATTTTTAGTGATCTCTTTAATGTGAATTTTTCAAAAAATAAATTTAATAAAAGTTTGTCTCGATAGAACAAGACCATTTTTAGCATATTTGTAACAAAGAATTTTGTAACATCCTTGATTTATTAGGCTTAAAATGAAAGTTTTATTTATTTTAATAGTGAATAAACTATAGGAAAAATGTTATTTAGGGTTATCATTGGTCTGATTGCTGAATATGGCTCCTCTCAGCAAGTGCGAAATATAAATTGAAATTTATTGTTTCAGAAATTTTTTGTGGCGGAAACACCCCAACCCCAGGAAATTGTTATAATTTTTTCAGTTAGACGTTGTTTGTTTCTAGAATTCCCTCTACATTTTGATGGAATATGGTAAATTTTTAACAGTCTGATCAATTTAGTAACAAGTCCACTACAAATGTCTAAAATATCCAACAGATTACTAAGGAGGTTCACATATTGTGATCAGTATGTCTGAAAATATTCCAATCACAGAATACTTATTCAGAACATCAGTTATATTCTCTGCATTGATTCTTACCTATAGGATGTTTAGAGATGTCTTTTCATTCAGACCAGAATGCCTTGTAAAGTTTTAATTACATAAACCTTGCTTCTATATATCAGTAAGGCGGCTAGGAAATAATATTCCTCCCAAGGATACCTGGTGAATTTTTGGAATCTGTATAATATATGACAACCCTATTGGAGCCTAACCAAATAGTACATAGTAGAAATGACAATGTTTCTAACGATGTAAAGAATTACCATAAGCGTCGCTCTATAAAATGTAAATTTTATATTGATTTATTATGTCAATAAAGGTTAAAAAATATTACAATCCATATATTCGTGAGTTGTTAGATGATTATTTTAGTCTAAGGAATAACAAAAAGAGGTATTGTGATCATTGTGTTTGTTATTTTATAATTACCACGTTTTTTATTTAGTCAGACGTGTTTTTTGCACATTATTTAGTGAAATATATCAAACTGGCAGTTCATATGGAGGAGGTAAAAGGACACGTGAAAAAAATATTAATCACGAATTTGGTTATGGATTCTTAAAGTAAATTAATTACACATTTCCATATTATTCATAAAAGTGACAGTCATTAGAAGGATCAGTAAACTTTACAGAACAATTTATAAAAAGAAGTAGCACAATCAACTAATAACAATAACGAGTAACATTTATAAACCATGTTGCTAATAAGGAATCTTACAGGCCTTTGACAGACGCCAGACCGGTGAAGGAGCCGTTAGCCAGGCGAGTGAGTTGGTTGTTGTGGAGGTCCAGCACTGACAGTTGCCAGAGAGTGGCGAACATTCCAGGAAGAAGGTAAACAATGCTGTTGTTGCTCAGATCTCTAAAACATACATATTTTTTAGTTACGTCTATGCACAATTCTAAGAATGGCCTGTTCAGACAACATTGCAAAGTAAATTTCTTATCATGCTAGTTCGTAAGTTGATCTAAAGCAAATTTTAATTAGATCCTAAAATTACAAAATTTAACTGTGTGAAAAGAAAAAAATTGTTCATGTATAACTTTTTTAAACCTTTTGATGAAAAAATTAGAAATTTTACCAGTAGAAAGAAAACTCTAATATCATTCGAGAAAATTATAAGATACCAATCAATAATACAGCGCAGGCTTTCAACATATTTTTTATATTAATACATATTGCAAGTTTTGTAAAAAATATTTATTTTTATAATAGTTTTTTATAAGAAACCCGCGATATTTACAGCGTGGATTCCAAACTTTTACTGTGTTCAATAAAAGTTCTATTAAAACATTTTAAAAAAGTATTTAAACATAAAATAAGATTTTATCATACTGTACTCACTACCGCTTCAATCTTGTCTTTCTGTGTCTATTTTCTTCTCTTTCTTTATCTCAATCTCTCTCTTTATTTTCCAGAAACAGATTTCTCGTAAATTGTTAAAAACTACAAATATTAGGTTTGACGTGTGCGTATTGCAATCCGAGTCAATTTGAAAACATTTAATTTTGTCTGTGGCCTTTATTTTATAATAACAGTGATAAGTAAATTAAAAGAGTGTTTGTACCGAGGAGAGGAAAATAATTTTAAAACTTTTTTAAGTATTAAACATAAATACTTTTGAGAGGAATTAATACGAAATCAGTATCGCATACTCCCTAAATCGATTAAAGATACGATATCACATGAAATTGTTTCATATTACGCATTGTGCAGAGACATTTGAGACGTGCAATTGCAAATACTGATCAGATTATATTTCCATTTATCTGTTTGCGCTGTTCTTTTTAACCTCACTCTATGCTTGTTTGATGTTACTTTATGTACAAGTACTCTGAAAAAGCTTTTACGCATTTATTCGGTCTCGATGTTTTATCTGATGGTACTTCACGGATTATTAAAATTTATGTACAAAATTTAATCTGTAGCCTAAACTAATTTTGAGACATCCTTTGGACAGATCGTATATCAAACAATTTAACAAAAGAGAAATTGACTCGAAATCACGCATCATAGAATTCATTCTTGTAGAAATGGAGTTTCTTACAAAATTTTAAGTCTATACAACCTATTTCGGCATAACTTACCTTATGATACACCTACATTTATGTTCATTGTATTGGATTTAATATGAGTGATAAAATATTAATATTAACATGCGGACAGAATTACAGGTAGACTTACATACAGACAGTAATGCATTTTTTCAGCCCACAAGTGATAGTCTTCGCTAAAACTCAACCAATTAGACTTTTGTATTCGAAACTAAAAAATATTTTAAATAGTTCTTTTACGAAACGTAAGATATTAGGCTTCAAATAATCAGCAGGCATCTTTCGTTTTGGATATAATGCTCGAACCAAAGACGTGAAATGTTTCTTATATTGGTCAAAAGTAGAAAGGTTATGACAAAAACGCTTAATTTTAGGAAAACATTTATTACTCCAAGATAGGGCTATTTATTTAAAAGAATTAAATCGTATCTCCTAAAAAATATTTTAAAATATGTACAGGTTTCGATACACATTTTAAATATTTTTAGTCCGTAATAATTTCTTTAAATCGAGTATCAGAAATATTTCAATTTATTTCTTTTATTGTATGAATTAAATGGATGGAAATAAATAGATGTATGGATTTCCCTTAAATACTGCATCATAAAAATATTACACATTCAACTGTAAAAATTAAACCCACGTCACGCCCTAATTTATAAATCACTGCGGTTAATTATTATACATTAAAACGGTTCATTTCCTCAATGTACAGTTTTATATTTAGTCAAGCAGCCGTGATTCATTGTTTTCTCGAATATTAAAGTTACAGTTAGTTTAATTTAATGCAACAATAACGATAATGAAGATTAATACAATTGTAAATGAATCAATTAGTATCATTCTCTAGGGTTTGTTATGATTACAGAGTTATTCAGTGAAATAGTGTGTATTTGCGTTGAATGAGGAATTATTATAATAAAATCCTTCTTAAGGAAAAATAGGAAATTTTTAAAACATCTAATAACTAAAAATTATTTATTTAAAATAAAAACTATTAAAAGATAGTAAAACTAAACATTTTCACTGAACGCATAAATTAAACCTACAGCCATAATACATTAAAACAAATATTCATTTGTTAATTTAAAACAGCTTGTAAACCTGGTGGTGCAAATCTTATTTAGACTATCGATTTGTTGCTCTAATCGCTTGGTTATGTATATTTTATCACAGTTCAGTTGTAATTAACAAATTTTTACTTGAACTATTTATCATTATAGGGAAGCATAAGAATGTTTTACTATACATGTATTTAAACAGCAGAATTAAAAACCTACTTACAGATAAATGAGCCTGTCGAGATGAATGAATGTTTGGTTGTTCATCGTCTCACTTAGGTTGTTGCTTCCAAGGTAACTGAAAAGTGGAGATATTAAATTTATACAGTTAAAAGTGTCAAATTCATTACTAACCATATTTAGGTAATTCTAGCTGTTACAAATTCACGATTGAATATAAATGATTTATGAACGTAATAGTAAATAATGTTGACAAAACATGCTCAAAACCAGATCAAGTTTTAATCTAAGTGTATATACTATTAAATATGGATAAGATAAGCGAAAAAATCAAGGACAAGGTAGCAGTTAGCATTTAGCATTTCCGCAACTTGTTAGTGAGCCTGAGCTAGAATTATAAAATTTAAATTATATTGTCTTTCACTCATAACCTGTAAACAAAAATCATTTCACATTCGAATAAAACTTCTTCTAATCGAGTAAATGCCGAAATTGGACTGAAAGTGTGAAGCACTCACGAGTTATATGTACTTTAAAATCAAAAAGTAATAAATTAGTATAATGATTACAAATTCCACAACTTCATTTAAGGAAATTTTAAGAAACATATCTTCTACAATACACTTTAAGTAATCTCAACGTGAATTCTGAAAAAAAACCCCAATTACAAAAATGTTTTCGTATCTATAACTTGTTTGGGAAATAGAAGGGGTTATTATGTATATCTTAATTTTGCTTTGGAATTTTTAAATTGCTTTTGTATCTTAATCTTTTTAAATGTGGAATACTACAGTCAGGTTTATACATTATAATGTGATATTATAGATGATTGGATATAATTTTTTTATTAACATAAGTAATGCATGACTTTCATGTTATTTGAACATAACTTACTGTAACTACGTATATTATACAAGAAACTACTCACAACCAAGTTATCTCTTTCTCAGCGTCTACCGGTACATGTGTCAGCCCTCTTCCTGTACAGTTGATGTGGACATCCCGGCAGTCGCAGTGGGGGGACATCAGAGAGCAGGAGAAAGCTGGAACAGTCACCAGTAAAGTAAAAGTAAATTAAAGTAATGTATTATTTTACCATGTGAAGTTAGGGCTAAGAAGCTCTCTCTAACACAACCTCGGGATCAACGGCTTCAAAGTGACTTCTGAACAACCACCAATGTATGTATTTGTTTGTTTGTTATACAAGTTGTTTGTATTAGTTGTAATCCTTTCTTTTCAAATGCTGTAGTATTTTTGGTTATACTTTTAAAGAATTTTTTTTTATTCTGTTATACATTTATATAGCTTTTAGGTAATGGTATGTAAATTTAAGAAAGAACTCTTCCCAGCACTCTGACCTGTAGTCTTGCTGGGAATTTTTCATACGAATAAGCTTTGTTTTCTCGTATATACTAAGTAAGTGGAATAAAGTGATTTGATTTGATTTTAATGGCAGGGGAGGGAGCTACTTTCAAGGACAGGATCGCTCAGCGGTATTCTCCGTACCCGCTACCCTGTGTTATTGCCATTTATATGGAGGCAGTAACAGAAATCAAGAAGACAATGAAAGAAAGAATATTTTTTCTTCATTTTTAATTAAATATTTGGTCCTCACATTTTTGTATTATGGTGTTATAATAGCTTTGATCTGCACGTACGATGATCGGTTTAAAATATTTCAAGTGTAAAATGTGCAATTTAAAAAACCTACCTTATAATCGATTTAGTTCTAAGGAAATCTGTTCTCTGCAGATTACACGAAAAACTAGGTTTTCTGCTTATACTATGCAAATTGGCCCTCGACTACAAGACTAATGTATCTCAAGCAAGCAAGAATGACAGGTATAATCCTCGGCACTTTAGAAATATTGAACTGAAAAATTAGATTTTTTAACATTATCAATTGTGCTAAAAATTTTCAAACTTATCTATCGGTTTACCCAAATACTAGTATTCCATTATGTTACAGACAGTCTTTAAACTTATAACGACAGACAATAACCTAGTTTGCAGTTATAACACGAGTGACAACTTTGTAACTCATAACAAAAGCTTGCAACTTATAATTATTTAGAATGACCTAGTTTTTAGCTCATAATGAAATGTGAGAATACAGTTTGTTTTGCTTCAATTCTCTCTCTCTCTCTCTCTCTCTCTCTCTCTCTCTCTCTCTCTCTCTCTCTCTCTCTCTCCTCTCTCTCTCTCTCTCTCCCTCTCTCTCTCACCCACCTCCCTCTGTCTCACAGCTTAGAATTTCAGGAAAATATATTGATTTGCGAATTTGCAATTCTTTTTCCTCTTTTATAATAATTATGATAATGTTTATTGGTGAAGATAGACAAAAGAATACATTATTAAATTAACTTTATATATATATATATAAATAATATACATATATTTCAGGACATACAGCAGTTTATCCTCATCTTCCCAGGACCCTTGGCAGTCGATGTGACCGTCACATAGGAGTGAGATGTTCAGACAGGGTCCGTTCCTGCACTTGAACTGGCCTTCAGCACATTCCCAGTCATCTGGAACACATGTTCCTGCAAGTTATCTATTTTGCTGAATGTGAGTAAAGAGTGTTTATGTGTCCATACAGTAGATATTGTTTAAAATACTTGACTCATGCGTTAAGTGCCCTCCAAATTTTGTATGATTCAGATGAAAAACAAAATAAATTTTTCTGACATTATCTCCAAAGAAATGGCTCTTCTAGTTTTTCACTACGTTAATATTTCACGCAGAAATGTATCCGTGTAATGTAAAACCATGGTCAAGACTAAAACTTTGCTTTTTTGATTTATCCTAAAAGTAATAACTCTAACCTATAATTTGATACTTGTAGAGAAAATATTATCTTTGATTCTATTATACTTTCAAATGAGATAAAATAATCAAACATACAATGTTTGCTGGGGATTATTACACTTAGTTCTCGGATCCAAAGCTAGATGCGCCACGTTACTTTGAGTGTTACCGTTTCGTGTAAACATTTACTACCTGACCTCTCATACAACTTATTTAGCCGTGCCATATACATTTATACCATTGCATGAGATAGTTATATCTTGTTTAACAGAACTAATACAATCATAGGTATTATTAAAAACAACAATTGAAAAAAACGTATATTATAAAGAACGTTATAATAAACTCGAAAAACATTTCTGGCGTTAGTTTTTTCAAAAGTAAACAAACTAAAATATACAGTGGATATAATTTTAATTTCATGCACAAAAGCATGAAAAGTAACATGCAAAACGTTAAACTACATAAACGTATTAAACTTTTGATTAACCGAAAATTCTCATACTTTTTCATTAAGAAAATAATGGTATATATTTTTTATATAATATTTACAATTATATCATATATAAATATATAATCGTCACTTGGCTTCTTAAGTTTTCTATACTTTGAAAACACATTACGAAATAGTACAAGGTTAATACTTTGAAATATTTAAAAAATATCACCTATATTTTTTATATGAGATTCACTTAGTATTACTAAGTTTGTCACTTTATTTTTAAACAAAAAGTTACAAATATTAAATATAGCGTTTGTATTGTATAATTTAAAGCTGTGATTGGTTGGGACCGTTTTGTAGGTTTTTTACGCTATAGATACGGTGTGGTATGTAGGATGGTTTGTTCACGTTCAAGTTCAAGTTCAAAACTCTTTATTCAAGTCAACATTTCAATACATAAATCTTACAGATCCCAATGCGCCTCACAGGGAGCGTGCGGGAAAAGTGTTTGTGTATGGTCGTCTCAACTAAATCTTCGCCTAGCACCTATATATTTGTCAGAAAATTTTCCAGTAATGTTTACATCATATTTTATATAATTCGTTGCATTTATATACACTTTACACAATATATGAGCGTCATTTATATAATAAAACTTTAAATTTATGTATTTAGTTTTGTTCCTTATTCATTGACAATCGTGTTTTTATTCATTTCTGGTATTTATTTTTATATATCTTATTTAAGCAATCAAAAACTAACTCTACTATCTGAAAATTCCGTAAGATTTAAACGTATTAAAAGTATGATAGAATTTTGTCAATTTTTCAATCATTTCATGAAATTTTACATCTTTAAAATTATTAAAGTTGTAAACAAGTGAAGATAATAAAATATCTATTCTATCTAGTTTCCTAACATTACCTTTAAAGGTTTTATAAAAGTGATCTTGAAATATATTAAATAGTTGAATACAGTTTGGGAATTCTTTATTGATTTCATCAGTCATTATTAAATTCGTTTTTCTTATTATCTAAGTCTACATTTTTTTTAAATTTGCTGTTTTGATTTTTATGCTAAATAATTTAAAATATGTTGTGAATCCATATTTATTGGGTAATAACATCTTAATATCTGTATTTTTTTAAAGCAAAAACAGCTAAATAGTATAAATACAAATATATTTCTTTTATGATTCTTCAAAATAGAGGATATTTATAGTCTTGAATTTGAGAATAATAACATACCCAAAGAATTTCTCTTCCTAAAATTAAATCTAAATTTACAATTCCATATTAATTTTTTTAACCTTTTCAAGTCAATTTTCATGCATGAAAACTCCTCCAAAATATTTATTATTATTTTATTTGTTTTATTATTATTGTATTTAATGCCTTAATTTACATGTTTATGTTTTTATCTAACAACATATAATTACGTTGTTCATCTAATCTAGATCCAGTGAGATATTATAATTTTGTAATTATCAATATAAAATATTTCTAACTAAAGGGATCATTTATTTTATCTACTTACCTAAGTATTTCCTTATTAAATTTCCTAACGTAAGGTATAAAATGTTTTACAATTTGAAAATCTTCCCCTAAATCTTTCAATAAACTACAATTTTAAAATTAATTCAACTGATTATAAGACAATTCAGTTTTAATTTCTAGATAGTTTTCCTTGTGTTTTAAATTTTTTGTGTTACAATTTTGTTACAAATATCTTATATTTACCCTTTTTAATTGATCTAGATTGAATTTACATAATTAATTGTTGCTTAAAATAAAAATTTTAATGTTTTATTGAACATTTTTGCTAAAAGTTACGCTGGGAAATTTGTTTCTATTCGTTCAGCTAGGATTTCAAACTTTCTTCAATTCTGATTCACAATTTTCTCTTTTAAAACGTTGCTCCAACTATTGAAAGTGCAATAACTCTTTCGCCTAAACTAGCATCATTTGATAACAATCTAAACGTTGCTTGATGGTAATAATGTTTAATATAATCTTCAAAATTGTATACTCTAAGAAACATAAAACATACTCAAATGATTTATTATAACTTGTTTGATAACTTCGGAACAACATTCACAAAGATAAATGCAGGATCAATTTTATGTCTATAAATTTGAAAGATATCTTTAATAACATATTCATTTTATAAAATAAAATCATTTAAAATTATTAAAGAATTTTGGTTAACATTCGCTTAAAGGAACTTTATCTTCCGAAGCATTGACAACATTATTGATTGGTTAAAATTTTTAACAATATTTTTCGAAACTTTCTTTAAAGTCTGGTCCTTTTTTAAATTATTTGTTAAATGTGTTATATTTAAATGAAATCAGTTGTAGGTCTATTCAATAATAATTTCAAATTCAATAAACAAAAATATTTTTAAATAAATAATGAAAAGAAATTAGTTTAAGCTAAAGATATTTGTTAAATTTTAGAATATACAAATACGATGCACACAGTTAGATTTGATGTCAACGATGATGGTAAATTAGCATGTAAATATATAAATAAAAAGGGCGATATATATAGTAAATTTTTTAAACATAATAATTTTTGTTATTCAGGTGATTTTTGATTATTTTCTATTTTTAACATCGAATAGAAAGAGGCTAAAATTAGAACCTTAAATTGAAAATATGGTGAGTATAAACTTAAAATTAGTAAAAAGATTTTACAGAACTGATTTAAACGTTTAAAAATTAAAAATGAAATACAAACTATAATGATAAAACCATTAGAAATTAATTTAATGAAACCACATCTTCTTAATAAAGATTGTTATGAACAGAAATCAAGCACTAATTTTAGTTAAAAATAACCGTATGTGGAAGTATCCTAAGACTTAAAATAAACTAACCAGAAACGGATTCTAAATGACAAAAACCATGGAACATCTCTTCCAAATTTACAATGAACTGGTTTATTAAAGACTTGAATTATTTGCATATTATCAAAACATTCCTTCACATGTTATCTTTAACAAACTAAACACATTTTTTACAACTATCTTACGTACTCTTACTATAAATAAATTCCGAAATATCTTGAATTTCTATTTAAATAAGACTTTTTTTAAACAATATTTCTTATTTATTTAAAGTACTTTTGTATGTTTAACTTTTTTATTGTAAGGAGAAGCGATCCCCTTTTAAGCCTTATTCTGCTCGTCCTCATGGGCCAATGGCCTGTGTGAGGATCTTATCAAACAGAATAAGGGGGAGAGTCGATACAACACAAGGTCGATGGTACTGATAAAAAGTGCAAAAGTCATAGACAGGATTCAAACCAGCGCTATCTCTAACTCAGACTCAGAGTCCAACGTCTGAGACCGCTCGGCATCGGCACTAACAAATAATTTATTTTAATTTAATAATTTTCAGTTCACATTCATAAAAATTTATAGGCATTGATTATTATTATTATAATCTTTTGTACTACAAGTTACAGGATTTGTGTAATTAATTTTTTTTTCAAACTATTTTGAGATATCTTTTTCGTTTTTTTCTCTTTATTACTCTTGACCAAACATATTTAGGTCATTATGACCAAATCTCCTTCCACAAACACCTAGAGTTATAATTTTTAATTTTCTAAAATAATTTCTTACCGGTTCATGCATTTCTGTAGCTTCAATCTACGTGTATTCTTATTTTTTTTAATCGTTTTACTAATTACAGTGTATTCATTCGGATTATTTATAAATTTACTTTTATTTGTTTTACATTTTTAACATTTTGCAACAGTTCTATATAACCCATTTCGGTTTCAACAATTATTTAATATATACTTTTAGAGTTTTCATAAATTGTAACAGTGTATTTAATTATTATTCATGTATAGATAAAATATTTGAAACAATCATATAAAATATGATTCGAATGAACCAAAAAATTTCAATTATTCTAAAATACCAGATTGTACCTTATTTTTATAACCAGATCGTACAGAATCGTTCTTATTGTTTAATAAAATTCTTGTATCATTCTTAAAACGCAATGCTAATTTTTTATCGTTATCGTACAAAGTTCATGTCTTTAGCTTGTAACAAAATAAAGTTTTCTAAATTCTTTACTATCTTGAAATAATCATTTTATTTGAGGTTCTAATGTTATGGTTATATACAACACTTTATTCCGTTTACCGTTTAACTGAATGTTTTTTAATCTCAATCCTCAAAGTCCTTCTAAAATTTCTCTATTAAATTTGTCTTGATATTACCAATTAAATTCTTAATTTCAGTATTGAAACATTCGTGATCTATGGGATAATCGCTTATATAAAACTCAATGAAATTTTATCTAATAAGTTTATATGATTTTTTCTACACTGCCACAAAATGAATTTTTTATCTCTAACAAAAAGAGATTCATATTTGGATCAAATTTCTCCAGGTTGTAATTAAACAGTCGTATACTATCATTTTTGAGATAGGTCTGAAACTGCACTTCAGTAAGATCAAGTTTTTCAATATAAATGCTGATATAATTTTAACATATAATTTACTATTTCATAAGGAAATATATCTTTTCTTAGTAAAATCTTAAAAGTTTGTATCATTCGATGTGGTATTCGATTCAAAAATGTACCATTTCTTATACTATTATTATTATGTTTAAAATCACTGCATTAAAAATTTCTCGCTGATTTTTCGGCAGATGAAGCTATAAATATGAATTACATCTCTAAACGAACATTTAAAAATGTCGTAGGTTTACCACCTTACTCGTATCGGTTCTAATTAGATCAGCATTTCCATAATGTTTTGCTCATTCTTTGTTGTATAAGTGTTTTAATTTGCAATATTTTGAAAAAAATCGGAAATATTGTTAGGAAATTTAAATTTAAGTGAAAGATAGAAGAACTGCTACTCTAAATTTTCCAGATAAATACAATGATCTCTAACTTTTAATCTGCATTCATTATCAAATCCTGCAATTTCGCTAAATTTTACAAATATATTTCTGTATAAAATTTCTTCTTTCAGTCAAATTTGGCGGGTCTGTGTTCTTAAAATTATATTTTTAGCTATAAAATTCGTTAACAAATTTTGAGCACCTTAATCAAATTTTATGTGGAAAATTAAGCAATATTCAACATTTTTGTAACATTTTGGTATTGAATTTATTCTTTAAATTCAATACCAAATAAAGAATAAAGCCATAGGGAATAATCTTTCTGGATATTAGTTGTTTTCTGAATTTTAAAGATTATTTTTAAATTACAAAGTTTATCAAAAGTACTTTCAGAATCCACACAAATCCCAAAAAATAGGGAAGTTTCTTCGTTACAGAAATAGAAAAATTGGTTTACGAACCTCATGTTGTTGCATATTCATACATGCGTAATAGAAATCATTTAAATCAGCTGATTTACAAAAATGTATCAAACATCGTTAGCATGCGAATTTTTATTGAGGAGTCAGAATAATTTGTGAAAACACTAATTTATTTCATTCAGCGTTTGAAAAATGAGATTTATCTTTTGTTTCACATACAATAAATTAATATCTAACTCTGATGAAATTATCAAACGTTAGTACTTAAATCAAAAATTCTCAATTTTTCACAACAACTTTACTATATTTGTAGGCTTTTTTTATATTTACTAAGAATTATACCTATGTTCAAAAATAATGATATATCTTCAAATGACATTAGATACCCCAATCCTGAAAATTTCCTCATTTACACATTTTTATATTTTTTGTTCTATCTACAAGTGTTTTTGGGTTACAAAAGAACCTCTGATCGAGTAAATAAAGCAGAATTCAACTTTACTTTTGATATTCACTCAAGCTTTTTCATCTTTAATTTTCTATGGAAAATAGATATGTGATTCAGCAAATTAAAAACTTCATGTTTATCTAAACTTAAAACTAGTTGCTTACAACTCTTTAATGTCCATCCAGAACCTGTATTGTGGTGATAGGTTTGCTCTGTATGAGGTACTTTATTGAATAGTTTGGTAGTAAAATCGTTAATGTTTAATCTGCTTTTATAGTAAAATACATAGAAGAAGTTTGCGTTTCTCAGGTCACTTGAATTCTTTCGTACTTATAAATTTTTAATTGAAGGTATCGTTGCAGATGTGTATTTGTACATTGACATAACATATATTCGTTTGTTAAAGTGTTGGAGTTTGTTAAAATGTATTTTTGGAAAACACCACGTGTAGAGGTAAATCTTCAACAATAACAACATTTTCTACAGATCTATCTTAATTTTCGTTTCATCCATTCTTTTCAATAATTCCATATATTTTTTATCATCAGTTTACAGGTAGCTTATCACTAACTTATTTAATTTTTTCATCATTAAATGGATTAACATGTTAATTTATTTACAAATGTTGTTAAATTTTTATATTGTCTGCTATTAACAGGAAGTAAAAACGTTCTTTTCATATTCTACGTTTGTAGTTTGGTTATAAATACTGTTTTCATGATTAAAGAAATATATTTAATTTTAATTTATTCACATACCTTGCAATTGTACCAGTCTAAAGTTTTCATATAGCAAGTTACAAGTCAAAAAACGTTAAATGTTTTAGGGAGTACAAGTCAAAACGTTAAATGTTTTAGGGTTAAAAAGCTTCTTTCACATAATCTCATATATATGTATATATAAAATATTGTATATAATATGTCTAAGTTGTACTTACGACAGTGCAGCAAGTTAGACGAGTCAGCGCACCCAGCTCTCGGATGACCGGGAACGAAGCAGTGTAGGGATTCGTTCACACACTGACCCGAATCGCAGAGGAACTGATTCTTCCTGCAGGGTGCATTTTCTGTGAACATATATACTACAATAGACTTCTGTATTAGAATCACACAATCTTTTATTTCATGAATATTTTATGAATACACATTTTTAAGACATGTTAAAAAATTGAACTTATAAAATAATCATTTACATTTTAATATAGTCATTTGAAAGGAGTTTCATCTTATTCCACAGTATTTATGTCTATAGAGTTATTGTATTCTTATTACACGAACCAAGGTAGAAAATATAGGAAATACAAGAATATATGCGTTAATGTATGTAGGTTTTATTATTGACGATGGAAGGTTTGAAAGGATAACAGGATTTCGGACATTTGCCATCATTATAGGGTATGAAAGGTATAACCCGTAGTTTTGAAGATATGAGCTCAGAACTTGCATCCTTGTGCAGTGAAAAAACCTTGGCTGGACTCCAAGCAGCTTTTTGTATTCTTAAACCCTTTTCTATACATTCTTTGCTTCTTTCAGCTCGCTATTTTTTTATGTACCTACTCCAACTGACAAGTAGAATAGATCCAAAGCTGGAAACGCTGTGTTATACCATTTATAACCTATAACGACGGTAAATGTCGGAAATCCTGTTATACTTTCAAAGTGTGTGAGTTATAAAATGTTGCGTATATACTAACTTTAGAAACACTAGATTTCAATATTGGATTGATTTATTTCGAATTGTTCAAATAATGTTTTGCATGCATTTTAGCCATAGAGTCTTGGCTAAGTACACAGTGGTCTCGAATTACTGAGATGAGAATGGTTTGATATACAAACAGAACAGGATTCCTAATAAGATGTGAATCAATGATGCAAAGTTTTAACGGTCCTATAACCATCCCAACCTAAAAACACCTCTTTACCACAATAAAATATCTTTGATCATAGTTTTAACGTTATAATATAATCATAACAACAACGCTTAAGTTCCAGATATTATTATTTCAATAGATTCTATTTTACTCAAACCATATCAGTGAATAATCAGAGTCTTTTTTTTCATAGTGAAAATCCCTATGATTGGTACATAGTGAACATCTATGAAGTAATATTAACAAACAAGGAAGTGGTTACACTAGAGGTATAAACTTTTCAAAGTTAAAATCGTCTGAGAAGTCAGGTAATTCAGAGAAGTGTTATTTGGTACAACACTTACCACAGTTGAGCTCGTCTGAGAAGTCAGGTTAGGAAAGAAAGTAGTCGTACTAGTGAAAATAGTTGGTACACACTTACCACAGTTGAGCTCGTCTGAGAAGTCAGGTTAGGAAGGAAAGTAGTCGTACTAGTGAATAGTTAGTACACACTTACCACAGTTGAGCTCGTCGGGGAAGCCAGGTTAGTGAGGAAAGTGGTCGTACCAGTGGATATTTGGTACACACTTACCACAGTTGATCTCGTCGGGGAAGCCAGGTTAGTGAGGAAACGTGGTCGTACCAGTGGATATTTGGTACACACTTACCACAGTTGATCTCGTCGGGGAAGCCAGGTTAGTGAGGAAAGTGGTCGTACCAGTGGATATTTGGTACACACTTACCACAGTTGATCTCGTCTGGAAGTCAGGTTAGTGAGGAAAGTGGTCGTACCAGTGGATATTTGGTACACACTTACCACAGTTGATCTCGTCGGGGAAGCCAGGTTAGTGAGGAAAGTGGTCCTACCAGTGGATATTTGGTACACACTTACCACAGTTGATCTCGTCGGGGAAGCCAGGTTAGTGAGGAAAGTGGTCGTACCAGTGGATATTTTGGTACACACTTACCACAGTTGATCTCGTCTGAGAAGTCCAGGTTAGTGAGGAAAGTGGTCGTACCAGTGGATATTTCGGTACACACTTACCACAGTTGATCTCGTCGGGGAAGCCAGGTTAGTGAGGAAAGTGGTCGTACCAGTGGATATTTGGTACACACTTACCACAGTTGATCTCGTCGGGGAAGCCAGGTTAGTGAGGACAGTGGTCGTACCAGTGGATATTTTGTGCACACTTACCACAGTTGAGCTCGTCTGAGAAGTCCGGGCAGTCAGGAAAGTGGTCGCACCAGTGGTCGTTCGGTACACACTGACCTCCGGATAGACATTTATGTTTTTCCAGGTCCGCAGGGAAATCCCTCTAGAGAATGGATTGTTAAGTTAATAAATCGCAATAAAAACACTATGAATATTTATATGTGCTCCTGGACTTAATTGGTTATTAGCAGTTACCTTCGGGACTGTCGTGCATTCTCGTAGGCTGTACATATGTATATGGGTTTTATAGGCCGAGTGAATTATATTTCCTACACCAATGTAGGTTTGTCTTCTTTCCACAATCAAAAAAATATTGTTAAAAATATATATTTATAGTTATTGTTATTCACCAAGGTTTGAACATTTTTATGTAGCATCAACGATTTTGCTTTGTTTCCTCGATCAAGAAAATAAAGCATAATTCAACCATGAAACAACTGAGATGCGTATTATAATAGTTAACATTTATAGCGCAAATTATATAGTAACATTATGTTTGATATCTGAAACTACATTACTGACAAAACACTGTATAATTTAACTAACACTTTTGCAGTCAACATAGTTTGCAGAATAGATTAAATAAGAGTGGTTGTTACATAGTGGTTCTATTAATTAAACGTATTATTTTACTGTCTACAACAATATTTACGTAGAACATTAAATTCTTATTTCCGTGTAAAATTTCAGTCCAGTAGGTGCAGTAGGTTCTACGTGAGTAACACACACGTCAATAAACACAAAGACACAATTAGACTTGTGTTTAAAGTATGGATATCTGCTTTACCTACTCTTGTATACCAACAATAAACATATGTGTCAGCGCGAGATCTATTGTGTATTCCTCTCATCCCTTTAGTATGTTTATCAGTGGTATGTAATTCGGACATTAGTATGGAAGAGTGTTTCCAAAATACTGAGGACATCTATTTCAGATATATATTTAGTAATAAAAGGCTATCCGGAGATCAATCATCCTTATTATACCGATTGAGACGTTTTTTTCCTGGGTCTGTTCTGTATTAAAAGAATTAATGCGGTCGATATGGAAAATGAAATATCAGTATACATAAATAAGAGCACATAATTTTATACCTATGCATTTTATTAACTCAGTATCTGATCTTATAACCACATGTTTTAATAAAACATTTTTGAAGTTGTATAACGTTGACAATATCCCCCCCCACCCCCCCCCCCCCCCACCCCCCCCCCCCCCCACCCCCCCCCCCCCCCACCCCCCCCCCCCCCCACCCCCCCCCCCCCCCACCCCCCCCCCAAATTATGTAACGTAAAGGGATTAAAAGAACTACAAAAGAAAAGTGCACGAGTAAATGGAAGGTGATGACATAGGGTTTCTACTAGTAAAAAAGGTAAAAAATTTTATACACAACCATTGGTTGGTCGAAGTTATTACATCCATTATTATTGAATTGGGATGAATGCCACACAAAAATAACACATAATAGTCATCGGGAACCACATTTCTTCACAAAGGAAATTTAATTGAGGCAATACATACATTAAATTGGCAGACGCCAAACGCAATCAGTTCAAATCCGATCAGTCGAGATTAGGCCCAGTCTTTGGTTGCCACAATTCTAAAAATATGAACTAAAGAGGAATACCTGAATAAGTATTTCAATATCGCGATCGGGATTTATTTGTAATTAATAAAACCAATGCGGAGTCACAATATGGTTTTAAGATGTAGTTCAATCTGCGCAATGACACCAATAATTAACGAAAAGGGCCCATTCCCTGTTCCCCTTCCCCTTTGTATTTCCGCCTGACACTATCTTGTTTTAGCCAGCCGTCCACGTATTACCATATGGGCTTAGTACCTTCTGGGTCAGTCGTAGGTGGTTAGTAGACGAATTGTGAAGGACGTTATTGTGACCTGTTATTCTCGTAGTCTTAAGTTAATTGGATTTAGCTGTTTTGCTATAAGTTTTCGTATTAAGATGGTCATGTCTATTAGGTGTCGGTAGTGAAGTTGATCAAAACTCTCAAACATGTAGGTTGTGATTCCTGACTTATGCGCGCGCCACAAACGCATTTAGTAAAATAGATTCTTGTTTATTTTTAACCATCTAGTTTGATTAACTTATGTATTAGGAGTTAGTTCTTTACCTGAAGAGAAGAGATCAGATTGCAGATCTCGAAAACGTTAATGTTTACTGTTTTCTTGTTTCACTGGAAACGATTGGCAATAATTGTCCGGTATAAAATCTTATTTATCCTCGAACGTTTTTACTACGTTGGGAGATACCAATAGATATTAACGGTTCAAAAGTATTGTAAGTGTGCAATTTTCGCCTTGATCACAGTAGCCTCACCTAGCTGAGATTGTGTGTTGCACCTGGATCGAAATGTCACTCAGACACTTTTTTTACTTTTCCGAAAAGTAAAAACTGTGGTCTATATTATCTTTTGAATTCCACAGGGAGTTAAAGGTAAAAAAGGTTAAGATAAAATGTGCTATTTCCTTTGGTGAGGTTAGAGCTAAGAAGCCATCTCTGACAAAACCTGTGCACCAACGGATCGAAGGTGGGTTTCGAACCCCTTCGGAAATGGCCGGGATGGCGGGCTGCTTGCAAGGTCAGAATGGCTCAGCGGTCATCCATCCAAGCAGAAGCCACGCTCGACTTTGCTCTTGATTCTCATAACCACTATGAGAATACTGAGAACACTGATCCACTAGTTTAGAACAGTGGATTTGGTGTTGTGGCCAAATATTAACGTCTAAATTTTTCTGTAAATGCTTTAAATGCTGTAAATTTTACCTATGTGATTTTTCAATATTATTAATAATGTATAATAATATGTATATTCATAGTATAAATAACCTGCAAAAGCCTGTTTTGCAGGTTATCCTTTATGGACTGTGTTAGCTGTAGTCATTAGGGACTAAATAGTCTCCCATACAAGGCAGTTAAGGTTGATGGTATCATAGATGCGCTCTAGTCGATAGTAGAAACTTGAGTAATCAGACTCCACTTCTAGCTCATGGTCATCTGTTTCGGATAATTTAAGGAACGCCCTTCAACGATGGCAAGCACACAGACCTTCATCTAAACCACTTGTAAAATGATAGAGACTGTGATTATTATGTCTAAACCGCTTCAGTTAATCTAAATATAACTTAGAGCCACACATTCCTTGCTAATAAATGAAAATTAATTTCATTTAGTATATATTTATAATACTTCAAGTGTAAGCGTTTTTAAAATGTGCTAGTTGCAACCGTCGCATCCGTCTTACATAGTACTATAAGTTGGAGCCATACACTGCTTACAGATTTAGAGAAGAGGTTAAAAACGAACATATGCAGGCATACATATAAACACACAAAGACACAAACTTTTCAATCTGCCTCAATTTACTAATAATAGTTTTGGTCAATCTACGTTCCAAATCGTAATACCGTATATGAATAAGTTTTTGGGCCGCAAACTTTGTTTTTAGACGCGATAATTTCTTGGTTTTAAACGGCCACCTTGTTTATGTGAGTACAAAATCATTTTAACAGTAATTGAAATGGAAGAGTACTCTTGGAAATGAGAGTTTCTTTATCGAAAACTGTTTGACAACGCAAGGATTTATCCGGGTGTTCTACCTGAACAAACCGTAAAAAAAATTATTCCTGATGGTCGTTTTGATTTAAGTATTACTTTTTATATGGTTACGTATTAATAATACTACTGAAATCAACTATTTATTAATTACACTATTTGCAGAATTAATGAAACACTAAAAATTCTAACTTTGATCAAAACTATAACTATTAACGAGCTATGTTGTTTTACCTTATAGAAACCAACAAAGTTGATTTTCTTAGCTAATAAACTTTCAATTCAAAAGTATACTTTGTAAAATTACAATATATGTAAAAGATTTATCTTCAAAAAAAGTTTCCAGGATTGTAGTTTTGTTTTATAGCTAGTAATTTACATTAAAATCAGTTTGAATAAACACTACAAGCTTATCCAGTAAGAACCGTGCAAGGGAAGCAGTTTATTTGCAAAAATTAAATATTTTCGTGCAATATCACTTGAAGAAACACTCAAATAAGGAAACGTTGACATATCAAAATATAGCTATATAAAAATTTTTTCAAAACGTAGCTAATAAAATTATCATATAGAGATAAATCTCCAATGCATAAACAAACGATCCCGGACCGGAATAATTGTTAATATTACATCTCGACTGTAAAACAAACCAGACTGGACTGAGACATTACCCTAACATATCTCCACCCTCCCCCAAAACCTACCCTGTGTTTCAGATTCCCAACCATTTCTGCAGTATAACATTATTGCCTATGCAACCACCTTTGCATTCAGGTCAGAGTCACAATATGATTTGATTTTGCATTATCTGCTACCTGATCCGATCATACTTTAACAGTTACCGCACATATAGTGTTCAGCAATTCCATTGGATCGTTTCTAGACATCCTGTGTTTGCACAATACTTTGTCTTTACAGCGATTTTTTTACAATAAAGCTATTGTATTTTGGCAAGTTAAGTAACTTAGGTGACTGCATTCCGAATCCAACGCAATTTCTTCTGGAAGTCACGTGTTACATGTAAGAATGTAATGTTTGATTTCGTTAAGGTAAATAAGGATAAGTAAGTTTTGAAGTTTAAATCATATATATCATATTCACCACCTGAATCGCACCGATAAACATTCCAAAGCAGCTCTAATGATGGCTTTTTAGTACAGAATTAAGGGATTATATCCAAGCAGCACTCGGGTTAGTCAATCCGTATTTAACAATTTGAATGAGTGCTATAACATTGCTATCAAAACATGATTTCAAATAAGTGCAAGTCTTCATTTTTCGAAATGCTGTTAGTTTTGTACAATTTGTGTTGATGAACTCAACCATGTAACTATGTTGTCAAGAATTACTCCCCAGTACTTGTGCTTTACTGTCCATTCAAATATACATATACAACTAGTGTGCTTGCCCCAAGCATCCGTTTTGTAAAATACTTATTCTTTCTACTGAGTCAAATCTCTTAGATAATGCAATAGTACTATTAATAACGTTTTCCTGAACTAAAGCTATCTCTGATTAACTTGAAGAGCCAATTCTGCATTTACACCAATTAAGCGACAGATGTCAGTAGCGGCTCTAAGTGGTATAATGGTACATGTTGACTCCTGTCACACATTATTCGAACAGCTGATGATAAATAACGATTTATGTCGTTGTCATTGTATACATCAAACATATACAATCCAATATAAATCATTCATTCATTTCTCCATCGCCGCTGCTGGAAACAGGAGGAGACAAATGATCTGACCTATGGCATTCTTTGAACACGTAGAAAAAATATACTAACTTATATACAACATATACACGGCTATAATAACTGAGCTTTGGATAAAAAATGTTAGGCAGTAAGAGTACAAAAACGTAGGTAAATATTACAAAAATCACACAAAATCATTTAATTACTCGTATATTAAAATTATATATTTAACAAAAATATTTTCCAAAGCAACTGGGGAAAATTTTTTAAATCCCATCAAAAAAAAATATTAGAGGAGTATTTAAAAAAACATTGAAAATGTATGTTGTATATAAGATTATGCATAACTTCATTGCAAATTCAAAACAATTTAACAGGAATCATTTGGTAAATATACCGATTACTAGAGTCTTGTATAACACTTCTTATTTTTACTTACTTATACACGTCCTGGCACAAAAATTTCTGTTTTTCTTTATCCTTGTTTTATAGGTTCATTGTGATCATCAGTGAAATTAAAAAGGTCTCAGTCGTTTGTCTCGTAAACAGCGAGTAGGTTGCAGTTTATTACAACATATCAAGAAATCCTTAAATTCCTTCCAGTTTATCCTCTTGTATTATTAGTAATATTCCTTTAAGGACACAAATTTACACAGTTGCACTTATCCCCTACATTTTTGGTTTTTACCCATTTGGACCCCTGTCTATCTCAGTTTAATCAATAATAACTAAAGCAAACATATCCACATCTATTTTAACAACATTATTTTTGTTATTAAAATTAAATAAACGTAACAAAGTTCATTCAGGATATGTAAGGGTAACAGTACAGTTGTTATAAAAAAGTAAGTAATAAACACATTTTTGAAAGTGCTTAAGTGTAAAAATGTTGGTATTGTCAAGTTAGTGAGTCGGTATAACCAATGTAACTGTCGCTTAAAGCGCAATCTTGAGAATTCTCATTCCGTAAAGTGTTTCAGACAAAGAGAAAGTCGCAATCCTGTCACGTTTCGTGGTGTACATTAACCAATCCTTCTTGTTTTATTGCGTTACTGTCTCACATGCCGTCCTCATCTACTATATTTGGTGTTATTACAAAATTCAATAATAAGGGTCTATGATCTTCTATACTCTATGTCTGGAAACTTACAATACATACTTCCTGGACAATATTTAATATTTATCCAAGTATTTGAAATAATGTTTAGAAAAGTTTTAAGACAATTTTGGATACATTTGGTTGTTAATAACGGATAGCAAAAAAGACTACCATAATAATTATTTAACTACATAGAGCCACCGAAACACCCATTAATACGCTAATGTTTTCTTGTGGGCTGTAAAACTTATCGTTAGACATTTTAAATTAACATGAAGCACGCCAAAATGTTACAATCATAAATTATGAACGTTCAAAAATTAGTTTTTTACTAAGGGAATGGCATTTTTCTTACTCATTTCTGATCTAAGTAAATAACAAATTTAATGAAATGTAATCTAACAAAATTTTATTATTTTTAATAAAACATAACTTATACCCATTATGTGATTAATAAATAAATGGCATATCTTTCCCTTTAGCTACATTTCATGTAAATAGAGTAAGCATTTCGTGTCCTTATTTTCAGTTACAACTTACTGTGACAAAGGTTCTATCAAAATACTTGGAGAAGACATAAATATACCAACATTTCACAATTCGGAGATTAATAACTTATATTTAACTCAGCTATACGAAATTGCCTAATTTTTGTATAGTGTATTTTAAATTAACTTCTAGGTTCCTAAATATGTATATAAACAAATAACAATCAACTACTTTTCTTCGGTCTTCTGTACATAGACTAATGCCACTTATGTCTATTCTTTGCATCTATCACCAGTGTTTTCCTTGCTCCTTCACTCTCAGCACTAGACCAGGGGAATGCATTGCTGGTTCTTCTGCTATTTCGGTCAAGCATTTTACACTGTGAACTAACTATTAGCTTTTCCTTCAAGAACTGGAGAAATACACGATAAGGGAGTTTCATTGTAGTTGTTTTGGTTCTTAAATACCTGGTAGGATCAAGATGTGAGGGTGTTCAATTCTTTGGGTACTATCGTATAAAATATAGTGTTTTCTATGGCTATATTATAGGTTCCCTTCATTTCTGTAATGTGGAAACGATTTTAACACCTTTTTTAAGTATAACTTTGGAATACGCCAAAGCAGGAGTGTTGCAGTAATAGTTTAATATTAATTAATTATTTAAGTTTTCAATACAGGCAGTATTGCTGAATCTTAGTGGGCGGTTTTAAAACATTATTTGTCTCTGAATGTAATTAAAACAAGAGTGCTCTATTTTCGATCTCATAAAACTTCTTCTGAACTCTTAAACAAAGCCGCACACGTAATGATATTGAATGGCTAGAATATAATTCCGTTTCTTTCTTGGTGATGCATATAGATCCTGGCCTTAACTGAAAAATACCATAATGATCTAACAATGTCATGGGTGTCTTAACTGAACAAGTCTCGAGAAACTTCTCCGCTGTATTAATTTTAATAATTTATTGAGTTTTGTGCAAACAAGATATTTTGCCTCAAAAATATTATACACTGTTCCAAGTAGTGAGAAAGTTCATAATTAATAGAGAGCATATTTTTTCAGATATTGTAAATGATGTGATATTCACTATAAACAGACTTAGTTTACATTAGATTGAAAATTCACTACTGTTGGATTGTTCGGCTTGAACACCCAAAAGAGAACCAAAATTCAGAGCAACTTTCACGACTGCTGCTACACAATAATGAACCTCAGTCTCTATTCAAAGAACAACATTATCAGCCTGGTAAATGATGGCACATCTAGTTATGGCCTAACAATAATCAATAATTTTGTCATATATATTTAAATAAAATAACTAAAATGCTGTCAAATTAACAAACTAAACACAAAAGAAATTGTAATATAATCATGAATGAGTGTAACACAATTTTATTATAATATTGAAAAGCTTGCTAACATCCAATAAAGTCGAAGAATGGGAAACATGTCAACGACTACTATTCTGTTCTACAATTTAGGCGAAGACAGAGTGATTGAATTCTGTCAAAGTGACAGACATTTTGTGAGTTCCAGCGTCACATTGTTGGCATGGTAACTAAGCGTTGCCACAGCTGATTCCCGGGTCAAACAGATTGACAGCATCTATTTAATCTGGAAACGCTTCCTCTCCCCACCACCTAATTATTGTTGCATTGTAATTGCTACATCACCACATGTTGACTCCTGTCACACATTATTCGAACAGCTGATGATAAATAACGATTTATGTCGTTGTCATTGTATACATCAAACATATACAATCCAATATAAATCATTCATTCATTTCTCCATCGCCGCTGCTGGAAACAGGAGGAGGCAAAAATGATCTGATCACCGGCATTCTTTGAACTCGTATAGAAAAAATATAGAAGCTCTTTAAATGTCTTCAAATGACAAGACAAAAACTCCAGAATTCGGCGAAGTTTAAAGTTATTAATTGTCCACGTGGACAAGGAAAGAATTCTCAAAGAGTTTCTAATTTGGTACTGGGTTGCAGAACTAAACACTGCATCTTAAATAAAAAGAATGATACTTATAGCGATATAAACTTCCTGCTTAATGCTTAACTCAACGTAAACCTGATGTGGATGCACTGGTATAGACGTGCGTACCATTTAAAGACATGTCTATCAAAGAGTATAACTTGGATCCTTTCATGAAAGCTGTGATAAATTTAAACTGATAAATGCATGCAATTCGGATGACAGGCACAGTTACCGTAAACCGAATACTGTTTGAATTTTGCACTTACAAAATAAATTTATAAAATGTTGTGCGTATCCAATCTGAGTCGATCCTTCATTTCTCCATCTCCACTGCTGGAAGTAAGAGGAGACAGAGGTGATCTGGTCATCGGCATTCTTTAAACACGTAGAAAACAATTGTGCAATGCGTTCCATTATTTTGCAATGATGGCATGTAAGATAAATCTTTATATTGTTGATCTACCATTTCTTTTTATCTTTTATCAAATATTATATATACACATATATTATCATATATATACACACACATATGAGGTGTAATAGGAAAGTAATGATACTGGAGTCACTTTGAGCGATCTGGCACCACTAAAACATTCTCCTTATCACAACTTGTACTTTGGTCTCTCCAAACGACCCAGTTCAAATTTAATCTTAGTCCCGTGATCACATGACCCGTTATAACGCGATAGTGAAGAGTTTCATGTGTGGTGTGTTTTGAAAATAGAATATCATAGTTTTGTGCCGCGGTGGCCATTAAATTCTATTTTGTAAAGGTAACCTGTGACTTTTGAAAAGTTACGAAAGCTTATAGGGAATATTATCAAGATCCTACGTTTCGGTGGCATAAGGCATTTTAATGAGATCAAACTGTCGATTTAAATTAAGACTAATGAGTACAGAGTACAGTTTAAATCTAATTCTGACCCCAGATTTGGGCCAGAACATGTGTGTGCCAATATGGTATCAGAACGCCTGATAATTGAACAAACAGACAATCTCAAGAATGTTTGCCTTTTGTTTGAACCATCACAAACTAACAAGGAAAACTCAAATATGGAACTTGTCTAGAGCTATCGGCTGATCCCTTGTTACAGCGTAACGCTACGACGCTATACAAAATCCGCTTTGTGAGGCCAAACAATAAATTTAACTGCAGATTGTTTTATAATTTTGTACTCTTACCACTTCGATAAATAACGAAGTGTCTTTGTGAAGTTGTAGCTGCCATCGTATTAAACAATTATTCTGTACCAGCATGATGAATCTAAATAAAGAGTTCTCGTTAATAAAATTACAAAGTTTAAAATTTAGGATCTATGGATTTAGGAAGTTGAAATATACAGTTTGGCCTTTTGATGTTTAGTTAAAGGAATCTTTTGTCCACAATCTAATAAAAATTCACATAAGTATGAATCATATTTTAAATAGAATTTTGCCGTTGTAAAATAAAGAACTAGGATTACAAATGCAAATGTAAAACTCATATTTCCAACAAAAAATGTTTATTTTCAATTAGAATATACAATTTTGCTTGACCTTAACCTTCGACCTAGCAAAGTATTATTGTGCGATTCAATTATTCGAGCACATGTTAACTAACCTTGTGGAATCAATAAGTGAACAATATAACTTCTATTACAATGAATAGATGGCAACTCAATTAAGTCCTGTAGTGGCTTAATACCTTTATATCCATTGCAAAGAGAAGTAAAAATGTATACATGTTATCAGTGCACATGACATTGTGATTTAACACATATTCAGTAGACTTTTATGGTGCCATGGTGAGGTCCGCAAAGAGACAGAAGTATTAATGGGAGTACTAAGGTTTAAGGATAATCTAAGGAAAATGGTAGTTTGTTGAAGTTTCAAAACAAAGTCATTACAAGCCTTTGCAATATTTTAATATTATTGGTGAAGAGAAAATACAACGGTGATAGAACAAATGTTTATGTTTATTTATTTTAACGTTTTTTAATGTTGTTTTATTACTGACGCTTTGAAGTCAGTATTGCATAAGATATAACTATTGTACCACAACTGTCTCAAAACATACATTCAGAACAATATAGCAGCTGATTATAATGGAGTAAATTTAAAATATTGACCTCTAAATGTTTTATATTTAATATAAAATGTAAATCGCAGATATAAAGAATGTTGATTAAACATTTATTTTATGAAATTTCAAAAAGTTAGATATTACACATAGCAAGCAGAAAAAACGTGTAAGTAAATAAATAAATTTTAAAAAGGTAATGGACGTGCAGCTGATGGAGGACTCTGATATTGCTGTTTTTTACTTATTCTGTTTACATTGTAAATTTAAATTTATTCTGTATAAAAGGGAGTTTTTAGGAAGAGTTTTTAAGATTTTAGTAAATACGAATAAGCATCGTCAAAACCAGCATCCTACTAAAAATTTTTGTTAAAAACAGAATATTGTGGAGGTCAACTTTCACCTGTGTAAATTATGTTTTCATTACTTCATTGCAAATTTCATTACGTCCACAATTATTTATCTTTTTGGCATCAGCATTTAATTGAGTGGCATTTGCCTATTTTAAATCACAGGACGCAACACGGTAACCTCCCTAACAACAGCCCCTATTGTAACAAAGGTAGTTGCAACATTAAGCAGAGGCTGTGTTGACTTGTATATTAGATTATTCCCAGCCGCAGTAGAATATTTGTTCAGAACATCACATACCGCTCGTCAGTTTAAAACATTATCTTCCCGTTACCTTTAATATGTTCTGCAGCTTTACGTTATTAAAACATAATCAAGATAATTATCTCAACCTTTTTCATTATTCCAAGCTTAGCGATTATATAATAATAAAAGTGGAGACTAATGTATGCAGGGCCTATAGAGGCTAAATACGTTGGGTTGGGAAATATGCTTAGTTTATACTATTTATCTACTGATAATATTCTAGCTTAAAAAGAATAATTTAATGTACTTTGTAATTAAGTTTGTAGTTTTGTAAACTAACTTCACATATGTTAACAACTTACAGAACGTCATGTGTAGTATCAGTGCGTATTTTAATACAACCATAATAATAATTTTATTAATATTTTGTTTGAAAATATTGAAACAAAGATAAAGAAACATATTTTTAAATCAATCTTGTTCCATAAATTCAATGTAATTTATACGGATTGGAAAGGCATACAACAAACTGTACTAATCAAAAAGGCAAAGCAAGGAAATACTTAGGAAAACTATAAACATTTTAAAACATATCTGTATTTATATGCATGTTTTATCCTTTGTTTAACATATATCAACTGAATTTTAATTTTAAAATGTAAATATTTGTGTTGGATTCAATATATGTTTATTGCTAAACTTAGTTTTGGTTCTACATGCTAGTTTCAAGTTTGCTACAGGAGTGATTATATTTATACGTTTATTTATTTGTGTTTCTAGGTTTTACCACTACAAAAAAGTTATTTATCATTTACTTTCATTGTTTTTATATGTGGTAATTATTTCCATATTCTTTAAATTCGTAAATATTTTATTACATTATATTTTCCAAAAAATAAATAGTATTAACTGACAGAAGTGTGAGGTACTATTAGTACATAATAGAATAAAATGACAAAATATTGTTTCGAATTATTTTCAGCTGTATTAAAAAATTATATCCAAATATCTTTTAAAACCTTATTATGCCCTATAATTTTCATTGGTACGAATAGGCTAAATCAATAGTTTAGGTTCATTAATATTTGAATACAAAACATATATTTTGATATGATAGAATGGGTAAAAATAAAATACAAAAAATATTTTCTTATAAGACTTTTATAATTTGCTAACAGTTATACTATGCAGTAACTACGGCCCAAAAGATCGTCTTGGCCAAGCTGTGTTGCAGCTACCAAACTACTCCGGTTGTAGGTTAATTCTATTATTTACTGCCTGTTGTGTTACATACGATAGTCAGAGTTCTGATTGTGTTTTGTCAGTAATATTGTGTTAAGTTTGGTTTCTAGTTTGATGAACCCCATTTTTGTGAGATATATTCTGATTCAAAAAACGTGTGTATCATGCGGATCTATAGTTGAAACATCTCTTCACACAGTTGCCTAGGGTCCTCTGGACCGACACGCACTCCCGGTACTAATTCCTAGGCCACCGTCTAACCAACTCGTGTCTCCCTAGATATGGACTTCCGCTACCATGGATGATGCGCTAAGTTGGAAACTAATGATTTTAGCCTGAATATATTCTGAATTTTGTCTCAAATTCTTTTAGAAAATTATCTACGTGGAGGGAAAATAATTCCGTGGCGTACAAGGAGACAGATAGACATAAATAAACTTTTCCCATCTTAAGTGACTGGCTTCTCTACGCTTATACAATCAACCCAGTGGTTAATTGTATTGTCAACTGAGATATACAATTATTAGATTAAACAATTTCAAGTCTTTTGCTAACTTCTTCTGCAATGTATGGTGCGGACAGACAATACAAAAATGGAATTTTTGCAGCCCTGCGATTGCTGGCAAAAATAAATTACAAACAATTACTACTGTTATTAAATCTAAAGCTGGTATGAATGAGCTAATATGGGGGTTTCCTCTTGATATACATTATTGTATTTTGTTCATTATAGTTCTATTATTTATCGAAATCCATTATAGTTAGCTATTGTCTGAATAAGACACTTCCTCTAGTTGAAAAACCACTAATTATAGGACGAACCTTGAATAGAGTGCACTTCATCGATTGGAAGAAATTTTACATTGACAGGCTGACCTAATTTTCCTACAACCCGAATGCTTTTGTTATCACGTCATATAAGGTTCCATAGTAGTTATATTTTGGATTTTTCCTGTTACGCGTAATAATGCTACTCAATAATAATTACAATTAATGACGCGTATTACTTGTTACAAATCTTTTTAAATTAATTTAAACGATCTGAATTGAATTTTAGCAATATCCCTTTATTAAAAAAACACGGATACTTGTCTTTTATAATAGTCACTTATATAAGTATTTGTTTATCCTATTTCAAACATAGTTAGTACTTTTAAAAGTTACACAATTGATCATAACGAAAACAAAATTTTATACTAAATAATTGTTTTTTTAACGATTACTAATTTCTGTTCGTAATAGTGGATTAGCCCCATCGGTTATTTAGAAAATAGTCACCTGCTATTTTGTACATTAAGGATAAATAATTTTAAAAGTATGACCGTAAAAAAGAAATTAATATGCATACACATTGTTATTAATCTTATCCTTTAAATGGGACATTATTAATAATTCTATGACTATAATAAAGACATAATAGTATTAACTGAATAAATTGCTTTGGTAAACAACCTAATATAGATTTAAATATCCCTAAGAGTTTTAAAATGAGCAATAATAAATATATGTAAGGAAAAAATACTACTTCATTATGTTTAAAACTTTTAACTTATTTCAAATCTGTCCATACACATTTAAAACTCTTGTTTTCGTAAATTTATTGTTTTAAATTAATTAATACAATATGCTTGGATGTTGTAATGTTTGATTATAATTTTAAAAAGCCTTGATCTATTTCTTAATAATATATTTATTTTATAATGATCATGATAATTTAATATTATTAGGTAGTATTTATTTTCAGTTAGACGTAATATGTTTTAAACGTGTATATATTTGTACATGGAGTTACTAGAGATATATCTTAGTTATAATGAATTTTTTTATTATAATTTTAAAATACCTTGTTCTATTTCATAATAATAGAACAAGGTATTTCATAATAATAATTTGAACTCAGCACCACTTTAATGTATATTTAAGTATGCATTTTACTTTTAATGGGATATTAAATTCTCTAACAACAATAAAACTACATACCTACTGGTTTATATACAAGCCCGGAGAGTGCAGTAAATGTTAAGCGGTTCACGTCCGAATATAAACTGAAGATGACAGTTTAATACAATATTATGTTTCACTGTTTTAAATGTAGGAGAGTGTTCATCTTCTGAAGTTTATGAGCACCATAAACATTGCAGAAATGTTGTAAGTATCTAACGTTATTGGAAAAGTTTGACAGTTCCTCGTAGTAACTAAGAGAACGTCTCTTTTTAAAACGAAATTGAATACGAAGTCATCTCTTATAATGTATAAACCGCGTTTCATATCTGATTGAAACATGTGCAAATATTTGTCTCTTATGCTTTTTGAATTATCAACTAGAACTTTTATTAATAAGTAAATGCTGTTCATTTATAAATATTTTTATGAGTATTAATAAAGAATTTGCAATCTTATATAAAAAATGCTGGTTTACCAAGCTAATACCTCATCCCGTGAGGGACTGGCATCCTCATATGCATCAGCCACTGTCCCAGATGGGATCGTAGGTGATGTACCATCCTCGTCGTGTGCTGCAACTTCTAAGGGAGTGGCAGGGCAAGGGGAGGAAGCCACCTTCCCTTATCACTATTCCAGTGACAAGGGTAGAAAACCTTTCCCCCTCTTGGTTTGGCCCTGAAATTGAGAGTAGTTACCTATCCCTTCCTTTCCTGATGTTCCTACCCCTACTTTACCAACAACCCCAGACTAAGGTGTTATGCGACCCGTGCTGAGAGTCTCGTGGCACTGGGGGTATATTCAGTGTCTTCAACGGAGCCTTCTGGGAACCAGGGGACACCCAGTCGGAATTACCCTTATCTTCCTAATCGGGTCACTGGGAAGATGTACTGCAAACACCCGGTTCACGTGGGAACAGAATGGAGAATGAAAAAGAAAATAAAAACAAAACTGAAACTCAAGAGGTAAGCTAACTCAACCAGAAGAGCTACCGATTGAGCAATTAAGAGTGTCTGAGATGACCCCAATGGAGGAAGATAGACTTATCTTGTCAGAAGGCGAAGTTCGGCCGGAAGAGCCAAAAAAGAAGCGGCTCTCGAGAGGCGAACTACAAAAGCGGAGGATTGAAGAGACTGTGGCTAGAGGTGAACCGATAATCCCCCGGAAAGAAAGGCAGAAGAGGTAGGAAGAGAAGAACCACACAACGAAGCCGGTTCCTCAAAAGGGAACTTGGTTGTGGTCGGGGCCCCAGAGCAAGGGAAAAATCATTCCGTACCAGCCCAAAAACAACAAACCCCAAGCTATGCAGGTGTGAAGAGGCCGCGATCGCAGCTGACACCTGAAGAACAAGCAAAGGGAGGGGAGAAAAGAAGGAAGGGGCATGATGGAGGTGTCACTAAGGAGACACCCGAAACATATGCCGAAAAGACCTCTGTGGAGAAGCTGGCTATTGTCCGGCTCGAACACCCAGAAGTGAAACTATCGATGGAAGAAGCCAACAACCTGAAGAAAGTGCCTTTAAGGGCAAAAACGTTAGGATGTTCAGCTGTCATGTTGAAGGTGGAGCGATAGTGGTCGTCTGTGTAAATACAGAAACTAAGGAGTGGCTGGAGAAGCAGGTCCAGGAGCTGAGTCCTTTTGAAGGAGTTCATCTAAAAATAGGCCCAGCTAAAAGCCTGGTAAAGATTTTTAAAGTGTCAACTTTCACCCCTAAGGACATCGTGGTGGACAGCAAGCAAGAGCTGTTCGAAGCCCTCAAAAACCAAAATGACCTTGACACGGACCAATGGACTGCTGTTGGAGGGAAATCTAGGATCAACGGAGAATTTCTGGTCCTTCATGTGGACGAAGACTCCTTGAAGAAGCTGAAGATTCTGGCGATTCGCCCATTTTTGGGCAGCGACATGATCACCTTCAAGCTGCAAGGAGGTAACGACCAATAGAGGATGACGGCGGTGCTCCAGATAAACCTACACCACAGCAGAGCAGCTACGGCAACACTCTGCCAGAAGATCCTGGCTGACGTCATAGGCATGGTCCTGATCCATGGACCGTTGGCAGTCGTGTGACGGGGATGAGCACCGCTAATTTGATATACGATTCTGGCAGTAACAACCCTAGAGCATGTTTATATGTCAGTAACAAAATCAAATCAATAAAAATTGTACAAATGTAATCTAGAGACACAACCGTGACAGAGGTTCACTTGCAGACAGGTGATGGCAACATCAGAATCCAGTTTGCAGCGGTTTACCTCCCATACGATTCCCCAGAACCACCGCCAACTGCGGAGATGAGGCGGATTGTGGAGTTCAGAACCCTTACGCGGAGGCACCTGATTGTCGGTTGTGATGCGAATGTCCACCACACCGCTTGGGGGAGCAGTAACATCAACAATCGGGGTTAGTGCCTCTTGAATTTTATAGTAGAATCTAACTTAGTTATTATGAATCAAGGCCGTAAACCAACTTTTGTACAAAGAAGAGGTACAGGGGTAAGAGAAGAGGTCTTAGATATAACTCTGGCTAGCAACTATATTGCAACTAAAGTTTTAAACTGGAGTGTGCTAGATGAAGCATCTGCTTCAGATCATAGGTATATCTCCTTTGACATAAGGTCGTACAAAATAAATGAGACCTATAGAAACCCAAAGAAAACAGATTGGGTAGCTTTCAATGCAGAGCTAAAAGGCAATCTATCAAGGGAAAATGGGTATCAGGAGCAAGGGGTCGAGGACTTGGCGAACTCTTTGCAAAAGGCCATGAAAGAATCGTACCACAAAGCTTGCCCAGTGATAGAAAAAGAACTCAAGGAAACAAGCATGTTGGTGGAACCAGGGGCTGGAAACCTTGAGGAAAAACCTTCGCAGAGCATATAATACATGCAAACGTGCAGGGAACTGGGATAGGTACTCTGCTGCGCTAACAGAGTACAATAAAGAGGTGAGAAGAGCTAAGAGAAACTCGTGGAGATAATTCTGTTAGAGTATTAATAAGGTACCTGACTGTGCAAAACTCCAAAAAGTCCTAGCTCGAAGCCCCATAAATGTGGTGGGTACTGTACTTAGGGAAGATGGGACTCACACCAAGGATCCTGAGGAGACTCTTCAGTGTTTACTGAATACACACTTCCCAGGATCTTTTCAAACCAGTGAAACAGTTGTTAGTGAATGACGGCGAGAACCTACAGATAACTCGTCTAAGGAGGACTGGAACTGTGCAAAGACTGTTATCAACTACTTAGGGATAAAACGGGCCCTGGAATCTTTAAAGCCGTTCAAATCACCAAGTACCGATGGCATTTTTCCTGCTTTACTGCAGGAAAAGTGGGGACTTGGTGATACCTCTGCTTCTACGACTGTTTACAACTAGTCTAGCGACAGGAGTCATACTCTCATCCTGGAGGACCTCTAGGGTTATATTTATCTCGAAGCCAGGTAAACCCTCGTATGAGGTTGCAAAGGCTTACAGACCAATAAGCCTAACATCCTTCTTCGTCAAGACCATGGAGAAGGTTCTGGCATTTAAGGGACACAGTCCTCATCAACCGTCCCTTACATCCAAATCAACATGCCTATCAGAAAGGTAAATCTTGTGAAACAGCCCTACACTGCCTGGTTGGCAAGATTGAGCAAGCTATTGAACAAAAGGAAATAGCTTTAGCAGTATTCCAGGATATAGAAGGAGCTTTTGATAATACGCGTACTCACTCTATAGTGTCTAAGATTACATCCAGGTGTACGGAGAAAACTGTTGTTAGATGGATAAATAACATGCTTAAGAGCAGAAGAGCACAGGCATCTCTGTGCAGAGTCACAAGAGAGGTCAAAACGCAGCGAGGATGTCCACAAGGAGGTGTATTATCACCAAGCCTGTGGAACATAGTTGTGGATGACTTAATCTGGACTCTGAATGAACAGGGTATGTATGCTCAAGGCTATGCAGATGATGTTGTCATACTCATAAGAGGCAAGCATATGGTTACGTGTCTGAAAATGATGCAGAGAGCACTGGCCATTGTGGAGCGATGGTGTGATGAAGAAGGACTTGGAGTGAATCCGTCCTGATAAAATTTACAAGTAGGAGGAAACTGGAAATCACATAGCCAGTCCTATGTGGAGGCCAGATACAGATAAGCAAGGAGTTCAAATATCTAGGAGTCAAACTAGATGATAAACTCACTTGGAATAGTCATCTGGAATACATAATCAGCCGATCTCAGACTACATTGATGATGGTGAGACGTGCGGTAGGATGCACATGGGTCCTTAGACCCAAAATGTCACATTGGTTGTACACCAGAGTCATCAGACCAATGATGATGTATGGCTCAGTGGTATGGTGGCCAAAAGTCCAACAGGTGACTGCCGCAAAAAACCTGTCAAAGGTACAGCGGTTGGCATGCTTAGGGACAATAGGCACCATGAGAGGAACACCAACCGCTGCTATGGAAGTAGTGCTAAACCTCCCACCCCTAGACATACATAGGAGAGGCTAGGATGGCTGCATACAGACTGAAATGCAATGGGATCTGGCATCATCACCATGCTAGTAAGCACTCCAAGATCGTTGACATTCCCAAACTGGATATTCTAGAAATGATGTCTGACAGAATTGCAAAGGTTACGGACTGGGAAAAACTTTCAAGTCAACATTGTTGAAAGGAAGGAATGGTCAAAGGGTGAGTCTGACTACATGAAGAAGGCTCTAACCTGGTACACGGACGGGTCAAAAACTCTGAAGGGTACTGGGGCAGGGGTCTGGGGAGCCAGACCTAGGGTTAACTTAAGCTCTACCCTAGGTAAACTGGCAACTGTCTTTCAGGCTGAAGTTACAGCCCTTGCAGAACGTGCAAGAGTTAATGTGGAAAGGGGCTACAAAGGCAAAACCATCTACATTAACTCGGACAGCAGGGCTGCTCTGCAGGCCTTGGCCAACCATGACTGTAACTCGAAGACAGTCGGGGAATGCCATAAGATCATTAAATTGCTGATGAAAACCAATAAAGTTATTCTAACTTGGGTGCCTGGACATAGAGGAATCACAGGTAATGAAGGGGCAGACAGTTGCGCTAACTTGGGAGCCAACTGTCCTCTTACCGGTCCTGAACCAAAGTGTGGGGTCTCAAATAACTTAGCACGTAGATCAGTTACCAAGTGGATGGTTAACAAACACCTACAACATTGGAGAAATACTGAGGGAATTGTACAAGCAAAGCGGATGCTCAAGGGACCATCAAGGAACATTGCAGCATATGCCCTTAGAATGAGTAGAACGGAGATCCGAAAGGTGACTGGTTTTATTACAGGTCATTGGATATTCCGAAGTCACCTGAACAGAATAGGTATTCCAGTTCAGGAAACACTGTGCAGGAAATGTGGCGAGGCCGACGAAACAGCCAAGCACGTCATATTTGAATTTCCGGCATTACAGAGCAAACGTTTAAGATCCCTAGGTGTTCTTATGCATACGGAAGAGGGGTTGGAACAGGAAAGCATTGTTCAGTAGATCTCATGGTTTTGTAAAGGCCTGGGATTTGATACAGCTTAAACCTGGGAGAGGGTGCACAATAAGCCGGCTAAGTGAGATGGCTGAGAGGCAACTACCAGGTCTAGGAAACCTGGCCCTCTGTAACAAAAAAAGCTAATACCTCAAATTTAGCAAGGAAAATGTTAGCGCACGAACGCTATCTCTGGTGTAACAGACATTGCTGTGACAAGCCCAGGCTTCCGTGAACTTGTCGTCTCTCTTACTCGCCCCGTTGATGTATTGACAAGTGATGGTTGACTAACTTGCAGCCATCTTGATTTTTATCCCAATAATTGGTTATTTGTACAGGTTATATAGGAGGAATCTAATTTGATTTAATATTCAAAATGTTTAGTTCTATACGTTATGAACTAAACAGCATTTTTATTGCATATTAATTACTTCTTTAAAATGATACAACCTCCATAGCACAACGATAACAAAATAAGTGCTAACAGTAAATGAGGTAAAAAATTATTCGTATAGAGAAAAAAGATAGTTTCAATTCAACTGGCGTTTTTGGGAGCCCTTTAATTTTAAACAGTTTTATTTTTGTGTTGACCAAAGTTCTTTATAAAAACTCATCTCAAATTAAGTCTAATATACTTCAAAATCAAAATTTATTTCAAAATGACATACATTTCATTATGAATGTGTTTACTGAAAGCTAAGAACTGGACTTAAGGATTTTTACCCGCAAGCCTAAAATAGTTTAATTCTTACTTAAATCGTATGTAATGAAATATTGGAGGGATACTCTAGTTATTTTACGGCATGTATAAAACTATTTCATTTTCGAACTGAGAGTTCCAAAAACTGCTCTTTAAACTAAAAATTAAATTGTATCAGAAGATTGGAATATTTTTTTAATGATTATCACCTAACATAGAAAGAGTTTAGAATGTAACTTAGGATTACACCCGTTATGTCCCTGTTTTATAGTAAAAAATATCTCTCAGTACCTATCTGCTCTTACCTAGCAAATGTTTAGAATATAAATTTACATTACACATTTTAAATTAAATGACAATTTTAAATAAGTGATTACCCACATTTAACTTTCGTATTTTTCATTTTCATTTAATTTTTCATTTCTCAGTTTCAGGTCTTTCTTTGGCACTATCTTTTATAAACTTGACCATCAGCTATTTATTAGCCTAAAGCTTATTGAACAGCCGAAATGTGTGTGATACCTATGTATGTTAAGCGGTTAACCTGGTAAATCCAAAATGGTGCTGATTATAAATTTACGTAATTTTGCAGCAAATCAAAGAAACCAACAACACTATCTAAGGAGCTCTGCTGCTCGAGTGTAGATGTCCAGGAAGCAGTGTTCCACAGGCACATACATATAGCCTACAGTTCAGTGTTGGGTAGTTTTAAATTATATTTGTTGATTCACAGAACACAAATTCCATAGATTTTTTGGTTGTGGTTATAGGGGTTGGTTCATTGTGTAATAAATGGACCCTAATTAGCACGTCTGAGTTGATACCATTGATTCCATTTGAATTGTTAAACCTTGTTATTGAAATAACATTTGTGCAGTAACTTTAAATGATACACTTGTTCTTCAAAATGTGGTAAAATTGATTGTGTTTAAAAAACATAATGATCAGAGTATTGTATGAGTGGTCTTACAACAAATACGATTATATATATATATATTTAATGTATGTATATATATATATATATATATACATATATAATGAATTCCTGGACCCGGATCCACAATAGAAAATTTTAGTAATTGGAGCTGTGATTAGCAATACAAACGATAATTTTTCCGTATAATAAATAACTATATATATATATATATATATATATATATATATATATATATATACTGTACGTATATATAAAGTATTTGAAGACTAGATCTGAGGAGTTTTGGTACAAAGACACAAACACGAACACACACTAAATATTTTTAAATAGTAATTTTGGAAGAAATTAACAATGAGTTGTCACTTCAGTTGTACTTACGTTAAGATAAAACGTAGTATTTTAAGGACTAGATCTAACAGGTTTAAAAGGTTGGGCTATGTAAAGATAATAAAATTACTTAAATTCTCCACGTCATTTTCAGTCACATGTACATGGCTGTAAGGTTTTCTAAAAATTTGCCATCACTCGGTGTTTCATGGACATTGGTATTTCAGGAAACTCATTTCTTACTTAGTTCCTTTAATCGGAAATAGTGTGGAGTTTTTAACAAAAACTTTGCTTTTAATGTTTGCCCCACAACCGGAAATTGCAAGCAGGGGGATCCGGAAACCAGTCAGACGATGCGACATCGCCAAAACGTACAATGAGATGAACAGACTCCTCTGCCGTGTGCACAGTCGTTCCTTCTTGCTGGTACCATAATGCGTTCTTTACATTCTGGACCGTTAGTTAGTTGTATTTTATATAAACATACCCTGATACTCGTTACTGGTTAATATGTCACATCCGATGTTCTTGGAACTAAATTCTTGGTGAGTTAATAAACTAATTGGCACGCGTATTTATTTCTTGAACGTTGTAGCTGCCGTTCCTGCTGCCAGCAACACCTCGCGCACTATGACCGTTAGTAAAATTTATATTTTCGTATTATAAATTAGCCCTTTCATGCGAGACATCTAAATTTGAATGTAATACCAAGTAAAGGTTGTTATATACAAAAGTAACTTACCTTGGTTGATGTTTTATTTGGCAGATTAGTATCGATAATAGTGTGATGATGTTCTTCTGACTAGATCACGTTGTCAAGAACCTTAAGTTGATAGATAAATGGCTAATACCGTCTTTATGTTTTTTAGGCGACCAAGTCTCTGATATTAACTTCGAGCGATTTTAGACTTATTATCTACTAATCTTCACTTTTTCCCACTACAGCTGCAATGACGAACCAATATGCTTGTTAGTCGACATCAACGTGAAGGGAAGTCAATTTTAAAGGTTTATAATTAGGCTACTAAGTTCGTATGCAAAATTTCCATAGAGTATTGGAACCATGAGGCCTACACCCATGATATCATTTAGTACATTATCACTCTATTTGGTAAATGTTTAATTATTTTTAATTAATTATTTTTATTAATATTATTATATAATATTATATATATATATATATATATATATATATATATATATATATATATATTATATTATTATATATTATATTAATTATTTATTTATTAAATTAATAATTAAACATATAAATAAACTTTTAAAATCGAGTATTCATTACTACGACCTCAGCGGTATCCAACTTCATGGGTTTCGTCCATTCGGTACAGTTCCCAAATGTTGCAAATGTGAATGTGTGTTGTAATTATGTAAATTGTACCGTTCTTTATTCACAGTAGCTCTTTCAGTCTTTTGAATAAAAAAGCCCAATAACACCAAAACGTGCAATACCACAACATACAGTCACTATTTCAATGTGAAGAGATCGTTGATGGATTTCCCTAGGGTTTTGGCTTTGCTGAACAGATACACAAACATTTTCAACATTGTCTGGAGTACATACAGATCTATCGATATATCGCGGGGTTTAAATTTTAATGCAGAATCACAATTTCTGAAATTGTTCATCCACCTTTCAATATTATTTCTATAAGGAACAGCTCTGTGACGGGGAACACAGAATTTGTTGCGAAATAAACAACCGTTGTGCAGCAGTTACAGACTCATAATTATTTATTTATTATTTTTAAAGAATAAACTGTCAACTGATCCATAATTACTGAAAATGCTGTTTTTAATTGTTGCAACAATCATGACTCTACCTAATAAAAGTGGAGAAACAGCTGTTTGTAAAAGTGTCAGGTTTTACTGGACGACCCATTATATACCAGAAATTAAAAATAGTTTGTATTTACATTTACAAATAGGAATCGTTATTTCAAGTAGAGCCCAATTCCCTCACAACAACTATTCATTTATATAACAATGGATTTATGTTAGGTAAACCAGACAGAGCTGTTTGTTGTCTGTATCTCTGATGAAACAATGCAACGGAAAATAACCAAGAACTAATCGTGTTGCTTAGAGTGTATTTGAATACTCAAATCGCGGTATTAGCTAGTTATTGCAAAGATATTCTATTTTCTAGTAGTGAAACCTCTAACAGTATCACCTGCTGTACGCGGAATTTTAAATGGAGCTAAACTCAATATTCGTATTGATATTTTTATTTTTTAAATATCGTAATTTATCATATGACTAGAACTTTTCAATACATTTTCAAGAAATTTCGTCAGCATATTTCTTATTTCTTACAAACATTTTGTATTTTGTTTAAACTTTGAAAAAAATGTACGATTTATATTTTGGGTTCTAAATATAATAATAGTGATAAGCAAATAATACAAAATAAAACCATTTATAGCCTTCAATTACTTTCAGATTATTATGTGTTTATACTAAAAATTTGTTTTTCAGAAAACCGAATATTAGGTATTTGCACTTCTTTGTTAGTTTGCATCCCTTTAAAGAACTTAATAGGAGTACACCTTTACAGAAAAATAGCTCATTAACTTATATTATAACTGGTGTATTTGATTTTGATAGATTATTATATTTATTAACGTTTACGTATTCCTTTATCGTTTAACTTACGTTTTCTCAATACTTTTTTCCGTAATCCTGATTAAAATGTGTTAACGATGTCGATACTAACTTTTGGGGTAATATTTAAAGACATTATAGACGTCAATTTAATTATTATTTGTATATTCCATTAATAACAGGCTACATTATTCTGCTATGTATATTATAGTTTAGTTGAAAAAGTACGTATAAATTATTGAATTTAGTATTCGTGTGTATTATTAGATTTAGTCAGTCTAATTTAAACTTCGTAAGCGTTGGGTACGTTAAACCAAAGCAGCCCGGGACTAGCTCCTTTTGGTAGTTCTTAACTAAGTTTTATTCATAAGCTCAGGGATACGGAATATTTAATTACAGATTCGTTATTTTATAATTATTACAGTCACGACCACTTCGCCCGTCTCCTCGAGAAAGTTCACCAGGAATCACGATGTCCTCATTCCATAGTTCTATCTATGAAGTTACTAACGGCCCTGTGGCAGGGGGTTTTACTGTGCTGCCAAGCATTACATATAGTAGATATGTTACCAACATATAATAGTGAAGGCGAAGGTGATATTTGAGTCATGCAGAAGTTAATTATTTCAAATATCTTTTAAAAACTCGTACATGATAATAAAATCACTACGACTTCATCCCAGTTTTGTAATTTTCTACCACCATCTATTGAGCATTGATGACCTCTGATCTAATATATTACAATAAATCTAATAATAATAATTATTATTTTTCCATGTGACAACCCAATTACTATTCACGATGGAATAATGGTGTACTTATCTCAGCATGATTCTTTCAGTCTCTCTCCAGCAGACGTACCAGGTCTGATTTATCTTTACCAGTAAAACTTGTACTCGGGTATTACGAAATTTTGGAAGTTCCTTGGATCTAGGAAACCCAATATATGTAAAGGAGCGCAAATCAGTAAACGCAAATTACATATATTTTAGGTAAAAATAGCTGGTCAATAGGTTTGGTTTCTGTGGATGATGGCTATTGGATTGTGTGGGGCTTCCTGAATTTTAAAGGTTTCTTGGGCCTCAACATAATGGATTATTATTTACCTGTCCAATTTGACCGGATAAAGCAGGGACAGAGTGAAATGACTCCTTTCAAGGTGAAATGATTGAAATAGTGTTTGTTATCCCTCTTCATGGGATCATGACAAAAGGTGGTCCCTACCCCCAGCCTTACCCATCCTGTCACTCCTTAAGCAGCGTAAAGGTTCTTTTAGGGCCAACTACAATGTGAGGTTTCCTCATCTTTATGTCGTAACTGAAACAATTTAACTGATGTGCATCTTTTACAGGGTATAAAGGGATAACGGCTAATATCTGAAGGTTTATTTCACATTCAGGTCCATGGCATTTCAAGCAGCCACAATGGCTTAACGGAAACTTCGAATGAAATTGGTGGATGTCTGGAACATTGCAATTCAAAACTTAAAAGTCCATTCATACAGTTAATACAGTGATGCTTGAATTCTCCCTGGCCTGTGAAGTTCTAAAACTTATCGTTTCTTATTTGCCTCAACAGAAAAAATTACAAATGCGTTACTACAAGTTAACAAATATAAAACTGACATTCTTCTACCGACTTAAAATCGTGGAAAGTATCATAATATTGGTGAACTAATATTACATGCTATTTTCAATCATTTAGTAAACTATAGATTAGTTATACATTAAAATTTCAGTAATTACGATAAAAATCATAACTATTCCGTTCTTTCTTATTATTTGATATAGCCTTTAAAATACTTCCATTAAAATTTACTAAAAAATATTAAGGTTAATAAGAATGCATGAACATTTCCTTTTTTCAAAATATCCTGGAAATTATTCTGCCCAAAGCAATTTATTAATTGAGAAAAGCCTAAGAACCCATGGCTAAAAACTATCTCATTAACGACAGCAACTTAGGGAATGGTAATTACAAAATTAATCGTTAATTTTTTCGGAGTTTAGTCTTAAGTAATAGGTAATTATTGTGACGACCGAAATAATAATGATTTATTGCTTATAATATTTACATACAATTGAAATATATAACCCGTTTCGAGACCAGAAGTGTTTAAAAAATGTTTGGGAATTGTTATAAACATTCAAGAACACTTTTTACTTCTTCTCTTCGTTCTTAAATAACGGTATTTTGAATTTAATAAAAGATAACATGTGGTAACCATATTGATATTAAACTAAGTATCAGGTTGTTGTATTAAGTTTAAACTTGTCTCAACAAATCTTTCTCCAATTCCTGGTGATTAAAAACTCTTAAGGGATTTACATGTAATAGATAAGTATAAAAGATGCAAAAATCTTCTATTTGTCACTAGGGACGTGAATAATGAAAATGCGAGTTTCTTTAAACTTTTACAAACTGCCATATTGGAACGAAGTATTTTAACAAGCTGACCAACGAACAGAGACATTTATAAGATCAGCTTTTGCACCATTTTGTTTTTTGTTTCTACTTGATTGGAATGTTTAGGGCATTTATCGTTTTGGAAAGCAGTTTTTATAGTATCTTTGAATTTTTGATTGGCGGTGGTTTTGGGCTCTAAGGCTCATGTTCGATGAAGTTCATTTACATTTTCCTTAAGTATTTCTATGTGAACAAGTGCGACAGATCGATTTTATAGAAATTGGTTGTGTTTAGCGAAATGACGATTCCTTTTCCTTCACAAGTTATGGTATACAAAATTCACAACAATGTGCTCATTCCGTATGCCAATTTTTTATGCTTTCATACAAAATGGAAAATTAAGTAATTTATTCATATGAGTGTGCGTGTTATCATTTTAATCGCGGGAATAAAATTATATATCAGGGAGTAAAACTTAGCAAAAGACTAATAAATTAAGTATTAATTACTTAAGTATGCCTGATTTGACTAGTAGAGGCTGAAATAGAGAACGCCTCACCATTTTCTAAGGGCGCATTCCTGATCCTTATGGAGAAATTTCGTGCGTTCCCTACATGAGGTGGCCAAAACATTCCATCCTTACCAATTTTGAATTCACGTAGTACAAAGCCGTGCAACAGACAGTATTGCTCTCCCAGCGGTGTAGTACGTGCTTTAATACTTCACATCATAAACACTAATACAGAGTCAAAGAAGTGTTTGCAAATGTTTGGATTGGTGCTTTAAAACACAAGGAATACCCTATACTTTCATGGGAATTAGTACAAGTTAGCCATTAGATAATACATGTTTCATACATGGTTTTGTAGACGCAAGTGAACTGGGTATACTTATAAGAAAGAGTTACAGTGGAATGTTATAATACATTTATTATGCATTTTTTATGACTCTAAAACGTATATATTAGATGAGAGTTTACAAAGGCTATCAATATTTATCTGTCTATTCACACGCTATTTTAGACGTTTAGTTTTGAATGCAACTACATTTATACTCAGATAAAAATTAGTTATGTGATGGTGTATGTCAAACTATGAAATTTGAGCGTCATTGAATCCTATCATGAACTGAAGTAGGGTGACACAATCTATGTTTCTCTTCGGGCTTTGTAAATTTATATTTTCTGTATGATTATTTATCTGTCTATCTGTCCGAAGACTTCTAGAGAATGAAGTTACCTAAAGGCTTGAGAGGCTTGAAAAGTTAGCTAAAGGCTTGCATGTAACTTCACAAAAGCCTGTTGCGTGATATTATTTGTGGCGAGCATTTACCTAATGTATTTATTAGTGAGACAAACTTAAATTGGTTAAATGTTTAGCAGAGTCCTTACTACCAATGAACGTCAAAAGCGGACTTGTTTTGTATAACCGTTTGTAAACATGATCGCTTTTTAATAACTTAGAGGGTTGAAATTTTATCCGACCTCCTTATCGTAATAGAAAATAGTAAACATCAGTTCGAGTTTCCCGGGCCCTAGTAAACGCGAGGGCGACAAATACTGATGCCCCCTAAGCGCCAACGAGAAGCCTTCCAAACTGGCTTGTAGTCTGGTGGTTTAAGTTATATTATTATAGTTATGTTTATTTGTCCGGTTTGTAATTATTAAGATGCCTTCTTTTATTCATAATAGCAATTATATAATATATTCCTTGTTACATACAATATTGATCATTTTAATTGGTTTAATATTATCTTCTTTAGTTCAATTTTTTTGTTTTATCAAGCCATTTAAGTTGTACATTTACATCTGAAATGTATTACTTATACATATCTTTGATGACTCTTGAATAAAAAAAAAAATACAAAAACGCAATAGATAATTTTAACAAAATAACACAAAACTTTAGAATATTTCACTAAGTTAAGAAAGCCCATTCTTTTCTTGGATTTACAGCGATACAAAAGACCTGTATGTTTCTAGATTATTTGCAAGCTTACGAATTATAACATCTGTGGGAGAGTTTGGAGAACGTTAAACACATCAAATCCATATACAAAACTCGACGTAAGTTGAAATTGAGAAGTTGTAGTGGAAGTGGTCGGAAAGAATGGTAGAAAAGATCCGCATACAAAGTGGATATCTACTTGCACTGAACGTTAGCGTATACGTGTCTCTTCAGAAACTGAACTTTCTGATAGGACTCAATAGTTAAGAATTCAATTTAGATTTTCTTTCAAATGTATCTATTTGAGTAGCTTTCAGTTTTATCGTAAACCCTCTAAATCTGTTTTAGTCAAGTAGAGTGTAGATTGGGGTGAAACAAGTTCCTTCGTGCCAAAAGCTTCCTTTCAAGTAACAATCTTACAAAAAACTTTCTTTCTCTCAGAGTTTCTGTATTCTCTTTTACCTTCTTTTACACCAAACACGTTTTTATTATTCATTTTCCCTCCTTCCATTTATTATTCCTTTCTTTAAATCTTTTTATTTGGTTTAACGTGTTGCTAAGATTCTTTGCCAACTATTCTTGTCTTCTTTCTCTTTAATTTTTCTGGTTTTCTTTATTAAGGTGTAGATGAACTTATACAGTTTCTTCTTCAGCAATAGCAATACAATCTGTAAGTTACTCTTACTTTCCTCGTTTTCAGTCTCGTGTCAATTTTCTTGTTTTCATACCCAATATTATTATTATTATTTATTAAAATCTTCTGTGATTGATGTGATAATGTCAGTATTGTTATTTGCACCCAGTTCAGGATGTAACATTATATCTTGTTCTTCGATTCCAGTGAGTTCAACATGTATGTCGTTATTATGTCTAGAAGAGGATTAAGTAAATAAATTAGAACATCTTTTCAATAAGAGTTGCCTTTTTCAACTATGAGCATAACAATTACTTATAGCCTAAAATTAATCACAATTAAACTAAATTATAATTCATAATACGAATTACTTTGATAGTATTATGCTATATATTTTATAGCAAATTAGCTGGTAACCGTGGCTTTGCACACAATTTCGTAGACGTTGCACGTTTATAAGCACTACTTGTCCGACTGAATTAACCTTGCGATGTCAATGTTAAGTCTATGTTGCGTCACAATTAAAAGAATAATTGAACACGTGTCTATTTTTAGGCATTTTTATTTTCTCAAGTCTATTAAAAAAAATACTTAAACAGGTCTGAGAATCCTACTTCTATCAAAATATAACTAAGATGGGTTATATAACAGTCTATACAATATAACAAAATTTATATAGTTACTTTGTCTTTGATATCTGCATTAAAGTATTTACCAAGCAAGCACTGCATTCTTAATATTTGATAAAACGTACAGTTAACAGTATATGTTTTACTAAAACAACATATACTAAACATTTTTACTCTGGGCGTTTTATTATTCTGTACTCAGCAGCTATGCAGAAAAAGTTTAAATAATAAGTGTTTCTACTATGGAGTTTACTCTATGCTTTCAAGGCAGTAAATGTAAACCAATTGAAAACAGTGGTTGAGCTGTCATAAAATAATGTTTAAACATAACAGTTAGTTATATTTAGCAGAATTGCTAGGAATATATAGCAAGATATAAAAAACAAATAAAACAACAGGATTCATATTTCTAAAATCTTAGCTTTTAATCATAAACACTGAAATAGTATGTATTCAAAGTACGCCTATTTTAAAAATTACGCCAAAAGTAAAAAAATTATGGAATGTTGGTCAAAAATTCCACTTATTTCACGGTTAATCATAAAGCTATTTTAATCCCTTGCTCACAAATTTTAATTTAAATCATTAATTAATTTGAAAGGTAGAATACCCCCCATGCTCATGGTGTTTGTGATTAATAATTTGTAATAATATTCAATTTGAAATATAATTATAACATACTATGTATGAGTTAAACGCGTGGAAATACAATTTGGCTACATTTATATAATTAAGTACATGTTAGGATGCATTTAAAATAAAACTTCTATCATTAAAAAATAAACTAATCGCTTTAGATATAACTAACAGTATAGTATTTCTTTCGAAATATAATAAGACTAATATAACGTAAGCAGTGATATTACAACAAAAGTATTATATTCTTATTTAACTATTTAAATATTTCATAACAGATATTCTTGTGATTATCATTAATCGAAACACATAAAAGTTAAAATGCACGAAAGGCTTTTGATCTTTTATGTAATAGTCCAAAATTAATAACTGTACACTTTTTATTCAGTTTTTTTTTTAATGGATGGCGAGTAAGAATAATAAAAACTGAATATCCTAATTTGTTTATTCTTTAATTTTTAGTTAATTATTTGTGATATAACAATGAAAAATGCGCAAAAAATAAATGAATAAAGATAAAACACCCAGTAATTCAATCCCTAATACTAATATCCCTGCAGTTCGCAATGTAAATCAAACGATTTCACATGTTAATTAATTTCCAGGAATTTAATTATAAACTGATCAACAGTGTAACGGGAGAAACGATGAACCATGTTAACCATGTTTTAAATAATTTAACATCTGGAATGCTTAAACTATTTCTATAGATTTTTTAAGAGTATTACACCTGTCCTTAACGATAAAGAATTTTGAAAACGTTATGTAATCTGTGCTATATTATATAGCTAGACATTGCGAGACAGTCAAAATTTTAAATGAAATAGATTGTGCCCATTAAACGGCACTAATTCTTTAAAAATTTGGCGGAAGAACTGACACCAGTTTATATTTGAAATCAATAGTTTCTTTTATACCTAAGTAATGTTACGCTAGGGATAAGTTTCACACAAATTAACAATATAATTTATAATTATATAAATATATCTTTTACAAATTCCACTTACTTTGTGTCAACCATATATTTAAATGTATGAACGACTGGTACAAATTGTTTTGCAGTAAGCGAACAGTAAACTAAAAGACACCCTTCTTATGGTCAACAAAAATACAATATTATGGAGTTTTGAATAGCTAGTAAGCATTAATTTGTATTACGATACGAGTTAATTTTGCTATATGGATACTGGAATTTAGAAAAGAAGGTGAACGAGAGCTAGCGTCCCCGCATCCCCTTCTTCCAAGGCGACATACCTGAGTACCCATTATATCTCCTAATGGGATCTCCCCCATAAGATGTCCATACTCCAATCCTACCTCATCTTAAATATCCTGTCACTCAGGAATAAGGTAGAAAGGAAGATTTTTAAATACATTTCTTGAAAGAAATATAAATTTCAGATGCAAATATTGTTTTGAGATACAAATAGAAATGATAATTCCAATTAGATTTGTTAACCTGATGATCTATAATATAGTTTAACGTATATTCTAAAATATTCTCCTAAAGTGAGTTCACAATCCAGTAGATTATTTTGAATAAACTTAAAATAACTTAAAATAAATCAGTGGATTAAAGATATGATACTGCACTGATTTAGAAATAATTTATTAATTCCTTTCAACTATATGCTCATATAGGCTATTAATGTTAAAATTTTGGTGTACGGTCTTGTTAAAAATCTATAGAAATTATATATAGTACGTAAATGGAATGTGGGAAATCCCCAACAAAAACTGCTTCCCCACTGAGACATATAATATATGAGTCTTTCAAACAGCCGTTCTATAAAATTTAATCCCAGGTAAAATACATTTCTTCAATATTTGGTATGAACAATCAAAAATTATGATTTTAATCTTAATATTATCGTTTAATACTGCTTAGAAACACAGGATTCCAACTACTCTTTTAAAACAATGCCCTAAGCTCAAAAAAATTATGGTTGCCTGTAAAGTCGGTTTTACGGACGAAGATTTTACGTGACAACGTCTTTTTCTCGGTAGAATATTTATTGATATGAATATTATTAAATTGCACAATAGGAACAAGGAATTGAATGAAAATAAGAATTGCACAAATTTTAACTATAGAAATATATTTTGTTTACTAAAACATTGTACATAATTTGAAATTAATTAAAATTTGTTATTGCAAATGGTAAAGTTGAATAAAACATTTACTAAAATTGGAATTTGAAATTCTTGCTAAACACAGTTAAATTCTAACTCCGCGCGTGGTGATTGGTCGGTTTAGTTCGTTTGTTTGGTCGCACTGTTATGACAGGTTAGAGGTTATAATTTGTTATTTTAAATGTTTGACTAGCAATACGCGCTGTTTCTTCTCAATCGACTGAATTACGATTGATTGCAGAGTGATTTAAACTAATAATTTACTTAACACTATCAACATTTGTCAATAGTATGACATAACCTATAAACTCAGTTTCTCAACTTTTGTGTCAATCTAACAATTAATCAATCAATCATAGTTTACGATAATGAAATATCAGTGTACAATTATTTACCTTTATTGTTGTAGTTGTTGTAAATGACGAATCTAAGCACTCCACATTTTCACGAATAAACATAGTTATCTGCTTTATCCCGTGCGGCGGACCCACAGTTATCTGCTTTATCCCGTGCGGCGGACCCACTGGACGGGCATCGTAACGTTACCGGGCGTTACACTTTTTCATGAGTGACTCCGAGCCGCAACCTAATTTAAGACGTTGTCACGTCAAAATCTTGAAGGTGCATTTTTATAGTTTGAACGGTAGCTATAAAGGGCAGGGTTTAGCCGTGTAATTTATAAGACAAATGCTTGTAAAACGTTTGAATATGTTTTAGAATTTATTTCTATAGTTCTTCATGATCGAATAATTCCTATACGATTCACTTGCAATCGATATCTCGAAAACCGATTGAGGTAACGTTACAAACATTTAAAAGCACTTTACGTCCTCGCTAGTTATAACAGATAGGTCGAAAAAGGCATTGTAATGGAATGACGAATCAAGTTGGTCAATAAATTTAGCTTAGATAAATATATCATGAATGTTTCTACCAAATATCAGTTGTTTAAGTTTTTCATTGTCAGTCATAGTTGATCGGTAAATTCTTAAGGTATTTATATGTAACGACGTAATTGTATTATAAAACCATACATGAATAAAATTGGGCGGATGGCTTTTGGATTAGTTACAAGGTTTTTAATGCGTTGAGATAAAATTATACTAATTAATCGAACAAGAAAAATTACAGTTTATACCGCACAGCTGAAAGAAATTGCTGTTATATAATTAAAGCCTGCATTTTAGAACGCAAATGAATGGTCAATGTTAATATACTCAAGGAATTTTTTCAAGGTTAAACTGAATATTAACCTTTACCATACGGTTTGTTACGTATAAATAATCATAAATGTAGCATAACATATAGTTCCATCTTGCTTAGTTTACAGTCTGTTGTATTATTCATAAACAACAGAATATTACGTTAAATAAAATAGACCGTCAATTTTAACTCAGCCCTAAAAAACTTCAAACCGGTATAACAAAAATTTATAGATCGTGTGAAACATTTATAAAAATAGTAAAACTGTGGTTTCCTTATTGAACCAAGGATGAAAATTGCAGTTTATAGTTTATTTTCCTACAACAACTTGACTTACTGAGCAGCATAACTCACTTACAGTAAAATATATAAATTGAGTTATAAATGTTATTTAGCTGCTGCTGAGTAATTTGCTGATTATTGCATTTAACATCTAAAATCACTAGCTAACTGTCATGACAGTTGCTACGAGAATTATTTTAATACCTTAAATGTTGGGCTTCTTCTGTAAATAGTTAATATTGATATGTGTTAGAACCAAATACGATTATTAAAAATATAATTTCTAGGTGTTAAAAATAAAAAAGGGTGATAAAAATGAGTTATGAAAGTCATAAAAAGAAAAGTGCCAACTTTTAAATGAGTCTGGAAGATCAGAATCCTAGGAATTCTCCTCTCCGTCATCCAGCTATGCAGCTAACTGATAGTAATGCTCAATGTTAGCGATTATTATATTCCATATAAATTACATTAAATTGAATTACATTAAGATCTCTATTCCGCGTTTAAAATACACATAAGACCGTTGCTTAGTATTAATTCGAGCAAAATATTAATACATACCGGTTCAATATACACTCTTAAGTAAACAACTACGATTACAGTAAAACCCGCGTTCAATTACGCTACATATCGTGACATGTATTATAATGTATTAAATTAAATTAAGCATCATAAATATATTATTATAATTCTAGCAAGTGGTTCAAGACCACACCAGTAGTTTTCTACTGTTAAGTTATTAATTTTGCTTTATTTTCCAACTACGAGAGAAAAAGTTTTAAATAAATATTTTAATGCGTAATTAAACTTTACTCAAACTTTAGCGCTGACCAAACCGCTCTGTCTTGTGAATAAAACTATTCTTGCCGATTAACTTTTTATGCCTCATGTTTTATTTAATTAAGGATATTAATTACAATTTATTTATGTTTAAATATTTACCTTTGATTTCATTACTTAATTAATAAATATGTGATTAAAGAGTCATAAAAATGTGTTTTATTACTAATTGCACATATAACGAAATGGGATAAACTTTCCAAACCAAGATGGCCGATCTTGCATCAACTGTTTTTAGTAAAGATTTTCAAACTAACGTTAGTGGAGTTAAGGGTAAATCTAAATATCTAACTGAGCAGACATTTTAATGAATTTGGCTGAGCTTTAGCCGATACACGAATATGTCGAGAACGAATTGCTGTACGGGCTTGGAATTAGAATTAAACTTCATTTATGCAAAGGATACAATATCTACAAATATAAAAATGCTTTAGATTTCTTATAAATAACTACTCAACTAATTACAGTTAAAAAAAATATAGCAACATTTTTCATAATAAATTATGTCCTTATTAATATCCTTATTCGAAACGAATCTCAACACTTTTCTATAGCTGTGTTAATAATTTAATATAATGTATGTAGAATGTTATTTTCCACTTAAAGGATTAATTCCTAGGCACCTTATCCTCGTTGACAATTTATTCTCATCATAATAATAACACCCTCCGGTCAAGTCCTCCTTTGTCCTCCCTCCCACTAGAATAACATCTAGCGGTTTATCTTTAAATATTGTTCAGTAGCATTATTCCTTAATACCCTTGCAATATTCTATTAAAAACCCTACGATGACTACATCTTGCTGAAGGACTCATATTTTAACTTAAAATCATGTCAGAAATTCAAACTCTTCAAAGTTTGATGCTTATGTAAAATGGATGAAAGGTAAATTATAGGTTATAAATTGAAGGAATTAATAAGGGATTAAAAGTTATTTGTGTTTATCTACTATAATAAAGAACAGGAACATTTTTTCAGCTTGGACATCGTTAACCAGTAAATTGCAACTATTTTGAGCGGAAGGAAGAATTGTTATGATATTGTATTGATAAGGCGGTAATGGTACAAGTAATTACTATTGGAGATTATTTCATACTGTCCTACATTATTTAATGAGTACTCTTAAATTTACTGTACTCTCTTATATGTTAATATTTTGTAAATTATAATCAATAGTTTAAAAGTGAATAATTTTAGTTAGTTAATCATTAGTAAACTATTTAGAAATTAATATTAATTATGCTTTCTATTAAAGAGTACAAATTTTCATAAAGAATATATTGAATATACATAAAGAGACATTTTATTACTTATATAACGGAGAGAAGATTTGAATTTAATTACGGCAGTCTGTGACAAGAAGTACTGAATTAAACTATATTGTCAGTTAATTTTTAACAATTACAAGTCTCACGAAAACGGCTAAGAAAACCGACAATAAGCAAAATATATTAGATATATTGAAATCATACCTCTTATTTTATTTAGTTTTCCGTTTATTAATTTATGAGTTATACTGACTTTTCTCAATTTATTAAAAAAGAGATTTAAAAGTAGATTTTAATTGTACCTTTATTAATCAAAATATGTATTAATAAACTTCAACCGTTTATTTAAACATATTACATTTTATTTTTTGGTTCCAAGAAAATATATATGGAGAGTTACAAACATAGACAATTTGTTGTGTTAAGATTGAATGAATACTTGTATTAAAAGCTTTCTCCTTACTTTAGATGATAATTTATGATTCTTTAAAATCTCTCACACTCACACACACACACACACACACACACACACACACACACACACACACGCACGCACGCGCGCGCGCGCATGATATATGTATATATACAACATGTAGGGTTGTAGCTTTATAATTGTATAAATTTAAAATTTTTTTAGTAATCCAACTTGCCAAGTTTGTGTTTGTTAATAATATTTAAAACCGAACCCAAAAATTTAAAGTGTACATTATTATACTAACTACTGAGGTATAAAGTTAACTTGCTTAAAGTATACTGGCGTAAATATATAATATATAAAATACGATAGTATTTTATGTTTTGGTCTAGTAGTTTAATCTTTCTTCCAAGTATAATATGAATTCCAACACATTTTTAAGGACTAAAAATTAGGTTGTATTAAAAGCAAATCAATCCTATTCCATTGCTAAATTTACCATTATCAATAAAACAATGTAAACACAACTTATAATAAAGTAGGGGTATGCTAGAGCTAGACCACGTGTTCCGTAACAGTCTTTGCTACAAGTAGAGGCAACGGTGTTATTTCAATGACATCCTGGTAGAATTTGGTTCATCTTGTTGTCTAAATTGCCACCTTGACTAAACTATCGCCAAACTCATGATCCCCTAACTCTGTTTGAGAGCAATCGGCTGTGATGTCATCCCAGCTAGATGAGAAACATCCACTGAAGGGCATCAATCCAGCCTACTGTATATAAAAATGAAGTTTCTTCCAAATTTCAACCCCGTAGCATAACCTTCTCAGCGATATATTTTTCTAACGCTCAGCCAATTTTCATAAACAAGCATTATTGTAAAATTCGATCCTGCCTTTATATAAATGTGTCATTACAATTTCTCCTCCAATAAATAATATGGTCTTATCTTAAGTAATTTGCTTCATAACGCTCAGTCTTGAAACCTTTACTAACGCTATTTTGTAACGTGAGCCGCATTCTTTGTTCTTTGCAAATTCTTCCTATTTCGCGTCATGGTCTGTATGCACTTGGAATTAAACCGCTAGGGGCCAGAAATGTAAGCATGATACTCAGGGAACTCAGGAAAAGTAATGAAGGAAGTATTTAAAAATATACTGATATATATTTTAAATTTTGACTTAAATAGAATAATTATTCAAAACGAAAGACACAAATATGTTAGGAAATGTGTTGTGTTTCTTGTATTCTTGATATTTATATTATGCTTCCTGAAGATGTGGGTATTAAATCCCACGAAATATATAGAAGCTTTATATCTTTGTTTATATATATATATATATATATGTATATGTATATATATATATATATATATATATATATATATATAAACAAGGTAGCATTGGAGACTCATGTTCATATGGTGAAATATGTTTATCATAAACGTGGTATATCTTTGTCCAGAGAGTTTCGGGACACCCTGTACACAATAAAATTTATAATCAAAATTAAAAAAAAAGTGTGTGTGTGTGTGTGTGTGTGTGTGTGTGTGTGTGTGTGTGTGTGTGTGTGTGTAATTTCGATAAACATGGAATCACAAAAAAGTACTTGCTCCGCCGGGACTCGAACCCGGATCTCTCACTTGCCGGGCGTATGCGTTACTATTACACCACAGAGCCCTCACTTTTTATGATTCAATTATATTTTATTTGGCCGTATCTGTCACATATGCGTTTAAATAACCAAACTAACATATGATCGGACGACCAAATACCTGTAAAATGACTTGCTTACATTTATTATTAAATTTTTATAAGTGGCAATTGCCTAATTTAATTCCAATAAACATTGAATCACAAAAACTACTTGTTCCGCCGGGACTCGAACCTGGATCTCTCACTTACCAGGCGAATGTGCTTTTATTACACCCCAGAGCCTTTACTTCTTTACGATTCAATTATGTTTTATTTGGCCGTATCTGTCACATACGCGTTTAAATAAACAAATGTATATATACTAATATATATATATATATATATATATATATATATATATATATATATATATATATAGGTATGGTATATATATATATATATATATATATATATATATATATAGGTATGGTATATATATATATATATAGGTATGGACCAAATTGAGGTTCTCAGCGAATAAAAAAATATGAATAAACTTGCCAACAATACAAAAACTGAATAAACGGTAGCTCTCAATGTAGACCATGTATTGTCACAGTAAATCTTAAATAGTTTTTGTCTCATTAGATTTGTGATTATATCCTATAAGAACTGTTATTCATGTAGTTCTTAAGAAAAACGGTTTTTAAGAGATTCTAAGTTTAAAGTTCTATTTTTAAAATATTAAAGATAATTTAATAATATTGTTTTAGTAACTGGCCTTGTTATCACAAATATTTGAGCTAAGTTTGGTATAGTAAATTTATTAGTTTCTGAGGAATTAAATTTAAAAAAAAACACATACAGATGGGAAACCAAGCATTGGAGACTCATGTTCATATGGTGAAATATGTTTATCATAAACGTGGTATATCTTTGTCCAGAGAGTTTCGGGACACCCTGTACACAATAAAATTTATAATAAAAATTAAACACACTAAGAAATAATTAACGATGGCAGCTACTGTAAATTCCTCTTAGTAAAACTGTTTTTAGGAATAATGCATCAGATTGAACACATTCTAAAAGCTAGGTTATCATTCGCTTCTCAAGTGAGTGAATTTATGTTTGGCGACTGTTTATCCAGCAAACACATAACTTCTAAGTGGGACTAACAAGGTTATTAAATGAGAACACAGCGTCTCCATTACCTTTAACGTGTATGACATTACTTGGACATGTAAAGTAACTCTACCTAGTGTATGTCTCCATAAATGCTTCTAACTTACGAGTTAAAATAATATTAAAACTTTTTTACAAAAATTCTTCTTCTAGTAATAATGCCTTCTACAGTAACAGAGAAATTAGAAAATTTTTGGAAATCAAATAATTAAAAGAAAAACAGGTCTACGTACAGTCATCACCGTTTTATGTTGAAATAAAATAAAAAGTATTTTTTTTTAATTTGTTTCCTTTCTTCTACAGTTGTCAATTCATAAAACACGCTGTAAAGGACACAACAAAGATAAAGCTGTCTACAATGAGTTTAACTTTAAACCACAACCGCTTCATATTAACTTGCCTTCGGCTGTATGTAATTTTTTCTAGGTGTATAAAATATGTTTAATTTAGTGTTAAACAGATAGGGTGGGGTCAAGAGACCAGAAGGTTTACCTGAGAGTTATAATAATGATGAGAATAAATACTTCACAAATATAAGATAACAAGAAAAATAAAATTAATAAGAGTGTTATAAATATAGTGTGTTGTTTTTATTTTGGGGGGGGGGGTTATGTTGATCGAGGGGCTAATATTTCAGCCGGAAAAGATATATGAAAACTAATTGTGAGAAAGCGTAAAGATTAAGAAGAAGATAATCATTGTATGTATTAGACTTCTTTGCTATTTACTAATACTTTGATGTCATTTCAAGAAATGGATACAGTTTACACCTTTACGTTTACGTTTAAAATGGAGTTAATTCCCCCCCACTTAATCTCCCCAAATTTAAAAATGTTTTAATTTTGTGTTTATTATAATATTGTGACTCTAATGAAATACTTTTGGGACGCTTACAGTTTTTATACTTAGTTATCATTACAACGAAACTGCATTAAAAATAACGCCGGACAGACTGTAGCGAGAGGTTTCATTGAGTATTAAATAAGAAAACTTAATAAGAAAATAAAATAATGAAATAAAATAGGAGTAATGAAGGAGGAGGAGCTCTTCTTATTGGAATATAAATTTTCTATTATTTTACAAAAGAAAACTCACAATTCTCCAATAATTTGTGTATTTTTCACGAGGCCTTTCGACATCGAAGATGCCATCATCAGATGTGAATCAGCAATTTAAAAACAAATATCAGCTGAGTAAAACTAACAAGATTTATATGGTTAAAATTAAAATAAAATAAAATAAATATTAGTACATGTATAAAAGTTTGGGTCAAAAAAGAATTTAGTTATATTTTAAAGGAATGGTGAATTTTGAATCGGCCCAAATTCATTGTTTAATATTTTATCTTTGTGTTTTGTTATGCATAATGTTTCATATGCGTCGAGTTCTTCTTGTTTATGGACTTTTTTTAATAATGTAAAGTTTTTAAAGGTGTGGTTTGTTTCTAAAGCATGTTTGGCAGTAGCAGTTTTTTTCAGTTTGTCCATATTTATAATATCTTTCGTGTTCTTTAAATATTTTTTTAATGGTTCTTTTTGTTTGGCCAATATAAATTTTATCACAATCTTAACAGTTAATTTTGTAAATGCTACTTTTATTTTCATCTAAAATTTTATCTTTAGGATTTCCAATTAGGTTATTTATCTGATATGGTGTGTAAAATGTTATGTTCATGTCAAGATGTTTTCTAAATACTTTTTTAATTTCTTTATAAAATGGACCATAACTCATGGATTTCCAGTTTCGTTTTTCTTTTTGTTCACTTTTTAAAGTTGTCCTCGGTGTTTTTGATAAATTCTTCTTTTGTTTTTTTTAATAAACTGTCAATTAATTTAATTGAGTATCCATTGAAAGTTGCTATACTTTTTATGTTTCTTATTTTCTTCATGTATTCATCGTGTTTTAAAAGTGTTGCAAGTAATCTATAAATCATTGTGTGGAAAGCAGCTCTTTTTTGGGAGGGTGGATGGTTCGAATCGTGTGGTATTTGTCTGTTGTTGCAAGTGGGTTTTCTGTAAATGTCATATTCTATGTCGCCATTATTCCTTTTCACTAATACATCTAAAAATGGCAATGATGAATTAGTTTCAATTTCACAAGTAAATTTAATAGTCAGATAAAATGTATTTAGTTGATTAAAAAAAATTTGAAGGTCTTGCTTTTTGTTAAATATGGCGAAAATATCATCAACATAACGTAAACACACTCTGGGGAAATAAGTCATATTTTGTTTCGCGTTTAATTCAAATTTTGCTAGGAAAATGTTTGCAATAATTCATGATAACGGGTTCCCCATTGCTTTTCCTTCAATCTGTTGATATAACTGATTTTCGAATTGAAAAGTGGTTTGAGACATGTCTATTTTTATTCTGCAGTAAACTATGTCTATCTTTAACTCTTTATACCCGTTATCTCTACATTTTCGGTTAGTAATGTGACGCACTTGGCCTTTCATGTGGTTGTTCATACGGACAAATGGGATTTTGATGCACATAGAGTAGTTTCAACTGGAAGGCATGCATCAGCCTGAAGGAGATCTTTCTGGGGAGAAGAAATACATAGAAGATGTTAACTATCTTGCAATTACACGTAATAAAATAGCCCAAATAATCAGAGACTCTTCTTTAAACAATTATTGATCAACATGCCTGTATTTTTATTAGTCGATGAAACTATTAGAATTTTAAATTGGACCGGACTGAAGTTTAGGCCTACAGTGTGGTTAGTGGTCACGACGCAAATAGATTCCTTTGTGCGAGCTCTTCCTTGAGCAATTACCGACTAAACTACATTAAGTAGTTTGCTTTGATTTAGCTTTAGGCGTATGGCCTGGCTGTGTGACAAGAGATCTACGAGTAATATCCTAGTATACTAGATAACAACAAATTAAACTTCAATGTTACAACATTATACGTAATTATACGTATCATATTATTCTTTATATTAAGATAGTTTGATATAAGATACTATTATATGAGGCAAATTAACTAATATGAGCTGGAGTGTACCTAAGTTGGTACCATGTCAAATTCAACTGTGCTAGATTCAATTCTAAATTGTCTATTTTTAATGCTGTCTTGGAATTCACATGTTTCAGGAAAGTGTGGAATAAGAATATAAGAACAAAATTTGAAACTCACACTTACCTTTATACAGTCAATCTAAGCTGTAACGAAAATAACAAGTTATGTGTGTTAGGTTTCATAAATGTTTTATATTGTTTGGGCTACATAGCTTTCATCTAAATAATCTTCAAACATTGACTCGTTACCGCAGTAGCCAGGATATATTTCTATTTCAAAAACTGTGAAGTTAGTGCAAGGACAAGTATATCAACTATAACGACTTGGATTGTAGACATTAATATTCCAGAATATTAAGATTTAAATCATCAATGAGACATCCAAGACGATATAAAATCTTTTGATTAGTAAACACCGAGTGAATATTCAGTACAATTTATTACTAAATTGTTAACTATTAAATATTATTTGGTTTGTCTAAAATAAAAATCGCAGCCCTAAATACAGATAATGAATTTATTTTAAAACTGGCAAATTAATAAGTACAATGATTCAAAATTTTCATCACTCTATTTTCCACAAAGAATTGACAAACCGTTTATTAATTTATAAGATCCTTTGGCAAGAAATAAAAATATCAATCAAATATATGAAGAGCTCAAAGCTAAAAGGATGAGGATCCAAAATAAACAAGTTTTGAGAAATCAAGACTTTTAAGATTTAAAACTAAACTGAAAAATAATTAAAATAAAGAGCTCTTCATTTTGGTTACTAATTCATGCAGTACCTTACTGGGAACGTATATGTCATGTATTTGGGTTATAATTATAAATTTTAAAAATTAAATATAGTAATTTTATTTTTTTAATGCCACAAAATCTTAGGCTAAATGGATGAGAGTCCACTAACAACTCTTGAAATGAAACAAACAAATACAGATAAGATAGACTATATTTTCAAAGATTGGTTACATATCTGCTTATGTTGATTACAGCTACAAATTCAATAACAAGATTGTTTGTAATGGATACATTTTAACAGTTCAAGCATATGGCAGTGTGTCAAAATATGATTGAGACTTTACAGAGCAAAATCTTTTTTTAATGTTGAATATCATCGTATTTTGCTTTTTTTAGAGGTAAAAGTCCCACAATATGCAAGCTCTGGCAGGTGAAAACAGCCTTCTGGAAGGGAAACGTGTTTCCTTTTAGGCTTAGTAACAACACTTTCTTCATTTATGCCATTAAAAGACTGACGATGTAACATCATTCGAGGGTGATGGGAAAACTATGCTTAGTTGCCGTACAGGTGTGTTTTGAAAGGTCAACTTTTTGCATATAAAGGAGAAAGAAATTTAGTCCAAGACTTAAAAAATTTCTGGTTGTCGCAAGAAATCACTCTAAATGGAGTTGGTTTGGATCTGGAGTTTTCGATAACTTCGTTCCACTCGGAAGGAGTTTCGACCACAGATTTTTGATCAATCAATGCCATATTCCTGTCACACTCCAGGTATGGAGTGGCCCCTGATTGGAAAAAATCATTGTTATTTTTTTCAAGTCTCTTAATTATAGTGTACAATGTAGTGAAGCATACTGAAAACAACATAGTTTTTATTTTGTCCTGCGCAGAAATCACAGAAAAATTTTAAGTTCTTTTACTTGCAAGTCAAGGTGGTTGAAAATGAAATCCCAAAGCAAGGAACAAACCTCATCTCCTCCTTTTTTGCCATAGATTTCTGCATACGTATAAAAAAAAGATTCAGAGTCTGAAAGTTTATGAATATTAAATAAGTAAAAAGATAGTTGCCTACGATAATAGACATCGTTAGTACTAATGTTTGGGATTGGGCAGATTCTTCTGTTAATCCATAGTAATCGCTTCTTTTGTTTTATCTTTTTGTGCTTCGAGTCTAGCATTTCTCTTAATTGTGTAAAAAGAATCAGCTCTCCTTAAATGTAATTTCTTTTTTTTGTAAAAGAGTTTTTAGTTCACAGTTTAGTTTTGCAAAATCATTATGATTATCGGCAAGTAAGGCCAACTTACTTTGAATTGATTCAATATTTACTGTAAGTTCGTCACAGGTGCTGCAGGTGTCACATCTGGGATAGCCAAAAGACAAGTTAAAGTTAGTATTAAATATTTGTCTGTACTTTTCCAGAGATACTTTATTGTTTGGATAATTTTCTTTGTATAAAGAAAACATTTTACTTACATTAAGCTCTTCAGGTAAGTATTGTTTTTTGGATTTTGTTAACCCATAGTGTGAGTTTCTTGTTTTAAAGGATTTAATGTGGTCAAATACTGAGGCAACAATATCATCTGGAATCCTATTAGGCTTAGAAGAATGCTTTCCTCGCATGTCCAAAGGGGCTACGCCTGTTGTTTTTAGGCTCTTTTGTAAATTTCTGTACTCTTTTGGCCGTGATGCCGTGAAGGGACAGAAATGCCTTATAACAAACAGGTATTTCTACTACCTGGTCATTTCTCATTATTCTTACCTTGTAAGTATAAGAAAAGGTGTGAAAATCTGCTTCACCCTCGGACTTTTTTGGCCTATGGCGCGTGACAGGACAGCATAATATCAGTCCACAAAGATACATTGATTGTTTTTCATGTGATGGAAATAGGTTGAACTTAGAAATAATATCTTGTCTTTCATTTAAACTTATGTTTTTAAAAACACTCAAGTCTTAAACATTTACAGTCTGGTCCTAACTCATGGCTACATAACCTCAACCTTTTCATTACATCTTGCATACGGCCAAAACTTTTCCTTTTCTTTGCACAGTTTTTTTCAATTGTTGCAGAATTTTCGTTGTCAGACATTTTAAACTGCACAAAACAACACTAATCTACACTACAATTAACCTGAAGCTGTAAATAAACACTGGAATGCAAATTTCCAAAACACAATCAGCAGATGGGGCAACAAACAACAGCACTAAGAGCAGAGACCTCTGTGGTTCAGCAATCTGAACTAGGTGGACTCTCATCCTTTTTAGCCAGCATTTATAGCACCTTCATCCTTTTAGCCTAGAACACGTATTTTTTCAAACCTCTATAGCTTGTACACATTCATCTTTTTCAGCTTAGTTAGATACCATGCAATATTTTATAAGAAATAAAATACAAGAAATCAGTGTTAGCTCCAAAACGACAATTAATGGACCCTCATCCTTTTAGCTTTGAGCTCTTCATATCAAAACTAAAAATCAGAGCTCTCTTCTAAAATAAAATAATAAAGTTTTTAAATAAAAATCAAATACCACTTGGAAATAACTAAAATAAAAATGTTCACTTCTAAGTTCAATCAAAATTCAAAATAAAAATCAAGCTACTAGGTCCACTAGTTGTACCTTAACTTTCAAGTCTTTACAATATTTAGATACAACTCTCTCAAACAATTATTAAAATTCAATTAATTTCCTGTTAATAATTCACAATAAAACGGTACAAATTAAATATTAATAAATTACTAAAATTAAAAATATCAATTAAATGCTTTGGGGCGAACGCGAACTACACTTACCTGACCAGATGTTTAGAGTGTGTAACATTGTATAGAAGAGTTTTGAATTTATGTATGCTAATAAGACCGTAGCTAAATAACCTAAATTAGACAACATGTATCCACTACATGTTGAGACTAAAATAGGTACTGTACAAAACTCAAAGTTATGTTTTAACTGTAATAGGCCTGGGCACTTGGCTGAAAATTGGCGATTGCTGTAGCTCTCAGCTGTAAACTTTGACAGCCGCTTTGTTCTCGCTTTGACAGTTTGTACAGATTTAGTAAAGCTTCCCGAGACCTCATCTGCATCAGTTTGCACAGAACTTTAGTTGTTCCCTGCTCTACAGTTAAAAGGATTATTATAATAAGAATTAATATTGCTTGCTAATTGTTGTTGTAATTGTGGTTAAATGTATCATGTTTGGAATGACAAAGTACGTATTCTAACATAACTATAAGAACTAAGGGTTTTAGTTATTTATTTTCGGATATATCTATGTGTGCTAGTATGGTGAAATATAGTTTTTTAATAGATCTGAAAATGCTAATATTTTAATTACGAATTAGAGTACGTCAAACTACTTGTCTAGTAAAAAGCTTCGCTGATGTTGCATGACAAATTTTAAATCTAAAGCTGAACTCATTGGACTACACGTTTAAGATATATAATTGTATTCAGTTTGTTTATAAATTTCATAATCCCATGATTTTACTAATTTTATTTCTATGCTATTATATTTATCAATGAGACCGCTGAGAAATACTTTCCAGCTCTCAGCCATATATAATATAGTGACACCATCATCAAACTTAGTGTTGCTTATATAGTAGTGAAACTTCATAGAAAGTTTGAAGACTATAACAAAGTTCGATTTTGAGATATAATGTGGACAGGTGGACTGATAAAACAAAAATGAAATTGTCTCATCCACCTGAGTGATAGGCTTCGCCCTCGCTCAGCCAAGTACCAATTTCCTAATTACTCTTATCCCTTAACTTACGATAAATAATATTTAAAAAATAATACTATGCAAGAATTATGGTTTAAAAGTTTCGCCATGACAAAATTGCAAACTGTAAAACGCTATTTTCTAGTTGAAGAGTCTTTGAAATGTCAAAGAGAAAGTTCCATATATATCGCAAAGTTTCGGAATCTTCTATCTTACTAGATTCCATCCCTATTCCAATTTTCTCTGTATTCCTACTTAAGTAGAGTGTGTGCTTCCTCTCACTATGTTGATAAAGCTAAAAGCCTTTTCTGGTTTATTGGCAAGTCACGTTAGTTTTATTCTAAGTATAACTGTTTACTCTGTACCATTTCTTATCAGTCGGTATCTATTTTGTAAAATGCCAAATATGATTGAAATTTAATACTTTTATAAATATTTGAATTCTGTAGTTGTTATTATTGATTATTAGACCTGTGTAAAATTAAAGGACCAGTTGTTATGAAATCTCATTTAATCTATAAACAAAATCATATTCTATATCTTAGTATTTTATATAAAATTTTTATATTGTGAAATCAATTTATTAAAATTAAGATGGTTTAAAATATAATATGTTTTAAAACACTATGGTGGTTTTTGTTTTGGTTAATTTTTTTGGACGGTATATAACATTGAAATGTAAATAATTAGAAATGAGTATCTTATTAAATTAACAAATTAATTAATAAAGATTAAGTACTCAATCTTACTCATACATATAATCACTATTTTAAATGGTGATCTACATAATTTTTTAATTTTATTACACGTATTTGGTACTATCTGGTTCCATTCATACACTTTTCCTATTGAGTAGGTATACATTAACTTTAATTTTTATGTCTATGCCGTTCACAAAAATTATATTTAATTAAAGAATTACAACTCAAACATGTTTATTGCAATTTTAAGGTCTTATTGTGGTTCAATAAGTTAAAGGAACTTAAATTTTACAGTTCTTCCCTCAATATAGCAAAAATGGAAAAACATGTTTGATACTCGAAGTTAAATGTTGTATTCATATTAATATAAAACTACTGAAGCTACAATAAATTGTGAAATTCTTACGCTATGTATATGAATAGTAAATAGATATGTATATAAATAATAGTTTGAGAAAAAATTTATTAATATCGAGTAATTTTCTTTAATTATAAATATTTTTTTTAAAAATTATAATCTATTAAAAAACATTTCTTGGTTAAAAACTAGAAAGGAAAAGCGTTAGAGCATGATTTTCTTCATCACATACCATCTAGGTCACAGATTTGATCAAATGTCTTACTTGTTTACAACATAGAATGTAAACTTATATTAAAAACTATAAACTCGGTCCAGGTGGAAAAATGCAAATTCACATCGTGTTGTTTGAATAAGCCCTTGGAATAAGCTAGCTTTTGCATATGTATTAGTAAAGAATTAAATAAATATTTCTGCCGTTTCAGTTCTTTTCCAGTGATCCTTCGTCAAAACTTTATTTATTCCATAAAAGTCATGCGTTAAAACACTGCTTATAGTTTAGTTACAAAGTACAATTGAAAAGTTGTAAAATAATAGCCATTACGATTGTTACATAATTACATGGAAAGAAAGTAAATCTCTCGATCTCTTCCACACAATATTAAACGGACGGCAGACATCTCGTCAGCAAGCGTGGTTTCGCTTGTGCCTCACAGCGACCATCATCCTGCCCTGGAGTAATAGAAAATATTTTATAATTTTCAAATTAAACTTAACGTATCAAAGAAGGCAGATGTTTAATAGTTCCTAAAAAAGTCATGCGATTAATCTTCGCAATATCCTAAATGTACTAGTAAGCTTATTCCATGTCGTTTAAGCTGCAAAAATTGTTATACGCTCAACTAATATAATCAGAATCACTTTTGATAGACAAAACTTTAGACTCCAAATCAACAAATATTATGATACAATTTTAAATTCAGATGTGGATGGATCCATGGGATATTTTCAGCCCAAATATAACCTCTCAATGTCAACTCCTTCGTCGGTAGCCGTGCCTACAGACAGTAGTAACTAACTGGAGAAGTAACTAAACAGTATTAACTAGCTGAAGAAGTAACTACACAGTAGTAATTAACTGGAGAAGCTTCATTGAACGCTCCACAAATAAAATACATATTTTTTATTTAAATGTATTAATGTTTCACAATAGTATTATCCGTGACCATAATATTATTTTTAACAGTAAAATATGCACCAAAACTCAAAATTCTAAGTATAATTACAGTTAGCTTGCACATTAACAGTATTCAAGAAATGTTTTTGTCTTTAATTCTTTAGTATGAAAAACAATACAATGAGTCTAGACAGTGATAAACCAAGTTAATGATACTAAATTATTTTTCATAAACAAAAGGAATGAACTTATTTATTGAGTACCAACAGGAGATCTTCAATTTTTTTCGTTGTTCGTCTGTCTGTGCAATAGCTCTTAGGCCACTATTATTTGATTTGGGATTAATTGCTAAAGTTCTAGTAAAATTCAGTTTTATTTATCAGCTTCAATACCGTTTCTCTTTAACATCACAATTATCTAAGTCCTAACAAAAACTTCTTCAACCGCCATCGAACAGAGTAAACAAAATTTGTAATGTTAGATCGCTGCCATTTTGTGCTTAGCAAACTACAGATTTAACAAGGTTTTAATAATACGTATTAGTGTTAGTATTTTTAACATGCATTATAAGTGAGATTCTACATGAGAAATGCAAAAATAACACGTTGATGCAAATGGAGAGGCGAAGAGCTTTGAAGAATCCTGCATTTACATGTGTGACGGATAAATGAATTGATGAAATATTCCCGTTTTCTGTTATCCTCACCACCATCCTTGGTAAAAATTTATGATTTGTGAATTTTACCTAAACTATATAGAAAATATAACAAATAATATTAATTATTATTAATGATATTAGTTTTAGAATTAACTGTTACAAGTTTTTAACAAAATATAGCTGCTCAGATATAAATTATTTGGAATAAACATATTTGAGCAAACGAACAGCATTTTTACGAAATAATGTAAATCACTTGTGTTGAAGATTATATTAGTTATGTATCTGATGTTTTACGTTATATTTTAAAACAATATGCTTAAAACCCAACTTGTTTACATCATATTAAAACAATATTATATTTTAAATTATTTTTACAATAGGTTTTAGAACATGATTCTGACATGTTTACTCTCAGGTTGGGTGTGGTGAAACACGATTTATCGATCTCACCCTTCATTACAGTTAATATTTCTTGGTTACTACCAGAATATAAATAACGCATATACAATACAACTTTCATTTCTCCAACGCGAAGCTATTTACGGACAACGAAAACTTCGTGAAACGATCTGTTTATCATTACTAAAACTTTGACCTAAAAGTATAATTTGAGGTTAAAGAAATCTATTAGGTAAAATTATTAATTGATTTTTTTCAACGATCAAAAACCAATACATAATAGAAAATTCAAATATTTAAATTAAATTAAAACCTAAAATGAAAACTATTATGACAAATATTACAGAACAAGTATAGGTAGACATGCAGTAATTCAACAGCATCGGTATAGAGTATGACCAAGATAGATCTATCAATAATCCTGCACAGCATAATAACAACATAAGGAAAGAAATACTATAAATAACGAAAATAACAGCAGAATAACAGAAACCATAAAAGTGATGAAATACAGTAATAGAAGAAAAAAGTAATATTAGTGTAGCAGCGAGCCTTAAAAATCAAAACAGGTTGAAAGTCTTCTATTGAATGTATTGCATCTCTTACTAAAAAAAGTCCTAATGGCTAGGTAAGTAACCGAATGTTGCGGTTCTTTATGTTTTAAAGCTTATAAATCTGTCAAACTTCGCGAAAACCCTTAAAGAAAGGGAGGGATGTAACAAGATAATCAGATCATGAATAGAAAATGTGTGACGGCTCAGAGCACTAGCGCTTATAATATTTATTACTTTGAATGAAACCTTTTCCAGCTTATGGCTTAAACAGTTATGATTTATTCTTGAATGATTGAAAAAAAAAAACAATTTAATATTAACCCACATTATCGACAAAACTGGTTTGTCCACTATTTTTGTTTATTTGATATTAATTACTATCAACATTATATTTTGTTTATTTTAATCTGAACCAAAATCAATTTAAGATGTATTTTAATTTTTACATTTTTTGGAATACAAATATACTACTACTTAAATAGATTAGTGATGGGACAAATGAGCACAATCGAAAGTTCTCGTTTGTTTAGTTAACAAAAAAAGTAATGGAACGAAATAGTGTAGATTAGCTGGTTACGTTGACAGGGATGGATCGGAAAGTATCTAATAGATTTTTATTCCAATAAACAGAACTTTCAAAACAATTCCAAGGCATTTCACTGTCATGATTTTGTTCATGCAATTCAAAAAAGATCAAACATTACTATGAATTATTTGCAGGTGGCAAAGCAATATACAACTTTTACAGTTCTTTGTGGAAAAGAATTCTCAGTGAATCAGAAAAATTAAGTAAAAGTTGTCATTTATTACGTACATCATGTTACTGTATCAGTCCAAATAATCAGTAAAATTATTTAACAAGGGGACGTTAGTCCTGAAATCCTCTTGGACATTTCACCTGGGGACCAACGGCTTAAAGGCATCTCCAACCACAACTAATGGCTGGGCAGGCGAATTGCTTATAGTGGTCACCCATCCAATAAGCAGCCACGTTTGACGTTGCTTAATTCGTTTATCTTGCGATAACCTACACTGCGTTATTGTCACTAGAAGATATAACATAACAACAATATTATATTAAGTGATATTTTAAATGACAAAGAAATTAAAACTGCGTATTTTGCTTACGTACAGTCTCCATTATCATTTGGAAACATTGCATGGGTTAGTAGATTATCGGAAATCGGTCCTTGAACCTCTTATTTTATTCAGAAAAGTATTGTAAAACAGGGTTTAGGAAAAGTAAGAGCTATCCGACTTACAATCTTTTCATGAAACATCAATTCTTTCCTTATGCCAGTTGTATATAAAAAGTATATTAACAAACATATAATCAATTTTCTCTTTAATGTCACATTCTTATAATATTAGGCACTCTAATATAGTGGGGATCACTGTTATGCAATTAATTAAGTCATATTCAAACACTAAATCTTTTTATATATCTCAGACCTTATTTATAAATATATGTAACAAATTTACTTTTTCTTTATTCGAACCTTTTTCTATTGAAATATTCAAACACAGAGTTAAAAAGTTTCTACTGCATGACTTGTAGAGGATGAGGCCTTGTTACTGTCCGAGTGTGGGCGGTCATGACCATTTCTTGTACCAAATGTTTGCTCATGGTTATGGTTCACCTACGACTAACTGCTACAGAAGACGTTACTGAATACTACATTTATCTCCCCTTCACATCCACCTTCGGCAGTAAACTTGAAAAAAAAACGTGTATACAGGTACTGGAAGACACTAATGGCGATGATCATTTTAATTTAAAAGAGATACTAGTACTAAATTCCTTGGAGATTCGTTTATATATAAAGACTATTAATAAATAATAATAAGACTCTATCCTACGCACAGGCTGCTTGGCCATGTAGGCTTATTTCCAAACACTACGTATAATACTTTTAGTTATTTATTGTACATATATTAATTATCAATTCTTATATTAATACTAACTGTAATAGTATTGTAATTGTAACGGAAATAAACTTTCTTTCATTTAATATGGGCAAACGTTAAATTATTGTCTCGTTACAGTGTTATAATTACATTGACATATGTAATATAATGTGAAATATTTCCATTTGCAAAGTGTTATAAAGAATACGGTACATCAGTTGCATGTTTTATGAAATGCAATGAACTGAATTCCAATAAAAATGCCACAAACTAAATATCCAGTCCCTAGCTAATCAATTGCCAGTAAGCCGCATCTCCCACATTATTCACCCTTCATATTATATTTCCTGTTCATTTAGTAAAAGCAGACACGGAGCCAACTACTTGAATAATATACATTCACAGATGTATTATAAATTGAGAATTAAATAACTGTTGTCTGACTCAGTTCATCGTGTGTTAACCTTCACTGCTGGCCTTTACTCTGTGATGATAACTATTCTAATAAGACAGATAGCGGAGTCACTGTGTTGAAGTGATTATGAAACATTAGTTTAACAACGCCCACCTAACTATTTTTACGATATTTCAAAGATTATCGTTTCCAAATTTTGCTAGTAATCTTCTTAATAAAAGTTATTATAAATAAATTAAAACGATTATATAGCATGAAATGTTACTAGAGATTTTTATGTTTAGTTAGATATATAATTTATACCTTAATAGCGTTTTCAAAAATATAAATTTATAAAAAGTTCTTAAATTTTTGACACTCTGCTACGCCCGCGAAAATTGTATTATAGTTATTCACTCATATAAAAACATCCTTTTCAACAAATAAAAATACACTTTCATACACACTTTGTGTGTTTTTATGTTTGTTTTCGAAAAAAATTGGTTTCTTATTTGTAGTAATGCTCTACTTTGAAAACGACTTATAAAATACACTTAATATTTATTACAAACAGCAAACATGTGTTCTGAGAACACAAACTCTATTTCACCACACTGTGTGTGTGAATTGCCACCTATACATTTTCAAGCGTTTTATTGAAACCGTTCTAATATTTAAATGGTAATATGAGAATGACGATAGACTAACCCAGTTGGTCATACATGCAGTTTGTTTATGTATAACTTCATCTTACTCCTAATAACTTAACATATGTAATGAGCTAAAGAATTAATACTGTTGGTACACATGTATTAGTAATGTGAAATAGGGACAGATATATTTTTCTTATGACTAATGTGGAGTATGCCTCACCATATATCGCGTAACGGGCTTCGCGTATAATGGATATAAAATCTAATGTCTATAAATAATATCATTCTTGAAGAGAGTGTATAATATTTATAACTTTTTTCCTTTAAAATATATATATATATGAATATAATCTCACGTTAAGACCGGTTTATTCTTCATTTGTAGTTTGATAACTAATTTATTCTCAATGATATGAGAATTGTATTACTTGGCAACAATAGAGACAGATGATGTTTTATATATAATCTGTGAGCCCTTGTCTCTGATTGGTCTGGGCTGATTGGAAACTAGTGTTTCCCCTTGTGTTTTAAGCTCCCCGACTGGAAACGTGAGCTGCCCATCTCTCAGCTCAGTTGGTTAGTAATTGCGCTAAACAATTAGTTAAAGATTTTACCATTTACTATATACCCCTGTGATGTGACTATATTGTAACAATTTCATGGTTATAAACTCCCTCTACGGTCTCAAGACTTATATGGCAAACAGTGCAGTGAAAATATACGAGCTCATCCCAGTGTTGGCGTTATATCGCTAGTTTGGTAAAGGCCTGCTAACTGCTTCTCACAGCATCGTCCCTCTCACCTGGTGGACCATCCTCTCTGGTAGACCATCCTCTCCGGTGAACAATCCTCTCTGGTGGACCACCCTTTCTGTTAAACCATCCTCTCTGGTGGACCACCCTTTCTGGTAAACCATCCTCTCTGGTGAACCATCCTCTCTGTCAGACCATTCTTTCCGGTGGACCATCCTCTGTGGTAGACCATCCTCTCTGATGGACCAAACCTAAGTGTCTCAAACTACTGTCATCACTGTGGCCTCACTCCAATTTCACTCCCACTGATTTGACGTCTTCTGACGGACTCAGACAGACTCCCCTTGTTATCTTGCACTTACTTCTTCCCACCCTTATCCCAAGAATTGGGTTTTCTCTTCTTTGACCTTAGTTTAAATTGAATCAGGCAGAATTATTGTGAAACTATGTTTGTACTCCACCTTGTATAAAGGTCACCAGGTAGCTCTTAATAATTTTTTTAGTCCTCAAACAGTTTAAAACTGCATATTTACATTCTACCCCAACATGTTAAGCCATATACCGGTGAAATCTCAAAACCATGGGATGGTAGCTCAAACCGGAAAAAATCTCAAGCTGATAGCATTGTTGAAGAAATTACGTTTTCTACACAAACGTAGGTCTTGTAACTTTTTGTCGTATATCCAACCGTAAAGGCACAAAATGCTCTCAAAAGTCAAATTAAGCATAATGCGCTTGTGGTGTGGGCCAAATTTATTGCTGTCAAATTTATCTTTAGTGTGTTATGAAAGCAAATATAACTTTGAAAAACAGTATTTACGTTGATCCAACATATAACGATGTTATTTATCCGTAGACCAATTATCCTTTTAATTACTTGAGATCTCAACATTTGTAAACTTCATTACTACCGCACGTGCGTTACTATTAGAACAAGAACCACTTGTAACTTTTGGATTGCTCGTTAAACATGTTACTTTTATGCAGTTATTCGTAAGTTAGAAGCATTTACGGAGACATACACTAGGTAGAGTTACTTTACATGTCCAAGTAATGTCATACACGTTAAAGGTAATGGAGACGCTGTGTTCTCATTTATTAACCTTGTTAGTCCCACTTAGAAGTTTATGTGTTTGCTGGATAAACAGTCGCCACACATAAATTCACTTGTTTTAGAAGCGAATGATATACTCGTAGTTTGTGGACTGTGTTCAATCAGATGAACTATTCCTGATAACAATTTTACTACCGGGAATCTAACGTAATTCTTACTGCTAATCATTTGTGATTATCTTTTACTACATATATTATTTGTTATTTTATGTACTATTCTATTTTAACTCTCTTTCATCAATCAGACGAGTTTATTCTATGGGTAAATAATTTAAATTAAACATATCCTACTTAGTTTTATATATAAGACAATACAAAGATTACCATTTTTTAACCATACTGAATTGTGGCTTCAATTATGCAGAAAAGTTTATCATGATCTTTAGAAATGTTATAATGTTTAATGAGATTTGTAGTCCAAAATGTTAATACATGTAAACAGGTCAAAAATGAAAAAGTCATCATAGTATTATCGATTTTTACTATTAAATTAAACTAGAGAAGTGTGACGGCAGCTGAATATTATATATTATTAGTTTCAATGGCGGAAGGTCTATGTCTTTAATTTTGAAGGCAACTCCGTTCATTTGATAACTTATAATTCCTTGTAGTATATTATGGTCTTACTTATTATTATTATTATTATTATTTTTACACAGTAGTTAACTACACAGATAATTTCGCTCGGTGAATGTCTGAGTAGGTGTCGCAAATTACAATAAAATAATACTGAGAATTTTAACTCATTCTTATTATTGAACAATCACTTGGTTTTAAGTGCATTATACGTCGGGCTGTTAGTCAAAATTCACTTTTCTGATAATAAATAATTGATAATGTTTGCATTGACTTGAACAAGAAATAAAGTTGGTAGCAAATTTATATCCCATGAGCTTTTACTATAAATATTACAAGAAAAATTTTACTTACAGTATTTTATACTTAATAAAGTCAAATAATTGTTACAAACAAGTAGATAACTGATACTATAAGAATGGCTGATATTGCTCTTAAATGTATGCCAACAATAGAATTTTGATTTTGCATTTACTAATATAAGCCTACGTTAAGTTCAATCTAAATTGCGTCTCAACGAGTGAACTCTTTCACATTTCCCTACATTAATTTTTTCCAACATCATTAAAACACTTATATGCACTTAGTTACTCGCAGTTTAAAGATTATTTTACAAAGTATATTTTAATCAGTAAATTTGCACCGCTATAATTTTGTAGAGAAAGGGGCATCGATAAGGTCTTCTAATGAAATAAGAAATTTAGTTATTAATCAATCAATATTACAACATTACAAGACGAAATACTATTCAGAATATTACTACTTAAACATTTTAAATACTTTCTATAAACAATTTCATATTTTGTAAACTAATCTGACATAATATTTATATGTTTTTTATATTTATTGAAAAACTAACAAAGCCTATGATAAGTTAATTCTAAAGTCCGTCTCAAGCTTAAAATGTTTGTTCTGCACGATCCAAACTCTCATTCACGTTTCTCTTCATGAATGCCTTCCATCACCATTAAAAAATTTAATCTACACCAATCTTTGTACGAAACAAAAACTAATTCTGAAGAAACTACTGCATATCCACCAATATTGCTTTTAATTCGTACTCGAAATACAAAAATTATACTATTTGATAATTAGAGAATATTGCCTACTTAAGGATATTTCATAACATATAAATTAGTAAGGACTCAAGTTCGCGATTCTAAAATCACATTAATTGAATGTCAATATTCATTAATTTTAACGTTTTTTAGGGCATTGGAATAAAATTCAAAACGTTTAGTAAACCCTCTTCATTTTTAAACGTAATAAATATATAATAGTTGATTTGCAATGGTAAAACATTGTTTTCTACTTATCTCTCGATCTCTCTTCTAAGGTATACTGTCACCTTTTAATTGTTATTAGTGTTCGGAATAGGTATAATAAAGTAACTTAGCTTCAGTAAGTTTTAATAACGGTTATAACCACCATATTAAAACTAGAGTTCAGGAGGCTAGTCATTTCTCTCAAATGCAAGACTACACTTTGTAAGCTTTGGGAGATTAGAGGGGAGAAGTAATAACAATTCTGGTTGACAGTTAAAGTGTTGTGTGTTGAACGTTCTAACGTTCCACATTCATAATGTCATGCAAACTGTTATTTTATGCAACATGTTTGTGTGTGATTTGACAAACATACGTATAAAGAAAGAAACTTTCTTTACATTCCTATAATATGTATTACCACCTGACGTGAATATCCAACCATACTTTGTCGGGGAAACTTCTTAAGTAGAAATATCTTTTTGACATAGTTATTCATGACTTTTTGTCCGTTTCCGTAATCGATAACTACAAAAACGTTATTACAGAGTTACTATCGTATTTATTTGGCCAATATTACATATGCCTCACCGAAATAGGAAGTTTAAGCAAAATTCTCCTAAACTATGTATACCGAAACATAAATTATTATTTATTCTGATTTTGCCTTTGAATAACTGGTAGTAATTACCAGTCTTAAACATACAAATTAGTATCGATTGTATTTAAGTACCTGTAATACTGCTTCCATGTCATTCGTGCTTATAATCCATTTATTTACCATATGTATTTACTTGTGGATATATAACCACATAAAACTTTAATTAGCAGGAGTATGTTTATTCTTTGTACAAAGAGATTTGGTCAGCACTAAAGTCTATGGTAGTGAGTACAATTTTATTATTCTGTCAATATATTATTGGTAGATTTTACTTTTTTTCAGTCATCTGGTAAAGAGAATTAACGGTAACAGACAATTTTTATTATTCCTCACTCCTCAAACTCCAGTTCTAACGTATTTCAATTTAGCTACTCAACTGTTTTACTTTGTCTTTATAAATGAAAGTCCTTTAATTTGAATAAATACTTCAATCTTTATATACAACAACATCGAATTTAGGTGTAGTGTATTTTGTGTTCTATGTTGTATACTGAACAAACATTACAATTAATTAATTTTATTTTATATTATTTTTATTTACTATAGTATATTTTATTACTAGTCTATTTATATCTAACTTCATACTTAAGTTCTTTGTGATTATTAATTCAGTGCAGCCCTATTGCTTTCAGATTTTTTTAGTTCAGCGTCATTAATTAGTATTTGTTTATTTAAGTTAATTTATGTTTTAGAGATAATGTTCGTAGATTTTTCACACAACGTGGTTGGTGTGATCCTGACTTAGGATTGTACTACTCTCTTGTGTAGTTTGCTTATTTTAACTTAGTTTGTAGTTATGTGTTAAGTTAATTATTCACATGAAGAAGAAATTATGTTACAGACTAGTATTACTGATTTCTACATAAAGCAATAGCTAATGTCCGTGAAATTATGTTTCCTTTACAATCCTTCCCTCGACAAAGACAAACTAATACAAGATAATAAAGTTTTTAATATTTTGTTTTAATTAAAGCTTTCGAAAAAACTCGATTAGAACAAACATACATGATTTTATAATTACGTACTCGTGAGCCTTTCGAAGACACAATTAGCATCAACTGTTATGGCGTTAGGCACTGCCATAAGACTCAGAGAACGTTAGGTAACAAGATTAATGATAGGAGTAGCTCTTTTATAGTTACTGTTCATCTTTACGTAAAATAAAATACCATGAGCTATCAAACAGTCGACTAAAACAGGTTGTAAAACAGTAGACTATAAAAAAACTGATTCTAGAAGAGCATCTTCTTCAATCAAAGTGAGTAAAGAAAGTACGGTGGAAATAAAGCGATATTTCCTACCCTTTAGGATTCTATTAATTTCTATTTTTTTCTATTCAAAGGCTTCCAGACACTCTCCGTACAACAATGGTGTTGAACTATTGACAGTTATTTAACACGATTTTTACTTGAATTTCCTCAAGTAACCTTCACTAGTACACTTTTCGTCAATGTTGAAAAGTACAATGTGACGGGAAAGTGTAATCAAGTAAACAGAAGAAACTACTGCCTTATCGCACTGTTTAAAGTCATTTATTGGGCCTATTAACAGGCTGTTACGGAAGGATACAAAATGTCATGTTTGTGCGAAGCTACAGTTGCAATTTAAATAATATCTTATTTTTTGGTATTATGTGACTAACGCGGTGAAAGGTTTATTTAAGGGGAGTCGGATTACCCTATCTTTCCCATGTTAAATAGTACAACTTTATGTACCATTTTCTAAGAAACCGTTACAGATAAAAACTTAAACCTTTTTTTATTTTATTATACATATATTGTTGTACATTTAAGGCACAGCATTTTAAGGTGTCATATATTTAAGTAATGTTTTTAAATTTTTTTATTTTAGCATAAAAAATTTTTAAAAAGTTACTGTTTGAACGTATGTAACTTGGAACTGAAAATAATAAATGTAATTTCCTGTGCCATCTGTATTTATATATGGCAATCAAAAAAAAGTAGGGCAATATCTTTTTTGGTTTAGGAGATAAAGGTACATTTGTGTAAAAAACACCGTTTTCCGGAAAACGCATTTAAAGTCAAAACGCAGGTTATCATATGACAATAACTCACTCTAGTGCATTCCAGCTCCATATGCAGGGTTTTCCGGGTCTTCCTGCTGTTCAAAATGGTCCTCTAGTTTCTTTTTAGCTGAGGTCAATTCCCGACAACACTTTTTCTCTATGTCTTCTATTGCTTTATCGGCTTTCCAAATCCTAGTATTGTCCAATCGCGTCATCACTTTCACACAGTTTCTCCCTGGTCTAATGTTTAGCTTACTCAAAATTCTACACTTAGCAATGTTTCCATCGTAATAACAAGCTACAGCATCATAAGCTCCAAATTCTAAAGTGGTTTTCATTATAAATGTAGTTTTGAGGAGCCTTGACCAGATAATGCTGTTCAGTGATTCGCACGGGTTTTGAGTGCCCCCATGTAAACATTTAGATAGGAGACTTGTTTGGCATAAGTCTCTGAAAATTGGTTTTATGGACTCTATAACAATTGGATTTACATGGTTATGTTCATTGTGATTGTATACTTCTTTAGCCTGAACAGACTTTTGGTATTTACACCAAGTGTCTGGTGTTTTTGGGCAAAGCGCGTGAGCTGGACTTTCATTGCTAGAACTGATGTGAAAGTACTCAGACCATATAGCTTGTCTCATTGCTTCAAGGCTATGTACATTTATGCGAATTGATAATCCATAATATGTCTGCATATCATTTATTACTGAAAAGGTCAAGCGTCCCTTACCTCCGATTGGTTTTCCATCTGAAAGGAGTGTTTTCCCCTTTCGCTTCTTGTGAGCTCTTAGAGGTGTCCCCATGCGCTTCTGGACATGGCCAACACACTCTTTCTTTTCAATATGGAAGTCTGATCCATATGGCATAGCTGCTGCAACAGTAGGATATGAGGCACTGTCACCGTCACCTAAAAAGTACTTGTACCTGATACCGTATGTAGCCTCAGACTTACGGAAAATATCCAAAACACCGTCCACCTCAATTCTCCCACTTACGCCTTCATAATTTTCAACACACCCTGCTTCATGTTGTTTCTGTAACCTTCCCTTGCATCTAAAATATTTTGTCAATACCCTAATATCTATAACCTTGCCACTGACTTCACTTATAGCACTTACAACTCCGTTTAGAGAGGAGTGACCCCGTTTCTGCCACGTGCCGTCAAATATTGCAGTAATGTCTCGTTCACCTTCATTTGCTTCACCACATTCTTGTACTGCCTGTTGCATAGATTCTAAGCATACCTCTTTTGCAGCATTACATAGCAATTTAGAATAATATTTGAACGCTGGAGGACTGGCCAGATTCATAATGCCGCACATCATAACTGCAGCTTGTTCGCCTTTGCCGATAGACCTAAGAGTATAAGCTAACCTAACGTTGATTTCAGTTTTTCCTTTATCCAACTTTTTACTGTTATATTCAGAAACATTGTATTTACAAGAGTTACACTGTATGTGAATATTGACACTTAGGCCTTGTCGATTTGTTGTGTTGATCGAAAGGGACCCTTTAAACTTCTTGCAAACAGCTATTTTCGATAACATAATTTCTAGGTTACCTAGATTCACAATGTCATTGGCACAAGAATCAAAAGCTACAGCTTCCCTCATGGATGTCATACTCACTAATATTACCACTTAATTTCTTTCTTGATGTGCTGTCCTTCTTGGCTGCAGTCTCAACCTGAGGTTGTGAAGGGCCTGGTTGTGGACTAGGGCTACAGCCTAGTGAACTTGATGTACTGCAGCCAACATGTTGCACTACGTTTGTTTTCCCCCCAGGATTACTTTTTCCAAGGAATACATGTTTTTTTTCTTGAACACCTTTGTAGATCTTGGCATTTTTATAACTGAAATAGCCTAATCACTACAACACATTCATAACCAAACTCACAACAGCTGAAAACATAGCAAGTAAACAATGTTTGCTATGACAACAACAAACAAAAGTAAACTTATGTTTCAGTCTGGTTTGTTGTCCAGTCAACAAGTGTACCAACTAAGCAAACCAAAATTCAATCACAGTTTACAAAAAGCTGTATATATAATAATGTATAATGTTGTACCATAAGTTTGTTCAAACAGCTGGTGACTGCCGACCGATCCCACTAAAAGTTGAGTGCGCGCATTTATAAAAATGCCAATAAAACTGTTCTAGATGTCAGAAATTAATAACTTTGGAGTCAAATAAAACTTAAAAGTCCAAATAATAAGAAACACGCAAAAACTAAAAAAAATTTTTTTTCCCAAAAAGTCATCCGACTCCCCTTAAAAAGAAACAATTAATCCAGCGCACTCTGTGAGTACATTTCAATAATTATTTTAACCAACAATATCATCTCTTGAAAAACCAACAATACAATCATGAAATACATGTAGTATGTAATCAAATTGTGTAACTGAAATAATAAACTATGGATGTGACATTGCCCGATCGCGAAATATAAAGTATTTCTAGTTGAACGCTTTGCTTATCATGGAGACTTCTTTAAGCAGTGTTTTAAACCTGAAATAAAGAAATGATAACAAATAATTATGAAAAGTACAAACAGAATTTTTACATTGAAACGAATTCAGTATAAGATAATACTAAGAACTATCCTTTCCGCCAGTACTTAAGTACACGTACATATTAAGAGTCATATCAAAATATTTAATTTAATGTTGAAGGTACAAAACTCATCATCGAGCTATATTGTATTCTTCTGGCAAATGAACTACAGATCTGTTACGAATGAGGAATTACAGTATAATATTCATATTTACAAATCTTGGATTAATTAGCATTGATTTTAATATAAATAAGTGTGTTCAGGAATGAAATAAAACTATTACTTTCATTTGACATCGCTATTTCTGTAACGGTTATAAAAGTGTATTAGGCAATTGAATATACGTAACAAAATTAATACAAATTTAATTCCAAAATATAAATGTCTTGTATAAATCACGTTACAGTCTCTGAATTCATGTTAACTGGAAACAGCCCCAGACACACAGACAAGATCACATCAGTAGTTACCAGACTCTTAGTTATAAATATTCATTAATTTTAACAGCTGACACATAGAAGACTAAAAGTCAAAAGTAAACTATATTTCAGAATATAAAAACTTCAGTCACTATCTCAAACTTTAGCACTAACCTCTCTGTCTAGAAATATTCTTATTCTATAGAATTTTTCGTGTCACTCGTTTTGAATAATTATTTTATTCAAGTCAAAATTTAAAATATTTACGTATTAATATCTTTAAAAATATAATCCTAGTATTTATGAGAAGCTTCCGTATCATTTATGGCATACTGGCTGGATGGGAGACATCCATTAAAGGGATATAGATCTATCCTGCATAGAAATAAAGTTTAAAATCCAAGCCCGTACAGCAATTTGTTCTCAAACTATATTTCGTAAGAGTTTGCTAACGCTCTGCCAAACTCATTAAAATGTTTAATCAGATATCGAGATTTTACCTTAAATAATATCCTTGACTAATTGTCACCGTTGAAGTCTTTTTACTACAAACAGTTGAAGCGAGATCTGCCATCTTTGTTTCCTATTTCGCATCAGTAATTAAACATCTAAGATATCTCAGTCCGTTTGGAATATATCCAGGCGTATGAGGACTTATTTTACACCCTGTAATGCAATTGTTATATGTAATTGTTTAGCGTTAAATGACTTACTAAATTTTACTTTATTATATTTTTATGGAGGATTAAAATTTACCTCTGTTAAGGTATCACAGAAGTATATGTATAAGGCTAAAAATATTTTGTTTTAAGTTTGTATAAAATTTTTCTCTCGAGTTGAAGATCCTTATAGCTTGTATCATAATATAGAGTAATGCATTAGTGAAACACTGCATAATATTGTATGTTTGTTGACCACTTAGGGAAGCAATATTGTGCATTTACTTTAAAACAAGTCTCATAATATTGACAACAATCGTTCACCCAGTTAAATATATGGTTGACACAAAGTAACTGGAATATCGTATTTGAGAAGCTACTGTACGACTTTGTTCATAAATAATCATTGTATTTAAATAATATAGCTGGTTTTTATAGTTTTAAAGTATAAAAAATATTTATTTGTATTTATTTTTCTAATGTAATCTTACTTAGACATGATAGGAGAATGTGATTACAAGTACAATATTTTATAAGCATTTTAATTTCATTTCTTCCTCTACATAATTAGAAAATTGGGCTCATAAACAACTCCACGAGAACAGTCTAAGCACTCTACATGTTAAATTATTGAATAAAAGTGGAAAAGATTATTCTTTGATGTCTTTCTCCCGTTACACTGTTGATTGGTTTATAATTATATTCCTGAATCTCAATTAACATATTACATCACTATATTTACATCGCGAAACTGCAGTTATGTTTTCATTTTTTATTGAATTACTGGCTAATTTATCGCTTTAAAAGCATTATTATAACAAATACATTAATGCTATTCGTAAACGAATATATACGGTTATGTTTTATCCATTTATCCTTCTACGGATTATTCATTGATGACATTAATGAATTAATAAATTTCAATCCATCATTTTAATTTTTTTCGACGAGGTGCAATGAAGTTTTTTTTTCAATAATAATTTATGAAGTAAATAAAAACATTATTAATTGTAGTTATGTATTATCATTATTTTATAATAATTATAAAAATAAAAGCACCTTTGATGCATTTTTACTGTCAGTTGTTTCGATTAATTTTAATCAAGAGAAGATGTGTTATACAACACTTACCTAGTAGTAATTCCATTAGGCTATCACTGCTTATTATTATGTAATCTTATGTTTACAAACAGTTCTAATATGTTACTTATATTTGAAATTATTTATAGATTTTCAAAGACCAAACTTTAATGTTAAATGCTTCTTATTAATTGTATTTACCTTATTATATAAATGTAGCCTACACTGTAGCCCTGTATGTTTGAATAATGTATAATACATTATATTTATATTTCAATCGGCCGAATTTGGACTCATGACAAAGAACTCATGTTTTTTAAAACGTTATATAGTTCTATGCCTTTAAACATTTTCCGTTTAATTAATTTTAATGATACAACTTAATCAAAGTATTAAATTATACTGCTAGATTATTTTAAATAATCGAAACAAACATTTAGAGTATCAATATAATCGATTATCCGCATCAAATTTTATCTCGTGGCTCCAGAAAAGGTTTTAAATTTATTTAGTGAACAATCAAGTTCACAAAGTAAAGATAGCCAAATACATTTTGTAGGCGAGTTTAAAGTTTATTTAAATTTTTATAAAAGTTATATGTGTAAAACTTATAAACTATAATTATGTGTGTGTGTGTGCTATTTTCAAACAACCATGTAACCATAGCTATACTAATATAAAACTCAACAAAATATAATTCTTAATACTCGTATTCCCTTAATAATATATAAAAACTTGGCTTGTTGAAATAGGAATAGATGTTCTTTAAAATTAGAGATAAGTGAATTAATTAAGAATAAGATTAAATTTGTGAAGTCAGACAGTAAAAGAATTTTCAACTAAAAAATATAAAGGCAGTTGCGGTACTGACAGATAGAAGTGACTACTTCTCATAATGAGCTGTGAGTATATATATATATATATATATATATATATATATATATATATATATATATATATTGAAAAAGTACGTTTGCCAACTAATAAATGGTTATTTTTTGTTTTAAAATAATACGACTATTCTTACGTACTATTATTTACTATAAAAAGTTTCGTGTTTATATTAACTGTATACATTTTTTGTAATATTTAGTACATGTAATATATTAAAATTTATTATCATTGAATTCTACATATTAAAGTAGTAAATACTAAAAATTTTTTATTATTATTGTTTATTTTAATTTCCCAAATTAGGTCAGTATCATTACCACTAAAGAAATCTTGTATTTCCGAAACAATTACTTCATTTCCATTGTTATTATACTCTAAAAATTAAATTATGGGTATAGATTAACAGAAATAAGAAATAAAAATCTAGGATAAATATTGCGAAGTATCTTGTAAACATAGCATCTATTGTTGTTCCATATCGCGCTGTACTTATGTTGTTATCGTATAAAAAAATTTTTTAATTTAATCTATCTTTAGAAAAGTCAAAAAATGGTATTTAAGTCTCTTCAGAAAAAATTATATTAAATTCGGTTTTTACGTAATTTATTTTTTTAGGTGAACGTAAGACAAGGCGTCATTTAAATTTGTAAAGATTATAATTATCAACGGAAAAAGTAATTTTTTCCAGGATTAAAGTACACTACGGTTTTTTTTAGTTAAAAAAGAGGTATTTAATTAATTGTAAAAAATTTTTTAGAACTTTATAGGAAAAAAACTAGTAGTTAACTGGAATACAAATTTAAAATTTAACGTGCTAAAATTCAATTTTGAAAAGGATGAGCATAAAATACTACTATTAAATAATACAGTACGGTACCTAATTTTACGTTGGACTCATTAATAAATAAATAATTAGTACGTACATTTATTCAAACCAGTATTTTACTATATACTCGTATTTTATTATTTTTGTAACCATTGTTTAGCGTTAGATGTTTTTAGCGTGTTAAATTCAACATAGCTACTAAAAAGCAGAGTTTCAATTGATATTGTAAATTTTGTCAGCTTTTAAATTTAAGCTTAAGTAACCTAACCTGAAAAATTCCAAAATCAAGGAAAGTCTGCGGAAACAGGGATAGATCCAGACGATGCGCCATTTCGAACATTTACGTTGATAATAATATGAGTAAACTGAACAAACATTTAGAAAACAAATTATTGTAAAACTCGACTAGATTAGAGAAGCATTTTGTTATTTTCCTTGTCATATATAATGTTGTATATATATAATATATATATATATATATATAATATATATATATATATGGTGTTTAAGTCTCTTCAGAAAAAAATTATATTAAATTCGGTTTTTACGTAATTTATTTTTTTAGGTGAATGTAAGGCAAGGCATATATATATATATATATATATATATATATATATATATATATATATATATATATATATATATTTATTTATTTATTTATATATATATATATATGTATATATAAATACAACAAATGATATATAAGTGTATGTATATATACATGTATATATATATATGTATATATTTGTTAGTGCGTACTTTTTTATTCTGTCTAAAAATGCACTAAAGGGGATTTGTTTCAAAGATCTCAGAGCTCCGTCCCACTGGCCTCTAAAGTAGCCAAAACTTCCATAAGAAGTGTATTTCAATAAACACATCTTATTAATTGAAAGCCAGTAATAAATATAATCAACTGTTTTATTTAAACATTATAATATGACTACTGTATCATATGTTATATGATACATGTTATATATACACACATATCTGTATATGTGTTTTTGAGCGTGTTATAGCAGTTACCCGCGGCTTCACACGCAAGGTAAATTATAGATTCTGAAAGATATTTAATCTCCTGAAACATATTGATTTCAGTTTTACTTCGCGAAGTCAGAGAGTTAAATAGTTTTTATAATTGGCGGAAAAACCCACACGAATATTTAATGGATATTGACTGAATAGCTACAACGTTTTCAGTAAAGATTGAACTATTTTAGACTATGGTTCTCTAAATTCGAAGTCGTTAGATTTACAGGTGACGCAAGTATGACGTAATAAATGGTTAGGCTCTGTATAGCTTCTAAAGGATATAGGCACATTTGCGATACATATTAACATACATATACATATTACAGAATAAAAGCTTCATTTGGTAAGTGAAATCGCGAATAATTTTCATTCAAGGATATGAGCATGTACAACTCTTTTTCAATTGAATGATATTTCCGAAATTATGGTTGCATCATTAATTTTATCCCGATCAAGAATATTTATGTATTGGAACCGGCTTAAAAACCTACATAGAACACCTTAGCAATACAATCCAGAGCGTATAATTACTTCCAGTATAAGGTATGGCTAGTTTAATAGATGAGATTGCCTTGATTCACCGATCAGGAACATACATAAATAGGCTGAAAGATTTTCTGCAAACTAAAAGAGTTTAGTTCGGTCATTGTAAATTAAATATTCTGTGCCATAGTTAGGTTTCCTTTGTTACCCCAATTAATAAAATATAAAAGGCTGAATATAAAACATATAAATATTCTAAGAGGCTTCTGTAAAACCTGGAAACACTGATTGTTCTTAAAACAAATTTAGAATGTGTTAAGGGATTAAACTAAAAGCTACTTTAATAAATTCTAGACAAAACAAAGAAAACCTAAATTGAGTCCCTCACTCTTGGGTTCTTAAGTATATACAAGAGGCATGTATACGCCAAAGTTCAGTTAAGCAGATTTCCACTGAAGATACCATTGTTTACTTCCACTTACATTGAGATACGAATGTGGATATTTAGGGTAAAGAATTATTTTATGTGTGTTCAGTTTACTACTAAGAATATAATTCCTTAAGAGGTTTCAAAACCAAGAGACTTATTGACTAGTTTGGCTTTATTCATTGGTACAATTTTAATGTATATTTTGCTAAATACGTGTTCGGTGCTCAACAAAGCCTTCTTATTTTTATATCAAAAGTGTAATACAGTGCATTTATTAGAAATTTTGCCTGCTGGCTAGATTAAATGTTTGATACAGCAGTAACACATATATGAGGTTCCTGTTGTACATATGGGTAAAGTCATCAGTATCAAAGTACGTATTTAGACTTATTACATTTTAGGTTGTAAAACGTTTTACAATTACACCACTTAAGAACATTAAAGCTGAAATTTTCTATAAACAATGTGCAGCATAAGAACTAACAACCCCATTGAAATTGGTGAAAATACTCGTAAATAATCGTGTGCATGTGCGTGTGTGTGTGTGTGGATTTTGCTCTATCAGATTAAATTAAGTTACTCATCATGGCTTGGTGTAATACACCAGACGAGCAATTAAGAGTCAACACCGGAACAGGACTGACTGAACAATAGGATGTACTGTACTGGGTTGGGGGAAGAGAAATTAGTGCAAATATCATCAAATCACCAACGTCAATTGAATACAACATCCGCATAATACCATCTGCACTGGTTCAGTCATAATTTAATTCCTGCTAATATAACGCAGCTAAAATCTATCAATATTATACAGCATTTTACTGTACATTGATTATTGAATTGGGTAGTGACTAAACCACATATTATATTTAATTGTGCCAATTTAGTATGAGATGCAAATTACGCTGGGAACGTGTTGCTATTTGTTTACAACAATAAGGAATTATTACTCTTATTATTGCTACACACTATATTACTGTACTAAAGTGTACAGTATTGGAGTTCATATCACGTTAGCGTAATATAGTAACATAGTTATTGACGGAATGTCCGTAGAAAATCTAATATTTTACTATAAGTTTGTTATTTATGCTTTTATACAACATAGGTATATTGTAATAGAATATCCCTTCTGGATCAGCCGGAAAAAGGTGCATTTAATATGAGACGGTCAATTTTTATCATAAACAATTGAGCCACATTTGTTAACATTAAACTTGTTTAGTTTTAAAATTATCATTTTTTTAAATAAAACACGTACAGTCAGACATATGGGAAACTAAGCACAAGAGACCTTTGTTCATAAGGTGAAATATTTTTGACTTGACCTAAGCAATAACGTTGTATACTTTTGTATACAGAGTTACGGGACACCCTATACAAGAAACTTATACTGGAGGCCGTCAGTACAGTCAGCCATCACTTGTCAATACATCGACACAGCGAGTGAGAGAGACGTCAACTTCACGGCAGCCTGGGCTTGTCACAGCACTGCCTGTTACACCACATACAGCGCCTACGTGCTTAAGTTCTATTAGAGTAAAACAAGACATTTTATATACTATCAGATCGAAAATTCTTTATTAATACAAATCCGAAATACTTATAACTGATCATCGTTTGTTTTACTGATATAAGTGTTCGATAAGAAGTCTATAAGAAACAAGTATTTTTACTACTTTAAATCAGATGAAGCAAGGTGTTTATAAATCGTAAGAGACGACTTCGTATTGCATTTCGTTTCAAAAAGAGAGATTTTCTCTAATTTTCGAGGAACTATCAAACTTTTACAATAAATATAAGATATTTACGACTTTTCTGCAGTGTTTTATAGTGCTCATAAACTTCAGAATGTGAACACTCTCCTGCATAAAAACAGTGAAACATTAGAGTGTATTAAACTGTCATCTTTATTTAATATTCGGACGTGAATAGCTTAACCTTTAGTGCATTATCCAGGCTTGCATATAACCTGTAGGCATTTGGTTTTACTATTGTTAGTGAGTATAATCCAGCATTCATATACAATACTTAAGTAAATGAATCAAAATGAAAATTATATTATTTACTACAATTATTTATTTTATTCCAACGGAAAAAATCCATTATAAATGTGTTAAAAGTAGTACAACGTTTTTAAGATACAACATATGGCTAATTAAGTTTTAGTAAATTTAACCTATGTTCTAACTAACAATAAATATGAGATAATTAACGTAAAGGTATGGTGACTAACTATTATATGAAGTAACTGCTAAAAGATATGAGGTACCTGATAAAAGATATGAGGTAAATAACAATAACTAAGATATTAATAAAATACATAAATCAGTTTGAATAAAAAGTTAATAAATTACATCAATAGAATATACAAGAATATAATAACGGGGAATAAAATTAGCAGCAACAATCTTAAAACAGAATATAACAATTGGTGAAATATAATAAGATATTAATAAATAATATGGTTCTATATTTTTATACAATATAAATAAAAACAAGTATGAAAATTGATATAGATCAGGGGAGAAGGCTACAACAGAAGTTTCAGTTCGTTGAAATTGATTTCAAACACTTACTTGCACAATCAAAATTTCGTAGAATCCTGGTGGACAATCCTGCAACCAGCCATTTCAGTACAGTCGTTGATAAAAATGTTTGGTCTTTTGCATTTGTCCTAGTATTTCTCCAACTATTTTATACTTACCCGAAGACTTTCTTTATAATGATGACGTATATAAATGCCGTTTATGAGTAATTTATAATACCCAGCTCTATTTTAACGAATTTAAATAATGTACAATCGTAACTGAATGGACATACAGCAGTGCCTCCAGTGACAAAACAATACATTATGATAGTAAATACTAGTAAAATAAAAAAAATACGGAATTTAGAAATTTTACTTTTTTAAAACAAGGAGTAATGTGATTACTGTGGTAGCGAATTAAAGACAAGATTCAATGTTTCTTGTACATGGACGATGAATATTTTATTTTTTGGTTGTGATATGAACAAGGGTAAGGATTATACTTTTTATTGCATATTATCCTTTGGGTGAACGGAACAAATAAAAAAAAACAACTATACAGTTCCTAGATAGATATTTTTAACAAATACCTTTGGTAGAAGAACCTGAAACTCATATCTAATAAATAAATGCGCAAAGATATTTTAATATAAATTCTATACGATTATCACATTCTATAGCAACTCCAAGTACAACTACATAAGTGTTTTAAACATAACTGTGACTAATTAAAAATAAATACTAATTAATAATATTTAGTTATCAAGATCACCAAATATGAATGTGATATTAGGAAATAGATCAAGATGTTTTATTATGAAAATTAAATAATAAACTGATAAGCAAATTGTATTAAATAGTTGTAAAATAATGAAGTTGTGAAAAGTAACAGTTTTATATATATATATATATATATATATATATATATGTATATATATATATATGTATATATATAATAATATATATATATATATATATATATATATATGTATATATATATATATATATACCGGGTGTACCAAAAGTCCCACCCCCCCCATTCGCTAACTCTAGAACGGAGTTAAACAAACCATATCCTTTGTGGGGAAGTTATATAATGACAAATCATGATTTTTGCACTACACGAGAACTTAGCCCCTCAACCCAAAATAGGGGTTAGGTGGGCAAGTCAAAATTTTTAAATGCAAACACCCATCAAATAACACTTCATTTTAAAGGTCTTTATAAAAGAAGAACAATGCCACAGACTAGAAGTCTCTATCTCAATCCAGTAGGAAACAACGGCTTGTAACAAAGTATTATTGAAAAGTTACGCTAAAAACACTATTTTTCTTAACTCATCTGATCAGACTTATTCTTAATACTAAGTAGTGCTAAATTAAACTTCAAATAATTAATTAACTTTTCAATAAAATTAATTTATACTTTTTATACTTAAAGGTTCTCACATGGTATTGTACATTATAGTTGTATTATTTATCAAATTCCATTAGCTTTTTATCTGGATAAAAGCTTTCTGCCCACTTAAGCAACCACTAATTGTAGAACTAACTATTGAATAGAGTGCACTTCTACGATTGGAAGAGCTTTTAAATTGAAAAGTTGACCTAATTTTCCTAAACATGAATGCTGTTGTTAACACTTTAAATAAGGTTAACGCTGATGGATAGTTAAATATGATTTTCTTCCGTTACGTGTAACCATCCTTTTCTATAATACGTAATTACATATAATGACATGTTATTTAACACATATATTTTATAAATATAATTTATATATTTTATAAATAAACATGTAACATATGATTATTATTTATAAAATATCATGTACGAAACTCTTTTAATAAAAATAAAAAGTTGTTTTAAATTTATTGGTTTAACGTTAGCAAAGCTGTTAATCGTTGGGCTTGGAACATTTAATTTTAGCCTGACTGTCTGTCTGCAGGATATCTACCTGCAGGATATCTATAGACTTGATGTTATGCATTAAAAATTTGAAATTTTAAGATTAATTTCTATACAGGCAATATCAAGTTAAATGATTGTGCTTGTCACTTTATAATACAATCAACACCATAGTTGATTGTATAAGCATTAGAGTCCCTTGAGGCATGAGGAATGTTTTTGTCTATCTGCCTGTTTTAGGCGTAACGCGTAGACACATTCCTAAAAGAAGATGAACCAAAATTTAGAAAAATATGTAGGCTACAACCTTGCCTCTGGCTTCCAAATTAGCGCACTGTTCATGTAGCGGAAGTCCATCCTTAGGGAGACATGAGTTGGTCAGACGTTGTCTAGGCTTTGGTGTCGGGAGAGGGCTGGCCACACGTTACCAGTGAAATCTTTCTGTAGCTAGTCAGATATTCTTGTGAAGCACCTACAGCGACAAATGTCAGTAGAAAGCCGGAATCAGAATATTGTGTCTCTAGTGGGTTCATAAAACCGGCAATCAAACTTACCACAAAATCACCGAAAAAAGTAAATTAGAACTCCGAATATTACATTAATATAACGCAACAGGCAATAAATATTAGAACTAATCTACAACCGGAGTAGTTTGGTGGCTGTAAACAGCTTGCTCAAGACGGTCGTCTGGGCCGTAGTCACGGCACAGTATAACGGTAGCAAAATATCGAAAGTATTTTCTAAAGAGTTACAAAGAAATATTCTTGCATTAGAATACTGTTAAATATGTGTGAACTATTTATTTAACCTAATCTTTAGTAAAACAACAACAAAACATGAGGCAAAATATCTTTTTTTATTATTTAAGTTTTATTTTTTTCAAAGAGCTAGAAATAATAAAAATACACAATTTGCAATTTGTTTCCATGTTTAAATAATTGTATCTGACGTTTTTGTCAGTTTATAGATTTATTTTTGGACACACATATAAAGACAATGAAAATAAATTACAAATATCTTTCTCGTAGAGGAAATGTACGACTTTACCCACTTATTCTCGTAACACAAATAAATATTTATATAAAATATAATCACTCGTATTACAAACTTGAAACTGCCATGTAGAATTAAAACTACGTTAACAACATAATGCATCGTGATTTCCACATAAACATTTATATTTTCAAATTAAAATTCTGTATATACGTTAAAATACGGATACATTCATGCATATACAAATAAATAGGTTATAAAATAGTTTATTTTTTCTTAAATATTTCTTCATGTGTTGTTTTTTTTGGTCAGTACATATGAGTCTTACCAAACTTCACAAAGCACATTGAAATTACAAAACAGAATTTATTAAAAATATGTTTCTTTATCTCTGTTGTTAATATTTTTTAAGCCTAATATTAATATTATTATTATTGTTGTTGTTGTTACTATTATTGTGCATCAAAATACGCACTAGTAACAACAATGACGTGCTGTACGTTGCTAATATATTTGAAGTTAGTTTGCAAAACTTCCATTCTCAACACTCAAAGTACAGTAAATAATTATTTTTCATCTAAAACATGATCAGTATGTTAATAATGTAAACTAAGCAAATCCCACTGCCCATCATATTGAGACTATCCAGGCCCGGCATAAATTAGATTCCTCTTCTAATTATTGTATTAATATATGCCTACAATTAATATTAATTATACTTTAATATTATCTCAAGCTAGGAATAATAAAAAAGCTTTAGATAGTTTTTGAATATTTTTTAATAACGTAAAGCTGCAGAATTTACATATAAAAAGTAACGCAACGATAATTGTTTAACTAACGAGCAGTATGTGACGTTCGGAACAAATATTCTATTGCATCTGGTAATAATCTAATATGCAAGTCAACATAGCCTGCGTTTAATGCTGCAACTTCCTTTGTTACAACAGGAGCTGTTGTTAGGGAGGTTACGGCGTTGCGTTGTGAATAAAAACCGGTTATTAATGCCACCCAATAAAATACTGAAAGTAAACATTATTGTGGAGGTGATGGAATTTACAACAACGCAATAAAAAAAACGCGTTACATAGGTTCTGACCTCCGTATTTTGTTTTAACCAAATTTTCCAGTAGGATGTTGATTTTGATCTAAACAAATTGCATTCGTACTTACTAAAAAAAACATAAACTCTTGCTAAAAAACTCCCTCTTACAGAAAACATGTACATTTACAATCTAAACCGAATAAATAAAGAACGGCGATATCAGAGTTCTGCACCAGCTGAGAAACCGGGTCAACTTTCAATTTAAAAACATTATTATTTACTCGCACATTTTTTTCTGATGTGTTTAAAATTTAACCTTTCAAGAAATCTATTTTGAAAATATTAGATTGTTAAAAGAAATCTATAATCATCATTACTTTTTTCTGCGATTTACAATATTATTGAGACATATAGAATTAAGAAGCATATTATTTCTACTCTGTTATATTAAGCTGCTATATATGCTGCACATGTACGTTTTGAGACAGATGTGGTAGAATAATCTTTCTTCTGCGAACAAAACTTCTGAGCGTCTTAAGAATAAATAAATAAACACAAATCGTACCAGGTATAATTTGGTATTTAGAAATTTCTTCTGTCACAGATGTATTTACTCTTGTCAAATAATATGAAAATAATGCAAAGGCTGGGAATAACCATGTTTTTTAACTTCAATAAAACACTATTTTGGTTAGAGTCTATCTTTTAAAGTCGGATCTATAACATTGTATACTACTAATGGACTTAATAGGGATGCTGTATATTCATTCATTTTAATAGAAATTGTATGGTCCACTTATTGATTCTACATGTATAGCTAAGATGTGCTAAAATAATTAGATCGTACATTAGTATTTCGACAGGTCTTAGGTTATGGTCAAGTACAGTTTGATATTATAATTGAATATAAATGTGATTAGAAAAACCCGTGAGTTTATGGTTGCATTTGAAAATCTAGTTCCTTATTTCACTAGACAAAGAATAATTGTTTAATATGATGGCAGCTACAGCGTTTCAAAGACAATACAATTTATACCGAAGTGAGAAGAGTAAAACATCATAATGCAATCTGCAGTTGGATTTATTGTTTGACCTCGCAAAGCGGACGTTCTATAGCGTTGTAGCACTGCGCTGTAACAAGCGGACGTTCTATAGCGTTGTAGCGTTACGCTGTAAAAGGCGGACGTTCTATAGCGTTGTAGCGTTACGCTGTAACAAGCGGACTTTCTACAGCGTTGTAGCGCTGCGCTGTAACAAGGGATCAGCCGATAGCTCCAGACAAGTTCCATATTTGAGTTTTCCTTGTTAGTTTGTGACGGTTCAAACAGTACATTGAACATTTTGTATTGAAGTGAAGATGATCAACTCATGCACTTTGGGTGTATTTCAAACTTACTTTTCGCAATATCTTTTAACAAGTTTCTCAAGCTGTGTTATTGCAGTTTTAATCGCAGCTCATCGTTTTATTTCACATTCGCACGGTAATACGATTTTGATAGTGTTAACAGCAAAGATGGGAAGAGACAATAAACCAAAAAGGTAATTGTCCCAGGGTAATAGGAAAAATTAAAATAATAAACAAAACAACATTAAATTTGTCAAGTGTTAAATTAGACATTTAAAAGAAACCAAAAATAACCAATACTGTAGCAAGGTAACTTTAAAGATTTTGATTGAATGAGTTTGTAAATAGGATTTGTTCTTAGTGGTCAGAGGTTTCCAATAAGGTTTTCTGAAATAAGTGAAAGTAAAAATCATTAATTTTTTTTTTTTTTTTAATTCAGATAGAAGGTTTATTGCACATTATGCGTAATGACTTCACCCAACGCTCAAGCGTGACAGAGCTGAGGGATTGAAATGTGACTGCGTTTTGTTCACATTTCTCATTATTTGCAGCTTTGTGACATGATGGTAAAATGAACTTCATTAATACCTGCATTTTCAATTATTTGAAAGTAAAAGTAGGGCGCTCTTATTTATTGAGAAAATAAACTACAACTCCTGTGATTTAAAGCTTAACTTGAGTCAAAATTTGACCAATGTATGTTACATGTCTAAATATTTAATTTTTTATTATTAGCGATTTCATAAACGATTAAAAATTATTATATTGTAGAGATACAAAGAAAAAAGGAAATATATAAAAATATAATTTTTTAAAGTTTACCTTCCTACACATTTTTGTACATTACAGCTACCTAAAACAAGTATCCATTAAAGGAAACTATTATTACCTACACCATAGCAATTGGCATTCTCTTTACATTAAATATTCTGTATAAAATGTATAATCTATAAACACGTTCCAGATTTAAATTATGTATAAGTTTCAAACACTATAAAATACAATTTTCTATTGTTTAATTTTAAAGCCTGATATGGGACAAATGATGTTGTTTACTCCTTCTTGTGAGATACAAAACATAAAGATAATGTAGATATATAATGTTCGGGGAAAAGAAAAAAATGGTGGATCAAAAATATCATGATTTCTGTTACATTACATCATTGGAAAGTATAAATAACAATATAGACATTTATGTAGTAAGTGAAAGAATACAAACAGTAATTAGGTTAAGGAAGTTGCGCCTCTAAACTGAATTTCATGCGCTGATGAGTATAGAATTATCTTCCAAGAAATTGTCTAAGTTACACTCTTTGATAGAAAGTCTTAAAATGGGATACACGCCTATACCAATGCATGGACGTCTGTACCAGTGCATCCACATCAAGTTTACATTGAGTGTATCATTTAGCAGGAAGGTTAGATCGCCAAGGATATAATTTCATCTATTCAAAATACAGTAACACTTTAAACACTTTACCCTGTTTACGTGGAAGTTTTTCTCCAGTCATTTGAAGACGATATTTTTTGTACGTGTTCAAAGAATGCTCTGCCGATGACCACATCATCTCTGCCTTTTAATGCTTCCAGCAGAGGCGATGGAGAAGTGAACGATTGAATTAGATTGGAAATGTTAGGAGTATAATATGACATTGACATTAGCCATTATTTATCATCAGCTGTCCGAAAAGCGTGTTACAGGAGTCACAATGTGGTGCCGTAGCAATGACAATGCAATGGCAATTGGAAGGGGGTTCCAGATTGCTGCTGTCAAACTGTTGACCCTGGAGTCAGCTGTGGCGGTTGCTTCGTTACCATGACAACTACGTGACGCTGGAACTCAAAAAATGTCTGTCACTTACGCAGAAGTCAATCACTCTGTCTTTGCCTCAATTAGTGGTCGTAATTTCTAATTCGACTTTATTGGATGTTAGCAAGGCGGTGAAAGTTTTTTTTTAAATTTTCATCCTCTTTTGAATATTCTATCATTACACGCCAACAATGGTGAATCTTTAATCTATATCTCGTGTAAGTCTGACTGTAGTGAATATCAGACCATATAAAATATAAGAACAAATGATACCATTGCTTATGAACTTCCTCAGTACTTGTAACAGAGTATAATATTTCAGAATATAAAGCATTGTTTGAAAAAATTATATTTTAATATAGTTAGAGCACCTTCTCGAGATTTTTTCGATTAAGACATTATTACATAGGTACTAAATAGTCAATTACTATATATTTCATGTCAAGATAGCAAATATATTGTCCATTTTTGTGTATCGTTCTAAACTTTTCTCTTAAAAGTTTATAGAAGTAATATCCAAGCGTAATACTTCTAGTAGTATTAAGTTGGGACTATATCATTTACTTTTTCTTATGTCCTATTGATATTAGTTTTAATATACTTTTGGTAAGGCGTTTAAATAGGTTGGTCCAAAGTATATGATTTTTTTAATGTATTGAATTTGCTCCATAGAAGAAGTTTTAAATCCTGTGCAATAAGAGTTTGTACATACTGGAAAAGAAGGCATATTTTAATGTACATTGACGTATTCTCTGCGGCTGATCAGTTAGTGTTTTACAGTAAACGCGCCTATTTGTATACAAAAACAAACGGAATTAATTTCTATCCATGCAACATCATTACGTAGAGCGGTGAAGTTTAAGACTTCAGAGGCAGTTTTATGAGATCGAACATAGAGCACTATTGTTTTAATTACATATAGAGACAAATAATGTGTTTAGAACAGATCACTAAAATTTAGTGTTACTACCCATATCGCATACTCAAGTAATTAAAGTAACATTAATATTACTGTAACAATTATTCTTCCTCGGTGTATTAAAAGTTATACTTTTAGTATGTGTTAAAATCGTATGTACATAACAGAAAAAAGGGGGTATATAATAGATCTTGTGTAACGCCATAGTTTAAAACGATAGTACCCAAAGAATTCATCACCTCAGCACATTTGGTCCTACCTTGTATTAAAGAATCAAACCAGTACAATGAAAATTCTCACATATTCCCCAGTTCTTGAAGTAAAAGTTAATGGTTCATAATGTAAAAAGCTCAACTCAAATAGTAGAAGGTTCCCCCTGATCTAGTGGTGAAAGTGAAGTAACAAGGAAGACATTGGTTACAGATACAAAGAATAGATAGAGCTTATCATTGGCCTGTGTGAAGGAGATATAAGAAAAGTAGTTTGTTGTTGTTTGTCTACTTGAAGTTTTAGTAACCTGGAAGTAATTTTAAAAAGTTATACAGAAATTATGCAATTTTGTGTAGTTGAATTAAATAAGTTATTAATTCTAAACAATAGAATCTTTGTAACAGCTTTACCTGATAATAGGAACACGAAAACTTTTACTATGTATATGAAATGTGGCTGAAGGAAATGTCACGTCTTTTATTTAGTAAAATTACATTTCTCTAATAATTCATTTTAAAGGATGTAGTTATTTTTATTACATTTCATTAATTATGTTACGTAGACCAAGAATCATTAACAAAACTTGTTATTCTCTTAAGTAATAACTCATCCGTTACTATTATACTTTGCAGTTTTGACACTTGTCGGTATTTTAACATTTTTAAAGATAAGTTATTAAGATTGAAGACAGTAATGCTTTTTGTGTTAATGGGTAATTCGGTGGCTCTAAGTAGTTAAATAATCATCATGCATAGTCTTTTGGTGTTAACAAAATAATTTATCAAAAACTGTAAAAATATTTCCCAGATATGCTTGATTTTAAGTACTTCATGAACCGAATGGACGAAATACATGGGGTTGGATATGACTGAGGTCGTAGTAATAAATACTCGATATGTAATGTTTACTTATCAGTTTAACTGTGGCAATTACAACCTTTTCTAGATGTAACAATAAAGTAATATCTTGCCACGTTGCTGTTAAATTAGAGTAATAGTTATAGATATAACTTAAATAATATCTTGGAGATGGTACTAATGCTTCAAATGTTGCCTACGAACTTAATCATTTACTAAAAATTTTAAATTGACTCCTTCACATTGATGTCGACTCTCATGGCGTCAGCATCTTGGCCCGTCATTGCAGCTGTAGTCGGGAAAAGAGGAGATTAGAAGATTAAGTCTAAAACTTGAAGACTGGAAGTTCTATAAGTTGTACTCTTAGTTCAAAAGCACTCGTAAACGCGCCTAGTACGAAATTACGACGGTATTTGCCATTTATCTACACAACTTATAATTACGACAACGTGGTCTCTTCAGAAGGACATCACTACAACTATTATATGTATCACTGTTCCAAATAAAACATCATAAAAGTTCATTTACTTTACCATTTACAATTGTAATTTATAGTACATTCAAACTAGGTGTCTCGCATGAAAGGGCTAATTTATAATACGAAAACATAAATTTTACTTACGTACAAAGCGCGAGAGGTGTTCAGCAACAAAGTTTTGAGAGAGAAAAGTATATTATGCGTACCAATTAGGTTATTAATCCGCCAATAATACAGTTCCAAGAACATCATATTAAACTTATACTAATCAATTACGAGTAAAAGGGTTGGGAAAATATGTATTATATGAAATACAACTAAATATCGGTACAAAATAGCCTGCTACTGAATATTGTTCAAGAAGTATATATTTAAAGTCACAGCCACAGAGTGTGGGCGATCATAGATCCTTGTTATTGGATTGTCCAATTAAATATAGTATATGACAATATGACATGTGAGACAGTAACGCTATAAAAGAAGAAGCATTGGTTACTGTACACCACGAAACGTGACAGGATTGCGATTTTCTCTTTATTTGGAGCACTTTACAGAATGAGAATTCTGAAGATTGCGCTTTAAGTAATAGTTCCGTAGATTATACAAATTCACTAAATTAGCAAAGCAAACATTTCAAACAACCACTTTTACAAAATTGTTTCAATCTTTCACTATAATTTATCTATTTATTTGCCATAACAACCGTACTTTAAGCCTTAAATATTTTAAATGAACTTTACGTTACGGAAAGTCACGCAGGTTTATGTTTTCAAAATAAAATCACAGCTTTATCGAAACGTAAACAAACCATATAAACATATATGATTATGTAATAATCTGATCTAAACTAACAAAATTTGAAGTTATTGAAACATCTATGGGAGATAATAACAGGTATATAGAAACCACAATTGCATAACAGATTATATATGATAAAGAAAAATAACTTAACATTTCTATAATTTAGTAGTGTTTTAAAATTATTTTTTTTGTAATTGTTCTATTAGTTTACTCATTATTGACGTAAGTTTTGTCCGAAATATCGCATCATCTGGATCTATCCCTGCATCTGCTGACCTCATTTGGTTATGGACTTATTCATGTTAGGTTACTTAAGCAACCATATTTAAAAATTGTTAACATTTACAAAATCATTCATACTCTGCTTTTAGTAGCTATGTTGACTTCCAGACATAAAAACTTCCAATGCCAAACGATCATTGCAAGGAGTCTAAAATATATGGTATGATACTACTTTGAATAAATCTTTGAACTAATAATTTATTCTTTTAACGAATCCAACATACAATTGATTAACTCACTGCACATTAAGAGAAGAATTTAAATCTCAACGGATTCTAAACAGCATTTCAGCATGTTTAATATTAATTCTTATTTCAGTTCACTACTAGTTTCATCCTGATACAATTTAAAAAGGGATTAAAAATAAGTTATTAGATGTGTTCTACCTCTTAAAGCTGTGGTTTAATTTAATCTGGGAAGGAAATTAGTATTTATTTTCATTATAGTTATAGCCTGTAGTCAAAAACATTGGATCTAACCTTCCATCCACTTAAAAAATAAATTACGTATAATGTATTTAAAATACAAATATTGTGACAAGGAAAATGAAATGATTATTTCGGAAATAGAAGATTGTAGTGAACATGATACTGAATACATTATAGAAACTAAAATAAACGATAATAATGAAAGTGTAGAAATATTTATTAATTTAATACTTAAAAGCCAATTATCCTTTGTTTGAAGGTTATATTTGACGATGGAAGGATTGTGAAGGAAACAGGATTTTCCCGTACATTTGCCATCGTTGAGTGAAACAAGAAATCAGTAACACTACGTTTCGAGATCTGCAACCTGATCTCTTCTTCAGACTGAGACCAGTTCTTAAAAAAGACCATTAAACGTAAGGATCAAAGAGGACAAAGAAAACATGAGAAAGGGTCTCACAGAAAAGTCAAAAATTGCACACTATTGTTGGTCCGAAGACCATCACAAGAATTGGGATGAAGCCAACATAATACATCGGGAACCACATTTCTTCAAAAGGAAATTAATTGAGGCAACATACATTAAATTGGCAGACCAACCAATCAGTCAACCATCAGTTGAGATTAGGCCGCTTTGGTTGCCAATTCTAAAAAATGAACTAAAGAGAAAACCAAAAGTATCAAACGGACCATATATTTGTAATAAACCAATGCGGAGTCACAATATGGTTTTAAGAAGTTCATCTCACATGAACCAATAATAACGAAAGGGACCATTCCTGTCCCCCTTCCTTTTTATTTCCGCAATCTTGTTTTGGTCTGCCGTGACGATTACGAGTGACTAGCGTCTTCTGGTCAGTCGTAGGTGGTCAGTAGACGAATGAAGACGTATTTTGACCTGTATTCCGTAGTTCAGTTATAATGATTAGGGTTTTGTATAGTTTTTTATTAAGTGCATGGTTATAGAGTTAGTGAAGTTGACAAACAACATGGTGGTTGTGATTCGTGACCTAGGCGTGCCACAACGCTTTGGTAAGATTTGTTTATTTTAACCTAGTTTGTAATTATGTATTAGGTTGGTTATTTACCTGAAGAAGAGATCAGATTGCAGATCTCGAAACGTAGTGTTACTGATTTCTTGTTTCACTGAACGACGGCAAATGTCCGGAAAAAAGCCAATTATCATTTGTATGTAATAAATATTCCAAAAACGTGTATAAAATTAATAAAACATTCTTATAGTGTTAAAGTATTTGTTGTCTCATATTATTTTAAAATATTAAAAGAACCATTGAATAAGTAGCAAATGCACTTATTAAGGATATACAGAGTGCTCAGTAAAGTGTTCCAATACTTTGGAATGTTATTCTACTAATAAACCTGAGCAAAATTATTTATGTGAAGATATATCCGGAAACCTTTAGTTTTACGTCTGTCTGTCTGTGTTTTTATAAAAGAAACTATAGATTTATATATACATCAGTTAAGATAAAGTTGTGAAACTTGAGAATTCTATTAAATTATGTTATCTTTGCAATATTAAATAATTACAAAATCCTTTACCCGTTTAAAAATGGCGTCTTTTTAAAAGTTGTTAAAGAATATAAAAATATTGGTATAGCCTAAAAATTCCATAAGATAGGAAATATTTAGTAAATTTTATACCATTTCCAACGGTACCTTTTTCAAGGAAATGCTACAAAGCATAAGCGAACACGGCCACTTTAAAGATACACACAAGCCTGGAACAACTAATAAGTGATACCTCTCAACTGGGACATGATTGGTCCTACGGATTTCTTTGAAACATGTACTGCTGGAATAGATATAAAATGCCTAAGTAGTTGGCATTCTATGCATTTTTTTAACTATAAGGTTTTTTTGTTATTTGACTTTTAAAACTTGACACACTCCATTTTGAAACGGGTAAAAGGATCGTGTTAATTGTTTATTTTCAAAAAGGTCTACCAAAGGTTAATACGATTCCCAAGGTTCATAATTTGTTCAAAAGATATAATTCTTTTCATAAAAATCACGTACAGATAGATAGAAGGGAAAACTAAAGATTTTAGGTCATACCATCATGTAAAAGTTTTTGCAAATTTTTACGTGTTGGATAACATTCCTAGGTATGAGAAAGTTTTTACTGAACACCCTGTATATTTATAGCTTGCTATATGAAGTACCCACTTCTGTCGTTCAGTCCCGCGACTGATTTAATTTTTAAATAACAAAAATAGTATTTAAAAAAAAAGATCTCTGTACTATAGTTTTATTTATTATGATGAAACTGAGATGGACGAGGTTAAAATGTGTAAAAACCAACAAAGGAGAGAATAAATGCTATTTCATGTTTTTATAAGAGATAGTAGGACGAGTACTGGGAGAAATACAATGACTGATATTTAGGTTTAAAAACTGTTTAACCTACTCGTTATTTATGAGACAAACGACAGGGACCTTATTAACTTCACTGTTACATTGACACTAAATTACACCAACAGTTACAAAGAAAAAATTACTTATTAAATAGAACTGGTCGCGTCAGGATAGGTATAAAAATAAGAGAAAATTGTGTTTCATTTCACATCAATCGTCTATAATTTTTCAAATTCATTTTTTTTTTAACAGTTTTGAAGGTAAAATGAGAAAATGTGTAATCTTATATACAACATACACATGCATTTTTTAATTGTCTATGATATTTTTATTTGATGAAATTTTACATATTTTTCCCCAGCCACCTTATCAAATATTTTGGTTTGGTTAGAATTAAAATACAAGTAAGTACATTCGAGCGATGTTTCTTTTTTAATGTTCGTACATGTTTGTAGTTTACATGTATTTTTTAGTATTCAATACTTTAATGTAGTTCCCGACAACCTTGCCCCAAAAATGTTGTCTCTGTAAGTCAATTATTATAGCTGCGTGTATGGCGTATATAAGTTAGTAAAACTACATACCGTATGCATATAAATTTATGTGATAATAGTTCAGTGTTTGTATAAAATCAGAATTTATACCGTATATATGTTTCCATTGTACCAAAAATGCACGCTAGCTAACTTGACACGGTTTACCTATCCAAATAATTTTTATTTTACGTGGGTCAAATATGAATATTGATTTCAAATGCGAGTAGTTTGTAATAATTTAACAATAAGCTTACAAGATCTGACTAAAGGATTATCAGCAAGAGTGTTTGAGAAGCCTATCTTTCCTAGAGATGGAAATACTTTTTTCCGTTATATTCATATGCATGTATGTCAAGAAAAACTTACTTATAGATACGAATTTTGAGTTTATTTCCGTTTCACCTTCTGCTTATGCATTTTCTATAATCTAAAGTTATTACATACTTGAATACGGGAATCTGGAGTTCTCTGAAGAGACCCAAAAAAGTCGGTGACCACGAAGCTCAGAACACATTCTACATTGTTTGAACACCAGACACACCTAGACTACAAAACCAAGTGTAGTTAAATGGTGAACACCAAGAAACCAAGTGTGAATAAAGAGGTGTTCTCATTGTCTCAGCGGATGCAAGATTGAATGCAATATGTTTAAACACGATACCAAAGCATGGCGAATCAAAGGGGTTTCCTACATATAACAAAGCAGTGGTGGGGGATTGATTCAAAGGGAATGTTGCGTTCAGGTACATATTACCTTCCACTTAGTGCAGAGTTTGACATCTAAGGCTCAATTGGTGTAAATTCAGAATTCACTGTTTAAATTAACCAAATATGGTTTGAGTTAAGAAAAATATTACTTTTTTATTACACAAGACCTTCGACTCCATAGTACCCAATTATCAACGGAAGTTATAAAAAAGATGTAAAGAAAATTAAATAAATTGCATTATTTAACGACTACAAAACTGAAATGATTCACAAAATGATAAAAAAGAAAAGGAATATTATTGAAAGAAATTCTAGAACAACTCTTATCAGACTAAGTGCAAAGAACTTGAAAAATGTATCTCTGTTTCTTATTACAATTTAACTGCAGAAATTACTAAATTTTTTAAATCATACCAACAATTATGTGTCCTCAAATTCCGAAATTCAAGGAAAATATATAATAGGAAATCCAAACAATAAAATAGATGATTATTAAAATCTGGATTTTATCAAACTAATTGTGACAACCGCAATTTAAAATTTACTAGCCAAACAAAAAGAAAGATAAAAAGAGAATAAAGGAACATAAAGCATGTCTGAAACATCAACAAGAAGAAAGATCGGCCGACAAAACACGCACTTCATACTGAAGACTGCTTTTACAAGTAAATTATTAAAATAAATCTAAAATACATTATTTCTTGATGCTTACGAAACGATTTTTATACAGAAGAATAAAAGGGAAATACTGGGAAATACTAGGGAAATAATGAACATGGACCTTTACAAAATTCACCGTTAGTGCATTAAGTTAAATATTAATTTTTACATGTAGAGTAGACATACTTCCTTGAATAAGAAAGGCCTCATAAAAACGAAATTAAATGATATTGCATTGTTTGTTTTTAAATTAAGCATTGTACTTACCTTGAATACATTTTTGGTAGATATTATAGTACTCATATTACTTGTTAGGTACGGATTAGCTAGCTGCAGTGCTGCTTAGAAATAAGTAATAAATTCTGTAATTGTGTACCAAAAGGCCATTATGAGGGCTGCTTTATTAGGGTTTCTTGGATTTCGATTCAGAGGGTAACGAAAGAGCTATAAAAAAATTGTATTTATCCTTACTTACCTCAACGAAATGAAATATTATACTATGTTAAACGCGATTTCCTGAAAAAATACTATTGGATTCGGAATTCAGTCACCTACGTTATTTAAAACTTGTTAAATTACATTACCGTGTTGTTTGTGCTTATTTATTTTAAAATATTCACTGTAAAGACAAAGTATCGTGCAAATGCAGGATACAAACATCCGAAATAGTGGAACTGATGAAAACTATGTGTATGGTAACTGTTAAAATTATGATCGTGTAATAATTAAGATAATGAAAAATCTAAACAGAATGTGCATCTGACTTAGTGTGAATGTGAAAGGGGGTTAAATAAGTAATAAAATACCTGTTATATTGCCATAAAGATGAATGCCGGGTAGGTGTTGGAGTGGGATATGGAAATATGGAAGGGTAAAGTGTCAGTCCAGTCTGTTTTGTTTTGTTTTACAGTCGAGATGTAACATTAACAATTATGGCAAGCCGGGATGGTTTGTTTATACATTTTAGTTTCCTCTCTGTTAATTGTTATTATCGGCCCTTGTTACCAGATATTCATAATTTTCTTATGATAATGGTTATTTATATGAGCGTTTCATGAACTGATATTATACAACAATATTTATGTTGTAAACATACACTCAATGAGTAAAGCCTATTAATGTTTTATAAAATTTAGATGGAAACAGATGTTTCAGAAGAATAAAGGGACTCCACAATTCCAATTCCAGTGCTCTTTGCCACTCTGCCAGCTACCGCAAGAGCAACGCCGAGCATGTCTGCTGCTTGGATTGGTGATCACTAAGAGATCATGCCTTTGCAAGCAGCCCGCCATCCAAACCAGTGGTGGTGGTTTTATATTACCTTTAAGCCGTTGGAACCTAGGTTAATTGTCAGAGAGGATTTCATAGCTCTAACTTTACCTCACAAAGTAAGAACATCTATATCTTTAACTTTTTACCTTTTAACTCTCTCTTCCACTCAAAATAACTCGAAGTCTCCACTCTCTCCGTTCTCCGGAGAAGGAACATGAACGTCTGAGTAGAGGAATTGTGACGTAAAACACAATGGCACATAGGTGGTTCTACAGTGAGCAAGACGAACATAACACGTTTAGAGTACTTTAGAACCATGGATATGCACTGGTCTTGTCTAAATTATCATAAAACATTAAAACAGCTGGTATGTATGCCATTTAGGGAGCAGAAGATTATAAATCAGATTATGTGAATGTACTCACAACATACTATATAACATTAATTCTAAATTTAATTGAGTATATTCTTCGATATCATTGAAATATAAAATTCAAGTACGAGTATTTAAAAACTTATTTGTACTTTAAAATAAATACGCTTCTCTGTCATACATATTTAATTTATCAGCAGAAACTTTTAACAGCATTGGAAACCCAGATCGGGCTGGACTAGTGGGGAGTCATGTCTGACGCAATTATTGTTAACTCTACTCGTTACCAGATCACAACATTTACCTTGACATTTTTTCAACTACTTTTAAGTGCTGTAGACTGTGCTACTACCTTTTAGCAAATAGGAACTACTTATAGAAGTGTTCACACGGTTAATTGTTTTTAGTTTTTTGAATATAAGTGAAACGCACAATCTGAAGTGATTAGGAATTGTAAACTATTTTACATATAATTAAAAATCTAATAAACCAAACTGCATTTTATCTCAACAAGTACGCAATATCTACGAGTATGATCATATTTTTTAATATATAAAATTTTATATCTAAACCTTTCTATTTCTCAGTAACCATACGGAAAAAACTTTCATTTAATTCTTATCACGAAAAAACGCTTTCTTTCAACTGTGAATGGATATTAATTCTAACAGATTTTTGAAATTATTTGTTTGAAGCTACTTGGTTAAATTCATGTTGATCTCACAAAATTGACAACAAATACTCTCCAGGCAAAACATTTATTTTTTATTTATATTTGTAAGTCCTTAGATATTCTTGCATTCTCTGAACTCTTTGAGCGTACACATTTCTCTCAAATAGTGTTTTGAAATATTATTAAAATATAAAATCAGATAATGTCTCTTTTTTATTAAACTACCTCGAATATGCCAAATAAAATAGACTAGGAAATTTCGGCATATAACATATACTTTACAACCCTTGTTATACCTACTCATGCATGTTGTATCCTAGTATGGATTGGAGCTTCATTGAATGGCCGGAATTAAATTTTAAAGCAGAGCACATTATGCTAAGCCGAATATAATAAACCACTTAGAGAGGAAATAGAGTAGAGTAGACTTAACATAAATAGCATGGCAATATAAATCATTTATATATTTTAACATGTAAAATCTCATATTATTTTATTCTACTATATTATCCCTTAACCATTTTTATAACCTTTATATTTTTTGAAACGATGATTTGGCTTTAAATTGATTATGTAAATATATAGTAATCATGAATGACCACATTCGTAAGAACAGTAAAGAACTGATTTAGTCCAAATAAAATATTTTATGTTTTCTGAAATAATTCGTATTTATGTTGTTAGCTATATAAATAATATCTAAATTGTTCAAATAGTACTATTATTAGTTTTCATAATAAAAATTTCGATAAATACGAGTTTATGCATACAATATACTGGCCCAATCGATACATTTTAAATTTAAAATCATTCAGCAATTAACACACACATAGAAATACATAGAAATAAAAAATAATATAGGAATAGTCCCTTTAACTCAATCGAAATATCCCTCCAACTCGGTCAGAGTAATTAAGTAGATTTGAGACAACAGAAATATTTATATTGGTTATTTTTAAAATTGATGATTTCAACCTCTTTTGTACAAATATAATTTTTCTGTACGCCACACCCCAAATAATGGATTTTGTAATTATTTAAAACAATAATGACCACCAAATTGAAAAAATTCTTTATATGATCAATATTTGTACCATTTTTGAACTCTCAGCATATTTCACAATTTATTTTGCCATTTCCTTATGATTAAAGTATTCTTAAGAAATATTTAGATGTTTTAAAAACTGTTAGAGATGCAAACATTATTATGTCTAAATTTTTAGATCATATGAATCATAAAACACCTTTTCTACTGTAATGTATATAAATGGCAGGGCTGTGAAATACTTGAAATTTGTAACTATGGCCATGTTGAAATGAAAATGTATGCCTACCTCCAAATAGCTATTTGTGTCAAATTAATTTAGCAATACTTTCACTCTTTCTTTGTAATCAAATGGAGTTGGTTTGCTCTCTGGAAGCTTTATTAAGTTATATAGAAATTATCCACGAGCTGCAATGAGGTCAATTGCATTAGGCTGATTTTATATACTAAAAAAAACTGCAATACGTGTTACACTGTATTCATAATCTCCGCCATCAAACAAATAGTTTTTTTATTAGTTAAAAGGAACTAATATCAAAGAACTAAGTTGTAAACAGTTTTCAATTAGACACTCTAAAGATTTCCACAAAAGAAATGATTTACTTATATCTTCCAGAAACCAAATGACAGATTGATTTCCTTTTTTCACAAAAATGTATTTTATTTTGAAAATTAGTTTAGAAAAATTAATTACGTTAATTATGGCAATCTTGTATATTGGCGTTCATCTCTAAACATCATTAAAAATTGATCTTAATTTGTATACAATTTAAAAACGTATGTCATTTAATGCCTTTATATAACGAACGGATAAGCACACGAACCACAGGCTACATCTAGATTTTTGGAAGAGTTTTTGGTGTTGATTGACTCTGTGGAATTATTTTGATCATAAATACTACACAGGAGAGAAAAATTCGGCAATATAAAACTATTAATCAATACGAAAATGTAAGAAAGTAGGGACAGCGAATCCATAAAACATTCTCTTCCGGCGGAAATGAGGGAAAGGTAATCGAGGTTGACGTCACGTGAGGCTGTCACCTCTTAAATTGCCAGAGCCTTCTTGATCTCTTGTCGTTATCAGTTAGCAAGTGCCATAACTTTTCGTTACGTCCTTTCGTGTCTTTTGACCATGGGATGTAACGGCTTGTTGGTCATAGTCAAAACTGTGAATTCTAACAACTGTTTTTTTACTTTACATTGTCCAAGAAAATGTTAAGAAGACATAATCAAGAATGCAGACTCCACCTGTTGTGTGTAATAATGACACGAAGGAGTAACTAGCTTTACTAGTACGGGTTTGACATGAAAAAAGCAACCACATCAATTAGTTTGTAACAAGAGTTATAAAATATAAGGCAAAGTCTTAAGTTCTGAGCATTCTTGTAAACTCACTATTGAAAAAATTAAGGAAATATTTTCTTCGTAGTTCATAACAAACTTGATGTACTGCAACTCTTCTATGATTACATCATGATTTGTTTTTCCAAAAAGTACTGTTTAAAATTATGTATAAGAAACCATAGTGATGCTTTTGATGTGGCAGTATCAGAAAAATATAGCAATTTATAATGTGGGTGTAATTTTGTACACTCTGTTTAAACAACTTGTTATAGTTATTGTCCTAATTTTTGAAGTTTCTCTAAGTTTATCTTGTCTTATTTCTTTGGAAATTTAATTTTGTTATTTTTTAAATTTGTATCATATTGTTATAGTTTGTTTTCAAGATTATCTCTTGCTATTGATTTAAAAGTTTTACTGTTGTTACACTTTTTTAATGTTTTTGCTCACCAGCTCCTGACTTCTTTTTTTGCCTTATTTACTGTCCACATATTTAATGCATGTATTATTGTATATTTATATTGTATTATTAGGTCTATATTGGTATATCGCATTAGTTATATGAATATTGTTAATTATAGTAACAATGGTGGATACCGTTGATAAATAAAATCATCATACAAAACCTATCTGGAATTACCTCATATTATAAAGAGACAGTAAAACTTTCAAAATATATTCGGTTTAAAATTATTATAGTTTACATAATTTTGGATTTTGTTTGCTGTTGTCTAATGAGAAAAATCCTGTTTATATAAATCAAAATTCAATTTTGTAATTTTATTATTTCTTTAAAAATTAAGAAATCTTTGGATATGTCGGCTACGTATAAAACAATCTAATAAAATTCAATATTCTGACTTGCCTTGAAAAATATAATGTGTTTTAAGAAGATATTTGTTCATATTTACTATTAATTTGATATTTATTGTTGCTTTACTTTTTAAATTTGCTGAAAATAACGGGATTTCTGATTTTTTCATTGGAAATGTCTAAAATCTTGTAAACCTTCAAACCTTTCATCTTCAAAAAAATTCAAACAAAGAACAACAAGGAACAAACAAATTTTAAAATATATATTTTGAGACATATATATATATATATTTGGTCTTCCGATCATATGTTAGTTTGCTTATTTAAACGCATATGTGACAGATACGGCCAAATACAAAATAATTGAATCGGAAAAAGTGAGCGCTCTGTGGTGTAATGCTAGCACATTCACCCAGCAAGAGATCCGGGTTCGACTCCCGGCGTAGCAAGTACTTTTTGCGATTCAATGTTTATTGAAATTAAATAAGGCTATTGCCATTTATACAATTTAATATATATATATATATATAAGTAGATATGAATATGGGGTTTCTAGACCACTTTTGGGACAGTCAGAAAATCAACATAAAATACTGTTTAAAGGACAACAAACGAATCTGTAACTCACGAATGAAAAATTACCGAATCTATAGCTGTTTGCTTCTACTTTCTTGAGCTGTCAAATCAATCTATTTGAAATGTCTCGAATAAACGAAAAATCTTTTACTCTACAAAATTGATAGTAACACAGTCTTTATCTTTAATAGTCTTCTTTCCAGTAACAACCAAGTGTAATTTATCATGTTTATTCAATTCTTTAATCTTTTTTTCATCCAAAACAGTCAAAAATCTGTTCGGTAAGTGTACTTTATAATCTTCCAACTCGGCAATTATTGTAAACCCGAATTTATCTTTCATTTTCTCCAAATTCAAGATTCTATGTTTCTTCCTTTCTTCCAATTCATTTAACTTCTTATACTCTTTAAACTTACATTCTCCAATATCATTTAATTCTTTCAAGAACTCCATTTAAATAGAAAAAATTTAAAGACGGAAAAAATGAAATTTGCTAACAATCACTCGAGAAGTCGAGGGAATTGCCAACATCTTCATTGTTTGACGAGGTTCTTCATTTAATTTCTCCAAATGTACTATAAAATCATCGAGGATTTCTAGCTTAAAATCGTAGACAAATTCAACATCCAGATAATGAAAAAATACAGGTAATATCTTTTCAGAATAAACGTGTGTATTTAAACCAACAAACCTAATGTATTCTTTGAAAAGGAAAATAATTTTTTCAAGGGTTATGAGAGATAAGTAAAAATTTTTATTCTGTTTTCTAAATTCTGTAACAAATTTTGTTTGTTTTTCACCTCCGTATTGTAATTTTGTAAGCAGATTATTCAAATGTGTTAGTTTATTTCGAAATTTCCTAGGTTTAGGTCTTTCGTACAAAATTAAATTACAATCTCTACAAACTAAATATTTTTTATCAATAATTTCTCCTCTATTAAGTATAACACTTGTAACAGTTGGCATTATACTCTTCCATTTAAACAAAAAGATTTTTTTATAAATGGAGATTATGGAACTAACTCTGCCGAGATATAAATTTTTCAGCGCAAATGTTTGTGTTTACATTTCTACAACAGAGATAAATAGAAATAATTTCATTCTACTGTACAACTATTTAGGATATTTTGTCTATGATTACAAACATTATTCCGGAAGAAATCGAGATTTTTCATCAGCGAAAGAGTATATTTTTGAAGTTTTAGAAGGAATGAAAGAGAATAATATGAATTTAGCAAATTATTTTTCTTAAATAAAAAATCTATTCTACTAAATAGTCATCAAACAACATGAACTCTCCAAAATCACTTCAGTTTCTAGCATTTAAAGAACTTACCACAGGAAATAGTTATAAAGACTTCTTTGAATTACCTAAATATGTTAAACAAATGTTGATATTTTCCTTAAGTGAAAACGAATCCTTAAATGAAAACGAATTCAGAGAACTTTTAAGTACTAAAAGGTGTTCAATGCAATTTATTACAGACAACTTAGATAGTATAAATATGTTAAATGTAATAGGAGATTTTAAATTAAATAATAGAAAAATAAGAAAAATATTCCGATTTTTACAAAATAAACTAAAACACCAACAATCTGACATTTTTCATCGCTTTTATGCTAAATTTCATTGTTTATTTGTTGAAATGTTGAGAAGACAATATCCATACTGGAGAAGAAATATGCATACAGCTAGTTTTTTAACAAGTCTTTGTAAACAACAAGATTTATCAAAGGAATTTATAAGAGATCACGCTTTTGTTGTAGATTGGGATAAATTATATGGAAAAAACATTTACGAAACAGATATATTGTGTGTGTGTGATTCTGACGAAGAAAAGAGAAACGTTTGTCATTCAGCAATTCATTACGATATAATGAAATACATACAAAATGAATGATTTGTTATAGTAATGTTTCCTTGTTTCTATACACAGCTCAACGATGAGTTTTTTCCTCTATGCGTCAAGTGTAACCGCAACAAGCGCACGCTGCACATCACTCACGCTGGGTGTGGTCACTCTTTGTTATCAACAGTGTATCTGTAATCAAGTAACTATTTTTCATACTGTATATTGTAGTGATGGAAGAGGTTAATTTAATTGAACAAGTGAATACTTTGAAACGGTACCATAGGGAGTGTGTTAAGGTTTTGTTACAAATTGAACAAAGTGGAATTGATAATATTAAGCAGAAGTATGATAGTGGTAATTTAGTGCTTTCAAAACGTCCAAAATATAGCGTTGAATCGCTGCTGAAAGAAAAAACGTCTAAAGCCAAGGATCCATCAAAGTTACATAGCTACCTTGTAAGTCTTTTAGTTAACTCATTAACAGTAAATGAAGAGCCACTTCCACTACAATCAGATCAGACTGCTGTTTATAACTTCCTCACTAAATGTAGTGATAAGCTTAAAATAAGCAACGCAAAACATTTTAACATGTATGCTGTTTATGGCCATTATCTCTGCATTTACAAAAGTTTTTTTGAAGCTGAATACAGGGATGAGACATGGAAAAGGCATTTGAAAATTAATTTTAATATAAGTGATGGTTATGCAAGCAATCTTATAAGTGTTGGAAAACTTATAAACAAATACCCAAAACTTCAAAACTTATCAATATCAGTACACAAATTTCTACAGATCAAGAAAGAAATAAACACTATGTTGGGAAGGAATGAAGAATACAGATTGTTTTGGAAAGATCAACAGTCCACAGTGGTGTCACCGATGTCGTCAGAACAAAGAGAAGAAATTAATATGTATTAATCACTACGCCTGCATCATATCTGTAACACTTCCGCCAGTGATACCAAACAATGACCTTGCTTTGCGCACGCCGTGTGTGGTACAAGGACAGTAGTGACACCAAACAATGACCTTGCTTTGCACACACCGTGTGTGGTACAAATACGATGTGAATACGTCTTTAAAACGATACTTATGTTTCATCTTTAATTAATAAAAAACAACTTCTTGAAATATCTTCAATGTATTTTATTTATTCAATCCTTGTAATAACTTTTTAAGTTAACGTTTAAAAATTATTTGTTAATAGAAAACAAGAACATATTAAAAGTCTTTTGTTATTGAATTTCTCTAATATCGTTCTTAATCACATCATAGGCTAAAAATTTCTCAGAAACCACAACCACATAACATGTCGAGTTTGTAACAGCTTTTTGAAAATCCATATTGATAATTATATCGTTCTTTGAACCAGAAATATTTGTCATACTCTTTGTTGTATCAATGACATAAATAGGTCTATTCGCTAAAAATTCCTTAGGATTGTAATACATTTCCTTATTATTACAGTAAACTTTCTTAAAATCTTGATACATCTGATACATGATTCTGAAAAGACCTCCTGAAATGTTTAAATTTTGTAATTCATCTGGATAATAAGAACCGTTCAATTTTACTCTGATATTTTTTACATCCAAACTATCAAACTTTGAAGGATTTTTTTCTTGATTATTCTGTCTATCTGTTTGAAAACCTATGATAACGAACTTGGGATTGAAGATATTTCTATAAATATTTGTAATATCGAACGAATAAGTTGTTCCGGAAATACCTTTTTGTTCAATACATTGCCAATCTAGAAAATTAAACATAATGTTTTGACTTTTTGTAATTTCATCAATCAACCTAATTTTACTCGTGGTTTTATAATCAATCATTGGAACTCTAATAAAAAAATCTGTAATTGTTATTTTTCCATCAACAGGCATAACATTTCCAGTTGCAGTCTTCAGAATCACATCATCGTCTTCTGCTCTTATAAAACTTAGATAAAATCCTCCTTTATAGATCGGAATAGTAACATTTTCAAAAAATCCTAATCCAAAATGAGATAAATTTCCAGATGCTTCAAAAACACCAAATTTAAAATCTGATTCAAAGCCATTAGAAGTTTGAGAAATAACATCACTTTTTGAATACGAAATAGTTCCTTTAATTGTGCTTAATTGGCCACAGTTTTCGACTTCTTCTATCAATTTATTGTGTTTTCTTACTTCAATCTTAGAAAATAAAAACGGTATAAAATTATCGATTAATCTAACATTATCAGTTCCAAGATATGCTTGACCATCTTGTTTTGTTAAAGTTCCAGAAATATAAAACTGGAAGTTAGACGAGCAAAAGTTATCTCCAAAATCAATATTAAACTCTGTTCTTTTATTCGGTTCATTCAAATGTTGTTTACTAATTGGATAGAAATTTTTAAACTCCGCCCTTTCAATATCAATAGCATATTTTCTGTAGTCCGCCATTTAATAAGAGAAAATTTAGAAATTTTAAACATCATGTATAAGAAAGATATTATTTTTTCATCGATCTAATGTACGTTTTTATAAGAAAAGATATAAATTTTAGTAAAATAATTAAAAAGATTAGAGTCATTTTTAATGATCTACTTCGTCATATTCAGGATTCTCTTCCTTAAATTTTGCGATCTCGGTCACATATTTCAATAAAATTTGCACAGGATAGTAACCGCTATCTATAATATTGTTCCAATCAACTGTATCTTTATTTTCATCCAAAAACTTTATACTCAAGTGTTGATAGAGACAAAGAACAGACATATGATCTTTTAATTGATAATGTATATTTTCTTGAATGAACTCTGGGGACAGAGTTTGATATTTTGCAATGTTATACCAATTCAATTTGTTTACGTATAATCTCATCATATCTTCGGATAATTCATATTTTTGAGAAATGTCATCCCAATGTTCTTTTTTCAAATCTCTTTCGTGTTGCATGATAAAAAGATCGAAAGCACTGTAATGTCCCGCCATCTCTATTTATTAAGAAAAAATTTCAAGTTTTTATAAATTGGCTCTTTCTTGAGTTACATTCAGCACATTTTCCAGAAATTCTCTTAACTCCATTGATGTTTGCATAGTATTTTATATCATTTGTTGCAGTTTTTTCTTTACATCTCACACAATATATGAGCGCCATTTATTTAGGGAAAATTTAAAATGAATCATCATAACCGCCTAATCTATTAAATCTGTTATCAATGTTTTCAAAAGATTTATTAACATCTTCTTTAAATTTATTAAAGTTTTCTTCTAGTTTATTTACTTTATCGAGATATAAAGAGTATTGATCATCTATTCTTTTAAGTAATTCATTATTATGTGTTACTTTCTCATTGAAACGTGTACCAAAATTTTCAAAAAAGTTTACTTTCTCATTGAAATGTGTATCAAAATTTTCCAGAATTTTTGTAACTACTTCACTAACTAATTCATTAACATTATTTTTATATGTATTAAAGTTTTCTTCTAGTTTATTTACTTTATCAAGTAATTCACCAACATCGTCTACTGATCTTTTACTTCTTTCATCAAGTTTTTCATAGACTTCTGTTGTAAAATCTTTAACATGCTGTTTATGATTCTCATAATTTTGTCTTAGTTCATTAAACATTTTAATAGGATCTTCTAATTGAATCATTACAACAACATCAAATGGATTAATTCCTTTACTAACACTGCTAATTCTTTTTCCTTTAAAATCTAAGGCATTTTTAACATTCGGATCATGTAAATCAACAATATCGATGTTTTCTGATAATTTTAGAGGTTTTAAAATTTGTTCTTTAACAACAACATCATGTTTGTCAATACCAGGTCGAACACCGACAATTCTTTTTTTATTAGCCAAACTAACATAATTCTTTTCAACTTTGATCGCTTCAGTAATTTTATCAGCTTTTTCGATATGAGACATTAAATTGGTAAATAATTTTTTTACACCATCATCAACTTCTTTTTCCAATGTTTTTATTTTATCAGCAACTTCATTTGAACTCATGAAATTTGCAAGTTTGTTATCATATTCTGCTTTAAAATCTTCAATCTCGACAGCAAACATATCTGAATCTGGAAGGGTTTGTAATACATTTTCTAACTTGTTATCAAACTCATTTCTCAAACTATCAAAATTGAAACTATTATCTACATTTTGAATAATTTGTGTACCAAATACGTAAAAAATATTTTGTGAATCCATATTTATTAAGTAATAATTTGTTAACAACTTCTTTAAAATCTTTACCAGTACTCAGTTCATTCAAAACAAAAACACATAAATGACCACAAATTGGGGGATCTTTATAGTCTTGAATCTGAGAATCATTGTAGTAGACGCTTGATTTTTTCAAATATTTAATCAATTCTATAGGTGGTTTGTCCTCAATTCTTCCATACGAATCAAAATAACATGCATTCTTATCATTTTTATAATAACAAATCCAATGCGTTCCACTTCCCATAATCGAGTCTAAATTCACAATTCCACATTCAAATTTCTTAACTTTTTCAGGTAATGTATCTCTCATGAAGATTCCTCTAAAATGTTTAATATTTTTGCAGATTTCTTCCAATTCCCCGAATGTTAAAGGTTTAAATTTTTTTTTCAATGTTTGATTTCACGTAATTCAAAGTTTTTTCATCTAATCCAGATCCTGTAACATCTTCCAACTCTTTATCTAACCAATTTAAAATGTTTCGAACAATAGGAATCACATCCTTTTTAACGATTGGAGCAGCTTTACGAACATAAGGAACAACATTTTTAACAACTGGAATATTTTCTCCAAAATCTAATAAATCTTTCAAAAGTCCACCATTTTTAAGTTCTTTCAACTGATTATAAGAAAATTCTATTCTGGTTCCTTTATTGTTTTTCTTATGTTTTTCGAGTTTATTGTATTGTCTATTTGTTAAAAATATCTTATCTTCGCCATTTTTTAGTTGATCTATTTTAAATTGAATACTAACGGGTATTTTCTTCTGGAAAGCGGATTTTATTTTTTCTTTCTGATTTTTGCTGAAATTTACGTTCACCTCCATTTATATAGTTAAAATTTCAAGTTCTCTTCGATTCCCATTCCTAGTTTTCTCTTCAAAAACATTGCTCCAGCTGTTGGAAGCGCAACAAATCTTTCACCTAAACTAGCATCTTTTGATAAAAATCTATCCATTGCCTTATCTTGCAAAACTTTATCTGCGATATGTCTGGAATTTGTGTCTCTATGTTTTGCATAAAAAATATCGTGTTCCATAGCAGCTTGATCTAATTTATTTATACCAGTATCTCCTCTTTTTAGTCTTTTTTCGAGTTTTGTGCCGGGCCCCAGATACTGATAAGTTGGTACGTGTAATTCAAAAGGTAAATTGTTGATAAAATCATTCAAAAGTCCGCTACCTTCAATCATAGATGAACTTATTGCCGGCAAAACTCGTTTTAAATATTTAATTCCATCAGGTTTTTCAATCATTTCATCAAGTTTGTTCGAAATAAAATCCTTAATCGCTTTCTTTTCGTTCAAAAAATTGTTGTTTCCAGCCTTTTCTTGAGCATAAATATAATTTATAATTCCACCGAGTTTTGTCAAATCGTCAATATATCTGTACTCAATCTTATTATCACTGTATTTTCTTATACCAGATCCTTCGATTCGTTTTTCCCAAATTGGTTTAATTAATTTAATATATTTTTTACCTCTACTTGACTTAGGCTTCTTAGTAGATGGATCATTATTTTTGTAAATTGAGTCAGATTCCCATAAAATTTCTGTATACTTTTTCAAATCTTCTTCAGAATATAAATTATCTTTTGGAGCGTCATAGTCTATTAATAATCTCCATAAACCTTGAGTTCCTTCATATGTTTTTTCATTAATAATGATATCATTATGCTCAAAATTAACGGGTAAATTTCCAATCATAAAACTTTTCTTTTTTTTATCCCAATACAAACCAAATTTATCATCTTTTACTCTAGGAAGGAATTTTTTACCAATTTTACCAATTATTATATCCGTTGTTCCAGGACTTATTGGTTCAACTATGGTAGAGTCTTCAATGATTCGAGGTCTAAATGGTGTTGAAGATGGTAATTTTGGCAATTCAAACTCTTCTACTTCAGATTCTGGAATCGAAATATTGGCAAATTGTCGTACAACTGGAACCAAATTCATTAAATTTTGATTATCGCTTAAAACATTTTCAATTTTGCCCTCAACATTTTTTATTGCAGAAGTTACAGGTTGATTAATTTTTTGAATAAGTTCTTGTTCTTCTTCATCCATTCGAATCTGTTCTTTAAATTCTTTGATTAATTTCTTTTCGATTTGATCAAGTTTTTTCGCTTCTTCAGAAGTTACGTTCGCCATTTATTTAGGAAAATTTTAAAACGTGGAACGTAAAAACGTGAACGTAGAACGTAAAAACGTGAACGTGGAACGTAAAAACGTGAACGTGGAACGTAAAAAACGTGAACGTGGAACGTAAAAACGTGAACGTGGAACGTAAAAAAACGTGAACGTGGAACGTAAAAACGTGAACGTGGAACGTAAAACGTGAACGTGGAACGTAAAACGTGAACGAGAACGTGAACGAGAACGTGAACGAGAACGTGAACGTGAACGAGAACGTGAACGAGAACGTGAACGAGAACGTGAACGAGAACGTGAACACGAAACGTGAAAACGTGGAACGTAAAACGTGGAACGTGAACAGATTTACCGTTTTTCTGTTATTTTCATAATGTAAATAAAAAGTAAAGATAATGTAAAAATAATTGTAACAAATATTTTATCAAGTAGATTTGTCAGACCACTGAGCAGCATTTATGTTAGAAAATTTATTCAAATATTTTCCATTTTTAGGCTTCAAAGTTAGATTAATAGTTAAAAATCCATAGTCTTCTTTCCAAATTTTATCACATAATTCATTAAAGTGGTTTAAAACTCATATCAGATCCCACATAATTGTTGTAAATTTTTCTCGAATAGTGATCATCTTGCTTAAAAACACACAACATAATCAAATTATTTCTAATAACTTGTTTATCAACCTTTGAAAAGCATTGGGAAAGATAGATACAGGATATATTTTTGTGCCGGGCCCCAGATACTGATAAGTTGGTACGTGTAATTCAAAAGGTAAATTGTTGATAAAATCATTCAAAAGTCCGCTACCTTCAATCATAGATGAACTTATTGCCGGCAAAACTCGTTTTAAATATTTAATTCCATCAGGTTTTTCAATCATTTCATCAAGTTTGTTCGAAATAAAATCCTTAATCGCTTTCTTTTCGTTCAAAAAATTGTTGTTTCCAGCCTTTTCTTGAGCATAAATATAATTTATAATTCCACCGAGTTTTGTCAAATCGTCAATATATCTGTACTCAATCTTATTATCACTGTATTTTCTTATACCAGATCCTTCGATTCGTTTTTCCCAAATTGGTTTAATTAATTTAATATATTTTTTACCTCTACTTGACTTAGGCTTCTTAGTAGATGGATCATTATTTTTGTAAATTGAGTCAGATTCCCATAAAATTTCTGTATACTTTTTCAAATCTTCTTCAGAATATAAATTATCTTTTGGAGCGTCATAGTCTATTAATAATCTCCATAAACCTTGAGTTCCTTCATATGTTTTTTCATTAATAATGATATCATTATGCTCAAAATTAACGGGTAAATTTCCAATCATAAAACTTTTCTTTTTTTTATCCCAATACAAACCAAATTTATCATCTTTTACTCTAGGAAGGAATTTTTTACCAATTTTACCAATTATTATATCCGTTGTTCCAGGACTTATTGGTTCAACTATGGTAGAGTCTTCAATGATTCGAGGTCTAAATGGTGTTGAAGATGGTAATTTTGGCAATTCAAACTCTTCTACTTCAGATTCTGGAATCGAAATATTGGCAAATTGTCGTACAACTGGAACCAAATTCATTAAATTTTGATTATCGCTTAAAACATTTTCAATTTTGCCCTCAACATTTTTTATTGCAGAAGTTACAGGTTGATTAATTTTTTGAATAAGTTCTTGTTCTTCTTCATCCATTCGAATCTGTTCTTTAAATTCTTTGATTAATTTCTTTTCGATTTGATCAAGTTTTTTCGCTTCTTCAGAAGTTACGTTCGCCATTTATTTAGGAAAATTTTAAAACGTGGAACGTAAAAACGTGAACGTAGAACGTAAAAACGTGAACGTGGAACGTAAAAACGTGAACGTGGAACGTAAAAACGTGAACGTGGAACGTAAAAACGTGAACGTGGAACGTAAAAACGTGAACGTGGAACGTAAAAACGTGAACGTGGAACGTAAAAACGTGAACGTGGAACGTAAAAACGTGAACGTGGAACGTAAAACGTGAACGTGGAACGTAAAACGTGAACGAGAACGTGAACGAGAACGTGAACGAGAACGTGAACGTGAACGAGAACGTGAACGAGAACGTGAACGAGAACGTGAACGAGAACGTGAACGAGAACGTGAACACGAAACGTGAAAACGTGGAACGTAAAACGTGGAACGTGAACAGATTTACCGTTTTTCTGTTATTTTCATAATGTAAATAAAAAGTAAAGATAATGTAAAAATAATTGTAACAAATATTTTATCAAGTAGATTTGTCAGACCACTGAGCAGCATTTATGTTAGAAAATTTATTCAAATATTTTCCATTTTTAGGCTTCAAAGTTAGATTAATAGTTAAAAATCCATAGTCTTCTTTCCAAATTTTATCACATAATTCATTAAAGTGGTTAAAACTCATATCAGATCCCACATAATTGTTGTAAATTTTTCTCGAATAGTGATCATCTTGCTTAAAAACACACAACATATTCAAATTATTTCTAATAACTTGTTTATCAACCTTTGAAAAGCATTGGGAAAGATAGATACAGGATATATTTTTGTGACGAGACATTACGAAATATTCCTTGATAACGTCTTGATTTTCTAAAATACAATCATCAAAAACGATTAAAGAATTCGGTTTACATTCGCTTAATGGAACTATGTCCTCGGAAGCATTATAAAAATATGATATTTTCTTACTTAAGTTCTTCTCAATATTTTCAAATCTTTCTTGTAATTTTTTATATGCGTCTTGTTCCAAAGACTTGCTAAAGACGTATAAATTGGAATAAGGAATCAACCTATTGTAGATAAAATTCAATAATAAAGTTGTTTTTCCACATCCACTTGAACCAACAATTAACAATCTGATTGGTTGATCTTTCTTTTTTTCTTCAAAAGTTTGAAGCTTTATTTGATCTTTTTGTTTTAAAAATTTCTCCCTTTAAATAGCGAAAATGAAGCTGTTCAAGTTGACTTCAGAAAGCTCTCAATTATTTTTAAACTTGGAACATCCTATACACTTAGAGGAAGAATCAAATTATTTTATCGGTTTAAGCGGTTTTTATTCTGACAATTTTGTAATAAATATTAGTGAAAGTTCTCCTTATTGTATAGGATTTAGTGAGAAGAACATAACAAAATATTATGGTTTAAACAAAGGATATTATACCTTCGATCAAATAAAAAATTCCCTTAAAAATTATCTAAAAACATTCAAACAATCAGATAAATCTTTAAACTTTGACGAAAACAAGTTTGAAATGCAAAAAAATTATCTCTCTAGTAAAATTCAAATAAAATCACCAGTAAGAATAATGTTTTCAGCAATTATTGTAGATTTATTAGGGTTTGTTCAAGAAACTATTGAGCCAAATCAGATATATTTAGGAAATAAAACGCCAAAATATAGACCTTTCGATGTAATTGAAGTGCACTGCAATCTCGTTGAACCTAGTTTTGAAAATCATACCGAACATTTACACAAAGAATCTGAAATTTTGTACACTTTTTTCCCAAATGTTGCCTATGGATCAAAAATCAGTGAAAAACCAAATGAAATCGATTATATTCCTATTAGAAAAAATATTACAAGAATTCAAAAAATCGTTCTGACTATTCAAGACTCTGAAGGAAATCTATTGAAAAATGAGAGTAAAACAACAATTTATTTAAGATTGCAAGTAACTAGTTAAATTTCTTTCTATCTAAATGGAGTCAGTTGTAGACCTACTCAATAATCAACTTACATTCAATAATAAAGACATTGTAACGATTGTTGACGAAAATAATGAGATCTGGTTTAAGGCTAAAGATGTTGCAGAAGTATTAGAATATGAAAATACGAGACAAGCTATCATAAATAATGTCGATAATGACGATAAAACAACTTTTGAATGTATAAATTACAGGAGTCTATCCCATAGACCCCGAGAAAATATTCAAAAACATACTATTTTCGTTAATGAATCTGGTTTATATTCTTTAATTTTGAGATCTAATAAGCCAGAATCGAAATTGTTTAAAAAGTGGGTTACAAAAGAAGTTTTGCCAAGTATTAAATTACACGATGAAAATGTTAAACTCTCGATTTATTATATTTTGTTTGTAAATGTTTAGCATAACTAGGTAACCATCGTAGAATTTTTTTTTCATATTCACAAGGCATTTCGTTTTTATAACTTTCGCTGAAAATTTTTTTAGCACAATCTTTGCAAAAAGCATCTTTTCTATCTTTACTATACTGCCAGTTATTAAATTCAGAAATATTTTTAATTTCTTTACAAAAGTAACACTTTTTCTCTTCTAAAGTTAATTTGTTCATTTTATCATATAATTCCTTACAATAACAGTCTTTTCTATTCTCTTCTTGACACTTTGTACATTTCTTTTGAGACTCCATTTATATAGAAAAAATTATTACACGATGAAAATGTTAAACTCTCGAATTATGATATTTGGTTTGTAAATGTTTAGCATAACTAGGTAACCATTGAAGAATTCTTCCACATTCACAATGAGTCTCTTTCTTTCGACTTTCTCGGAAAATTCTTCTAGCACATTCCTTACAAAAAGCGTCCTTTCTATCTTTACTATAATGTCGATTATTAAATTCAGAAATATTCTTAATTTCTTTACAAATGTGACACTCTTTCTCTTCCAAAGTTAATTTTTCCATGTTATCGTACAATTCTTTATGATATTTATTATGACAATCTTTACAATAATGTCCAAATCCGTCTTTTTTAGTTCTATTTTTATAAAATTCTTCAAAACCTTTTATTTCCTTGCACATTGAACATTTCTTTTGGGCCTCCATTTATATAGAAAAAATCTTTGACTTTCTCAATTCATATTCATAAAACTTTCCGGTTATTTCTTCATTATTTAAATCTTTTATACTATAAGTTACAGGATCTGTGTTATTAATTTGATTAATCACAAAGATTTCTCTTGACCAGTTGTTCTTATATTTGTTCGAAAATGTTTGTTTTATACTAACAATTCTTACATGATCATTGACTTTAAATTTAGTTTTTGTGTGAATTTCTGGTGGAATATACTTGAAAACGGTCTCTAATAACTCCTTTTCTGCATCTTTATCTACGTCTTTGGGCTTCATTTTGATTGTGCTGTGAACTGTATCGTTATAATTGTTTACGATTTTTTGAAGAATATCGATCCATTTAAAGTTTTTATTAATCTCAAAAATTACTTTCATTCTCTCATTTTGAGTTCTGTTATATCTCTCTACAATACTTGATTTCTCTTCATTTTCAGTATGATAAATCTTAATGTTGTATTTTCTCAAAACATCGTTAAATTCTTTATTTTTAAACTCTAAACCCTTATCTGTATGAAGAAGATTCGGAGGTTTATGCCCGATCTTTATAGCATCTTTTACTATATCTTCGAAAGCTTTTGAAACATCCTTGCCGTTTTTTCTTTTGATAGCTCTTGACCAAGCATATTTTGAGAAAGTATCAATAACATTTAACATAATACTTAAATCCATCATTTTGATCTGAATAGTTAGACATTATAACTAAATCTGCTGCCCATAAATCGTCAATTCCTAAAGTTATAATTTTTCTCTTTTTAAACTTTTTTCGTACTGGTGCATGAATTTCTCGAGCTTCAATCTCTATCTCATCTTTAGTCTTCAATTCTTGCTTAACAGGTTTTGGATTTGGATTCTTTATAAACTTACTCTTGTTTGTCTTACATTTTGAACATTTTGCAGCAATTCTATACAATCCATTTTGAGTTTGAACGATTTTTGAATCTATACTTTTCGTTTTTTTCTTGCATTTGTGGCAGTGAATCAAATCATCTTCCATTTACATGTCAAAGTTTCCAAGTTTATTTAACTCATCTAATATATTAGATTCCGCTTCATAGTCATTCGGTACTGTATCAATCTTATTTTCTAGGACAATTCTCTTATCATCTTTCGCTTCATAGCCGTATGGTACTGTATCGATCTTATTTTCTAGGACAATTCTCTTATCATCTTTAGCGTTCAGTGCTAACTTGTTTATAGTAACGGTGTACAACTCATGTTTATAGCTTTTGATTACTGTCATCTCCCTAAATTCTTCTTTATCTTCGAACAAACATCTCTTCAAGTTTTCGATATTTATTGTTTTATTTACAACGCTTCTCTTAATTCCTTTACACCTAACTGGGTTTTTATCTAGATATTTGTACGAGTACATCTTAGACCTTAAACCACAAAATTCTTCTAAAACTTCGCTATTTAACTCATCTTTGAATTTCCCTATTACCTTCTTATTTTTAGTAGTGAAACATTCGTGATCTTTTGGATAATCACTTGTATCAAAGTCATCTATATTTCCTTTAATAATTTTAAAAGGATCTCGTTTCAATTCTAGGAAATAACTGTCTGTATCCATGTAACACAGATTCAAATCTGGATCAAACTTCTTTAATTTGTTGTAATAAAACTCGTACATTAGCAATTTTGAGAGGTCGAGAACTGAAAATCCTATGTAAATCGGTTTGTTAAATTTAACCTTTTGTTTGTACATGTGACTCGCTATACAGTTGTCGTCAAAGATGTTAAAGCATTTGAAATTTGTTTTCTTAGCTTGTTTCATTGAAAATTCTTCATTTCCAAGCTTAATATCACATCTGTTTCTCACATTTTCCATAGATTTTCCAAAAACTGAGTTGTTCATCAGCTTATAAAAGTCCTTTTCAAAGTCGCTTGTAGCTTTGGTTCTCATGTTTGTGTTAAAATCAATGTATTCTTTCATAAAAGGCTTCTGATCGAATGCGATAACTCTATTCACATGTTTTAACACCATTCCTTGTTCCAGATAGAATTTCAAATTTCTCGAATGAACAACGTATTCAGTTTTATCCAGTAGAGTTGTGCAAAGTTTGTTTTTAAAATGTTCTGGAGCAAGAGGTAAATCCTTGTGATGTTCGTGTAAATTTGTTGGATATCCTAGATCGACTTCGAGAATATAGCCATAATCTTCGTCGCCAGTGAGTTCTAAAATTGTTTCTTGCCACTCTTCTTTTGTATACGTTTTAGGATCCATCCACTTGATATCGCCGTATGGTAAACTTTGCATGAGGCCATACCCATAAAGGTTATTAGCATCGAGATAGAGTAAATAGTTTTCGGGCTTTGTCTTATCAAAATCTTTTAAATATTTGTTATTTGCTTTCACATATCGTTTAATACATTGAGAAATGCCTCCGCGAATACCTTTTTCGATCATTAAATACATATCGTAATCGTGTATCAGTTGAAGCTTGATTTTAGTTAATTTTAACATAGCATCCCATGCAAGACTGGGAGCTGTTAGATAGTGTGCTGGATCAAGCTTATAGCAATTCAAACAAATATTCCTAAAATTTTCAAAGATATCAGCGAGCAATAGAACATCTTGAATGTTATAGAGATCGGAGTAATTTCCTAGATTTTTCTCTTTTAATTTGTTCCAAACATTTAAGTAGTGTTGAAAATCTTTCTCAGATATGCTCTCGTCTGTCAAAAGTGAATAGAAATCTTGAATTCTCAATTCTTCTGTGTAATCAAGTTTTTCAATACTGTCGATAAATTCATAGGGAAATATGCCTTTTCCAGATAGAATTTTAAAGATTTCTTCTTCGTCATTTGGCTGTCTTTTTAGAATTTCATTCAATATTCTTCCATCCTGTATAAAATGATTTGTATGTTTGAAGTCTTCTTTCTTTAGATTTTTCGCTAATTTTTCAATAGACGAGGCCATGAATCTAAATGTGTCCACGAAAGAGAATTTTATGAACTTTCTAGGTTTGTCACCATCAAACTCATACCCGTATCCAGAATTTACAGAATAATTTATATATCGTTCATCGGTGTTTGCAATCAAATCAACATTACCGTACTGTTTTGCCAATTCTTTTATGTACAAATGAGTATCGTAATTTGACATATTATGACAGAAAACTGGAATATTTTGTGGAAATTTCAAATTCAGATTACAACATGAATGAGCTGCGCCTCGAAACTTTCCAGTCAAATGACAATGATCTCTTACTTTATTATAACTCTTATCTTTCCAACTATCAGGAGTAAAACCATACTGAATTGACTCAACATCATAAGCAGACCATTCGCAAATATGACAAACGTTTGCATTTTGGTATGAAATTTCTTCTTCTTCAGTCAATTTCATAGGTTTTTTGTTCTTAGAATTATATTTTGTAGCTATGTATTTCGATAATTTATTGAGTTCTTCAAACAATTTTGCAGGAACATTTGGCAAATCTTCTTCATTTTTTGCTCGATAACATATCGGCTTGTACATACGATTGGTCACATTCGACACTAAATATAGAGTAAAACCATAAGGAATGTGCTTCTGAATCTTGGTTGTAGTCGATCTTTGTGGATTGTTCTTGCATGTCGGAATTTTTTCTAATATGCTCTCAAAATCCATATAAATAACGTAAGGATGGCTAAACTTCTTTTGATAATTAGTAAATGATGTTGTTTGACCTGGAAATGGCATAATTGGTTTACAAACTTCATGTTGCTTGCAAATTTCTAAATGATCTGTTAAATCTCCAGATTTGTAGAAATGGCTTAAACATCTTCTACAAAGAAATTTCCTTTCTTTATGTTTAGATAACTGTGAACTCACTAATCTATTTAGATCGGTTATCAAAACATAATGAGATTTATCTTCTTGTTTTACATACAATAAATCAACTTCTAACTCGGCGTCATACATTTCTGAAATTTGTAACGGAACAATGTTGAGTTTTTCGTCATAAGTATAGACATTGATAGACATTTTAGGATACTTATACTTGGAATTGTAACTTCGTTTTTCAAATGATTGTATATCCTTTAAAGACATTGGATACTCAAATTCCGAAAATATTTCGTCATTTACAAATTTTTCATATTGTTTTGCTCTGTCTACATGAGTTTCTGGTTTTTCAATAGCACATCGGATAGAATAAATAAAACAGAAATCATCTTTATTTTTGATATTCACACAAGCCTTCCTATCTTTGATTATCTTTGGTAAATCGATATATGATCCTGCGTTCATCATTTCGTGTTTATTAATGCTCAAAACTAGTTGTTTGCAGCTTTTAAATGTCCATCCAGAACCCTTATTTGGATGATTTGTTTGTTCACGATGTGTTAATTTATTAAATTGTTTGGTGATAAAATCGTTTACATCAAAGATTTCGTCTGCTTTTATAGTAAAGTACATTGGGCAAGTTTGTCGTTCACCGTTTACTAAAGTTCGTTCGTATTCGCATTCCAAAGAGAGATAACCCTTCATATTTTTAACATTTTCTTGAAATTTAAACTTTTAATTTCTGACCGCATAATTGAAAGATATTTGTAAATTGACATGGAATTGTCGTTCAAGTTTGTTAAAATGTATTGCTTGAAAAGACCGTGTATTGAGGATAAAACTTCTACATCAATGATATTTTCGGATTTTACTTTAAGAGTTTTATCAATTTCTTCGATCATTTCAGACTAAGTTTTATCGTTTGTTTCTATGGACAATTTTTCAGCGATTGATTGAATTTTTCATCTTTAAATAGATTGAGATCTTTTTTATCTTCCTTAAAGTTTTTCTTTAATTCTCGTAATTTTTCTATATTGTACATCTTTTCATGATCTACAATTTGATTTTCTTTAGCCCAATTCCTCAAATAATTTAGTTCTTTTTCATAAATATCTTTATTTTTCAGATGATTCTTTGAATTATAATGCCTGGTGTAATGATGTTCAAAAACATCTTTTTTGCAGTATGGACATGATACCTTTTTCCTCTCCATTTAAATAGGGAAAATTTCTTAACTATGAATTTGAAAAAGTAATGATTTTTACTAGAATTTGACAGAGATCAGCACAATTTGAAGTCTTAGTTTACAGATTTTTCTATAATAAATAGAAGAATCTATCACTGTTTCACTAGAAAATGTGCTGATTTCTGTCAAATTCTAGTAAAAATCATTACTTTTTCAAATTCATAGTTAAGAAATTTTTACCTTATTTAAATGGAGCTACTAAAGGAATTAAATGAGGTTGGTGATTTAAAGTTCAAAGAATATAAGAAACTAATGGAATTAGAAGAACATAAGAAGTATAAAATTGTGACATTGGATAAAATGAAAGATAAATTCGGGCTTACAATCATAGCAGAATTAGAAGATTTCAAAGTACATTTGCCAAATAGATTTTTGACTGTTTTGGATGAAAAAAAGATTAAAGAATTGAATAAAAATGATAAATTACACTTGGTTGTTACTGGAAAGAAGACTATTAAAGATAAAGACTGTGTTACCGTCAATTTTGTAGAGTAGATTTTTCGTTTATTCGAGACATTTCAAATAGATTGATTTGACAGCTCAAGAAAGTAGAAGCAAACAGCTATAGATTCGGTAATTTTTCATTCGTGAGTTACAGATTCGTTTGTTGTCCTTTAAACAGTATTTTATGTTGATTTTCTGACTGTCCCAAAAGTGGTCTAGAAACCCCATATTCATATCTACTTATATATATATATATATATATATATATATATATATATATATATACAATACCTATTGCAAATGGAATTCTGATCGTAAGAGGGTTTTGCAGATATAAAAACCTCAGTGACATCCGACAATTCTTCTACATAAAGTTTATAATTAAATCCAATCAGTTCCTAGGTTACGATTAAATTTCAATTAAGTTCCTTAAACGCCAAGGGCAAGTTGCTTATTAGTTAGTGATTAGACAATTCTTGGGAATTAAACCTTTGTTATGATAGTGCAAGGAAGTATTGGAGAATACTAATTAAGACAAACTAGAGGCTGTAGGATACACATGTATATGGTGTGTTAGGTAGTGTTGTTCTAACCAAATGAACGTTTATTATGAGAACGATTATAGTCTACGATACAAAAGCCAATTACATTAAATAAGCGCTCAAATTGGTTTTATTCACATCGGTAAAGACATTTCTTCTAAGGAACAATGTATCGCTAAGCACGCCAGTTTTGGAAAAGGCCGAAATAGGAGCGTAACAATTAAATTAAAAATATAAAATTATATTTTCCTCAGTTTAAACTACCTAAACCCAAAAATTTACGTTAATTTAGCGTCAGCTAACAATAATAAAAAAAAAAAAAAAAAAAAAAAAAACACCTAAAATATATCTCTATTATTATTTATTTATCACAAAAACATTTATCTTCAAAGTGTCTTTTGTGGTTCAAAGTTCTAATTTTTTATAGTAAAAGTGTAAATCTTCACCAGAACGAAAATAATTATAAGGTACGGCTTAGGAATACATATTTTTTAATAAACGTCATAGATTTATTTTTTTGTTTCAGACTGTTTTATGAAAAATTTTAATTACTATTTTTGTCTGATGACACAATAAAATTTTATTACTAATGATAAAACCTCTAATAATATATATATATATTGATATTTAGTTGTAGAATTAGTGATGATTTGAATGTTTGATTTGATTTCTTGTCTGTTAAACTATTAGATGATTTGATTTGTGTTTTTATATGTAGGTATTGATATTAATGTGTATAATTTTATTCTTGATTTCAAATCTGGTTTCTAAGTAATTATTGTTTCTATACACACACACACACAGAGAGAGAGAGAGAGAGAGAGAGAGAGAGAGAGGAGAGAGAGAGAGAGAGAGAGAGGAGAGAGAGAGAGAGAGAGAGAGAGAGAGAGAGAGAGAGAGAGTGGGGGGGGAGAGAGAGAGGGGGGAGAGAGAGAGAGAGGGGGAGAGAGAGAGAGAGAGGGAGGAAGAGAGAGAGAGAGAGAAAATAAAACTCATTATTATTATAAGGATGATGGTCGCTTTTTAATGTGTAGAGCTAAAAATATAGCATGAAAAAAACTATTTCATATTTTTAACTCTTTTAATACTCTCCTGTTTGGTCTCTACCAATAGTGTAAAGTAAGAAAATTGACCATTTCTTTAGAAAATTCCTCTACCGAGTTGAAGAGAAACAGGCGGTGCGCTTTGAGAATAGAAATTCGCTTTCTCTTAGACTAAGGAGTTGTAATATAGAACAAAATATAATCGTACATTGTTAAATTGTTATAATCAGATGTTATGTGCAGTGTTGTAAAACCGTAAGTCCAGGGTTATCATCTCCAAATTCTCAAACTTTAATCTAAAACAAACACGGTACATGGCTTTAAAGCTCCACTAAAAGGAATCATTAAGGTAAAACGTTTTTTTAATAAGAAAATATATTATACATATTCAAATAGTTTTCTTTCAAAGGAAAACTAATAATTACAACTGAGAAAAATGTGTGACATGGCCGATATTTTATAGTTTTCATGTAAAGATATTATAGAATTAAACACCTTTTAATTTTAGAGTAACATTTAAATCGTATGCATTATAAATTTCTATACACTTTTGTTTATGTACCTATTCTAACTTTGTTATTTAATTAAATATTTTTATTAAAGTGCATAACCAATGCTGTATTTGTGTAATATAAACCGAAGTAAGATACATAGTAAACATAGTGTAAATTAAGTAAATAGTAAGTTCCTTGCGTAAACCAAAGTTTTAAAGACTTGCAGCACTATGTGTAGGATTTGTTTTAATCTAGAAACCAGAGAGGGTTTATAAAGAAGTCCCATAACAGGTAAAAAAAAACTTTGCACAGTCTGTAGCAATAATGTTTGAAGTACAATCTGTGGCAAAGTTCAGTCTGTGGCAACTCATCTCGTTATAACTTTCATTCATTGCAAACGATATTTTCAATAGAGGTTGTTTTGAACAAACTCTGACTCCGTATATAAATATTGATAAGTTGAACTACTGAAATAAAAGTGTATTTTTATATTTTTCTGACTTTTGCGGTTTAGTAGTTCATAATAAAATAACAACTAACTATAATATGTAGCATAGTTTTATGACTCAAGGAACAATAGATTTATAAAGACACAATCATTGTATGAACGAGAAATCATTGTGTATAGACATATCTAATGTACTCAACAAATGGTCTATTATATAAACGAATAGATCACTGAATGACACTAGTAATGATAATAAATGATAACCGGGAGATTTGTATTGCTAGGTCCTTAGACTTCCTCTAAAAATAGATGATTGGCCTGATTTCCTACAGCTTAGTCTATTCATGAGCATTCCAATTTTCGATAACACATTACCAAAAATAACAATTATATTGTATTTAATAACTTTCTAAAATAATAGCCTTGGAGCCAAGAGAAAATTTGCAATGTATAAACAAAAAAGCTGGGTTTTTTTCTAATCAACAGAGGAATATTTATCCTTCGAAAGATATCTCATTCGTCAGCAATGAAATGCAAAACTCCACGAATACGGTGATCAAAATGGCAGGTAACGAAAGGGTTAAAATACGAAACTAATATGTTATATCAGATTATATTTGTTATGATTAGATGAACTTAAGACAGACTGTCATAAACATAAAAGTTATTTACATGATTATCAGGTAATATGTAATATTTATATACGCATTTTTTGGTTGATGGAATTTCTTTTAATTTTTTAATAATCGTTCATGTATATCGTAATGTTTGAGTAGAACTGCTGAAGCAGATAATTGCCGCTCTGTCCAGCTTTATACAAATAAGGCTTTCTCTTATCCATTAGCACCGTTGTTTGTTACCATACTACAACGAATAAAATGTGTCAAAAATAATGTTAAATAATACTTCATTAGACGAAATCCACCTGAAATAAAGGGTAAAGAGGAAAATAATGTGTTTGTCAGACTTCGTGTTACTGCTTCAATGCTATGCCTTACCTATCAATATCGTGTAACTTATGATCATTCTCAACCCAATCATAGCAATATGGTAAACCATTTATTCACGTATAGATGGATGTCACTGAATGGTTAAGAAAATTCATCTTTAGTTAGTTCTTTAAAACTGGAATATGTATAATGGATAAGAGAAAGCATTATATGTATAAAGATGAACAGTATGGCGTTCATCTGCTTCGACCATTCTACTATATATTACCTTCAGTATTACCACAGGGATAATTTAATATTTTCTTGCTTAATTATTAATCTTACAGGGAATATATTTGTATGATATGTTTCCAACTTAATAGTTAATACATTTCTAAAATCTCCCGCTAAATTTTATAAAGTGGCCAGATTAATTTGAATTATACAATCTATTATTATTTAAAGTTGAGATATATTTACAAATAATGTTCAATTATATTAGATATTTCTTTTTATACTACTTAAAAAAAACTTTTAAATCCATTTTTTCTTTGAAAATGTTTTATCTATACGTGGCATTTTATTTAGTTCTTGAAATAAACTTTTCAGTCTTTCGTAGAAACCGGTCGATTGCATTATCAAATTTAGACACTTTTCAGTTACAATTGGAAGCCCACTGTGAACCAAGAATAGATTACAAAAGAAATCATGCCATATACGATTTTTTTCAAATTGAGCGTAGAACGTTCTATTGTAAAAACTATAGTTGTTATTTATTTCTCCTAGAAATTACCCTTATTCTGTCCTTCCTGATATTATAGACAGCGTTACATATAGCAATCAAAAAGGTATAGTTAAAATATATATTTATAAGTTCTAATATATAAAAATAGCCACTAACACATCAAGGAGTTCCATAGAAATGAGAGTATCATACACTAATCATTGCTAAAGTAAAAAAGATACCGAAAATCGAACTTGAATAATACTTATAAATAAATAACACTAATTCCATAACATTAAAACACCCATTATATTTCGAAAGTTTATGTACTACTAAATAGTCTTTACGTTTAATACTATATAACATCGTTTATTACTGTATAAAACTCTTACCATATTATTACTAACCTTATATTATTCGGAAAGCTTTTGTGCAATGATAATTTTTTTAAGTTTAATATAAAAACATAACAAAGTGTTTTAATGAAGCATGAAGCAAGTTCAATGCATACGTGTGAAAATGATAATAATTGTATCTACCTATTAGTTCTGACTTTATTATCCGTTCAAAAGACACTTCCATCTACTCTTCTAAGCTATAGGCAAAAAAAAATATGCTTGCCTGTAAAGTCGGTTTTACGGGCGAAGATTTTACATGACAACGTCTTTTTCTCGGTAGAATATTTATTGATATGAATATTATTAAATTGCACAATAGGAACAAGGAATTGAATGAAAATAAGAATTGAACAAATTTTAACTATAGAAATATATTTTGTTTACTAAAACATTGTACATAATTTGAAATTAATTAAAATTTTTTATTTTAAATGGTAAAGTTGAATAAAACATTTACTAAAATTAGAATTTTAAATTTCTTGCTAAACACAGTTAAATTCTAACTCCGCGCGTGGTGATTGGTCGGTTTAGTTCGTTTGTTTGGTCGCACTGTTATGACAGGTTAGAGGTTATAATTTGTTATTTTAAATGTTTGACTAGCAATACGCGCTGTTTCTTCTCAATCGACTGAATTACGATTGATTGCAGAGTGATTTAAACTAATAATTTACTTAACACTATCAACATTTGTCAATAGTATGACATAACCTATAAACTCAGTTTCTCAACTTTTGTGTCAATCTAACAATTAATCAATCAATCATAGTTTACGATAATGAAATATCAGTGTACAATTATTTACCTTTATTGTTGTAGTTGTTGTAAATGACGAATCTAAGCACTCCACATTTTCACGAATAAACATAGTTATCTGCTTTATCCCGTGCGGCGGACCCACAGTTATCTGCTTTATCCTGTGCGGATCCCGTGCGGCGGACCCACTGGACGGGCATCGTAACGTTACCGGGCGTTACACTTTTTCATGAGTGACTCCGAGCCGCAACCTAATTTAAGGCGTTGTCACGTCAAAATATCTAATCGAATAAAAAGAAATGTATAATATCAATTCGGAAAACATCAACTTAATACGTTTCCTGAATTTTAATTTCTTTCACGTTAGAAACAGACGTGAGGGCGTATTTTTTCAGCTAGATGTTTTTTAAAAGACGCAATTAGTCTTTGGAAAATACCATGCAAGGGAATCCGGCTTTCAATATATTTTTATACCCCTTTCCCTTACTGCTCCTCCAGATTTTTTCATTCACCCCACTGCCAATGCTGATTATCCAGTACTGACCATAAGAACTGTTTGTTATTTGTTGTAAATTACACATCGAGATATATGAATAGAGTTTATATTGATTTAAGAACAAATCTAGCCCAAATGTATTTAGAGATTTATTCATGTCAATTACTTAATTTTAATTGCTAACTTATTCTATAGTAATTAACTACACATTGACCAGCTTCGTAAGCAGTTTAGACAAAGTAATAAAAGCGTTATGGATTCGCTGTAGGCTAACAATAAAATAAATCTTCCAGAGAAAAATTGTTATGTAAAAGTTTATGAAATTCATAGACAACAATAAATAATGTCCAAAGATCGTTTAATGGACGGCAAGCTTAACTGAAGTTAGTAGAATTATACGGGACCAGTACATTGCTTTTTTCATATAGTATCCGGCCTTATTTTATAATATTATCACTTAAATTACTTTGTAACATAACAGTATTATATTCAATTTTATTCGGCATCGTTTGTAAATACTATTCTAATTTACAACAATTTTGTGTATTCATCGCATAGTTAAGTGAAGTAGTTAAAAAGTATTTTAAGCGAAGAGAATTGAAAATACAATAGTGATTTTATTTGCCAATAGTTTTTAGTTAACTAAATTGATTATTCTGAACAAAATAAATTAAAGTTAGTTCATTTCTTAGAAAGGAACGGTCAGGAACAAAACCTTATTTAACGGGTATAAAATTCGTTATAAAATATATAAATATTATAAAAAACGCAATGACTTGCTTCCATTAGTCGCTGTTATTGTCAAGTTCTCAAAGTGATTATCTTGAGTGCGCCACTTGGTGATTTTGTAGATAGCTTCTTTTGCGAATATAACAGTTTTAGTTGCAATTCATGATTTTTGAGCTTGTTAAAAATGAGTTTCATTTAATTATAAACATCTAGTTGAACAATCTTTGTAGGTGTAAGATGAGTTGCAATGTATTTACGTATTTGTCTTTCATTGCTATGAAGACTAAAGTTTTAGTAAATTTTACCAAGACCTGGGTGATAGACTCCTATTATAATTACATGATATAACTTTGTGGAAACTTTCATACTATTTGCTGAGTACATTAGTAGCGCATTGATTTAAATAGTTATTGTGAACATTTTATTTTCTTGAAACCTTTTTTTCTTTTCTTATTTAGGTTTAGATTTTAAAAGCGTAAGTGACCTATAATCCGTTTGTATCGCTGAGTCTTAAAATCATTGCTTATTGTTGGCTTATATTGTTGTATATTATACTTTTTGCGGTCTCTGTTGATTTTTTTTCTCAGCGATGGAAAGATAAAAAACTTAAAGTGTACACATCTGTTCTGCAGTTTTGACAAACTTTCTAGAATAAGTTCTAACAATTTCAATGTGTTTATATACAGAAATAAGAAATTAAGTTATGGCATTTTCTGAGAAATATATAGATATCCCCAGATAAAAAATAATTATTCAAACATCAAAATTATTTCCAAATACCATTATAATTTTACGTATCGTTTCAACAGGAGGTCAAGAAGGTGACACTTTAAAATATAGTTCAAAATTGTATTTCTTAAAAAAATCACACCTAAACGGGTGAAGCCCATGACACATAAGAATGTAAAAATAAAACTTAAGCCGAATTTTCGTTGCATAATTCAGAAGGCATACAAGCTACTTATTAGCAGCTTAATAGAAATTAATGAGGATATATAAACGTAGGAATTCGGTACCCTGTCTTGCTATAGTTGGGGAATCTTCAGTTTGCTAGTCTAGTAGTTTATTAATATTAAGTTGTAACAAAAAATAACTACCTGTTATAATTAATTAATTTTAAATATATCACTTACTTTAACATACAGTAAATCGATTGTTTCAATTTATGAGCTAAGAGCCAATGTGCACTGTATAAGCACAATACTTATAATTTAATGAAATTATAGAGGAATTTTTCTAAGAAAGAAAGCGATCGTCAGCCATAAAAGTTATAACGAAGGTCGAAATGGGAGAAGCGAAAGTGTAAAAATACGGAAGAATAATTGTTCTTATATAATATTACTCAAGCTACCGAACACATCAGAACCGTCAGACAACTAGATAAAGAGATTGAAAGTCACCGCTTTACGTTATCTGACGTTGACTTAACATGAAAGTGTCTGGCAGTTTGTTTACGTCTGTCAAACTAAGATAAATATGATCCCAGAAAAAAATTTGAGTGTCATATACTATTTCTCGTTTCATAAATTTCCAATCATCCACCAAAATTATCGTATTTTCCTTAAGAAACATTTCTGTATTGATTTGAAGAAAAATACCTGAATGTGAATGCAATCAGAATGCAAATAGCTTCTTATCTACTTAGACTATATAGTAGAGAATTTATAGCATGACCGGTGACTTCGAGATGCGCCGTAGGCAAAGACGGAACTAAATTGGTGGGGGATGGAGCGGCTCAGTCTGTTGCCGTATTTAGCCGTGTGAACTTCGGTCTCCAGTCTTCTATACGTGCCGCCCAAAAAACATTCGCTTGTGCCAATTCACGAGTTGTAATACAATTTGTGAATTAATTGTGTTGTGCTCATTACGTTTTAAGTAAAGAGTTTGAGATGGATCATAATGTAAAAAGTAAAATTGGAGGTAGAAAGGTTATACACGGCCAAGCAAGAGAAGTGCTTCCCATTTTATGAAACGGGAAGCAGAAACCAACACACTTATAAATTTGATAAAGTTCAACAGCGTGTCGTAGAGGCAACTGGAATTCCTGAAAGTACGCTGAGACGAATTTTGAAGGAGGAAAAAAAATAAGTCCAATTGGCAATTCTTTTAGTACGCCCAACAAAGTAAGAAAACGCAAACATACTAAAAGTAATCTGGACAATTTTGATTTGGGTGTAGTTCGAAGAACAATAAATAATTTTCATCGACAACGGGGTTTTATTATGTTAACTATTACGTGTGGATCGTTGGCGTTATTGTTATTTTAAGTATACATCATTAAGTTAACTTGATACAAGTTGGTAGATAAAACTGAGTTTTTCCTTATTCTACTGTGTATATTGACAAATTAGTTTAACCAGTTTTATATTAATTTTTAATTTAGCAGCTAGGCTATGTCAGTTGAAAATTTTGTAGTGTATAATTGTATCTACTATCGTAAATCCTGAAGCTCACACGGTTAGTATATGATAAATTGAATTTTAATGGCTAACAAAGCGTAACAATTACAATTCTGAACTGTTGTCGTCGTTGGAGATCAAGAATAATATAAATTCCTACCCTTTCCCAATTTATGAGAACCCTTTCTTACCACCAGGTATCTCTACTGCGAACTCATTAAGAAGGGTGAGCTATGAACACAATTTCGGCAGAACATTGTCATTGTTAAGATCACGTACATCCGGTCCCAATATTTCCAAGATTTCCTGTATTGAACTCCCCATCATAAAAGTCCGTCGCCGTAACTTCAAAAGAGTCTAGAAATGTTCAAATATTCTCAAGGTCTCCTATACTAAATTAGTCATCATAAAAGACCACCGTGGTAAGAACATAAGGGTCTAGAAATGTTGGCAAACACTACAATATTCGGCTCCCGCCACCACTATGAGCCGGGAGCCGAAAACTCTCAGTAGGGTTAGTAGCAACGTATTCCCTCCCCTACTTTAGATTGTGCCCCCACGCGCTCAACTCCTCCACTCCTCACGCGCATCCCACCGGTCATGCTATAACTTCCCTAGAGTACAGTTGCTGTAAAAAAATAATTTGTGTATGTTTGTCTGTCAAGGTGTGTGTCTGCCTGCAAGATATCTCGAAAACTAACTTATAAACTGAAATAATGAAATAATGAAATTTATTCCTTTAAAAACTTTACATTTTGCATGAAGATTTAACTCTACACGGGAACACAGAGTTCGATGATAGTAAATGTCACTCCATCGGATTTAGCTGAGTGTTAGGGATTAGTTTTACAATTGTGTTGCAGTAACAATAATAGCAACGGGAAGATCGCGCGGCCAATACATTTGTAAACGAATTCAATACACCAAAATAAAACTTAATATTGCCTAAATATCCCTACTCCTACAACATATTTTTATGGCTAGTTGATATGCTAGTCTTTTATTATCTAAACACTGTATGAAAAACATTTTAATGAACAGGAATCTTAACCTATCATGTGGCAAGATATCTCGGTAAAGATTTCATCTGCAGACTTCAAATTTCGATTGAAATTCAGTTATAGATAAGAATGAGTTCTAGGATAGTGCACATTCAACTACGGAATTTGCCTGTGCTTCTTAAAATATTTTGATAATTACAAATAATTCAGTAATAAATGAATATTTAAAACGTGGGAACTTACGCTGTTTTCAAGTAGGAGAAAGCCTAATTTAAATCTTATTACCTTGGATTGTAATTACACAGTAGATAACTGAACTTGAAAGCTATCTACGTTCCTCTCCAACAAGTACGTAATTTAACAATATTATATAAACTCAGTTCTGCGCTAGGAAGCGTATTGCTTTTACAATTACAACACAGGCAAACCTATTACCAATTACTTGTTGATTCAATTATCGGGTATCTAATGTTTGTGTACTTTTTACAATACAATCTTTATTTAAAAATTTGGGCGATCTTCAAACCATTTTCTTAGCATGTGCTGGAAGTTCTTGCCTTGAAGTTTCCTTATCTCCGGTGGTAGGTGGTTGTGCAGTTTTCTTCCAATGTAGGTTGGTTTTCTCTCGTACAGTGACATTTGGTGGGTCGGTAGGTGATATAGTTCAGTACCCCTTGTGTTTTACTGATGGACATCACTGTTTTTTTTAGGGTTTTCATTACAGGTGCTGGAGATCACTGCTTCAATATAGAGATTCACAACAGTCAAGATTTTAAAAGTTTTAAATGCTGTTCTGCAGCTGTCATTGTAGTGTAATTCTGCTAGGGCTCTGATGGGTTTCTTCTGAATTTTAAGGACTCTCTCTAAGTTAGTCTTTGAGGTTCCACCCCACACAACCAGACCATAGCAGAGATGGGACTCAAAACATGCAAAGTACCCAGTCCTGGCAGTGTTTATATCACAAGAACTTGCAATGCGTTTTACTGCAAAGTAGCTATGGTTAAGCTTTTTGCATAGGCTGTCCAAGTGAGGTACCCATGTCAGGTTTTTGCCTAGGGTAACACCCAGAAACGTAGTATGATTCTTCATTTCCACATTTGGGATGTGTTCAACTATCTCTGCTCGCCGTCCAAAAGCAACTTGTAGTGTCTTTGTAGTGTTTACTGCCAGATCATTTTTACTACAGTATTCATATGCTTTTTTTACTGAAGTGAGACAAGATGATGTTAGATTTTCTGACTTGGAGTTTTTTAGGACCAGGGTGGTGTCATCCGCGTACATAAGAGTGTGAAATTGATTTCCTATGTACTGAGGCATATCATTTATGAAAAGGATGAACAAGACTGGGCCGAGAACTGATCCTTGTCGCACTCCTCGGTTGATTGGTAAGGGACCTGACTTGGCTTATCCTGTTACCCCATTTGTTTGTTTAAGTTCAACTAGCTGACTTCGACCCATGATATAACTTCCGAACCACTTTTTAGCTGTTCCTGTTATTCCTAGAAATTCTAGTGTTTGTAGTATGAGCTCGTGCCCCAGGCAATCAAAGGCCTTACTGAAGTCGAGGAATATGCTTGCTGTTAGTTTACCTTCTTCGATTGTCAATTATGGTTTCAACCATGTCGATCATTGCAGTAGTTGTTGATTTCCCCCTTAGGAATCTATGCTGTGAAGTTGTGATTAAGTTGTGCTGTGTACAGTACTGTAGGAGTCTTTTTAGGACAATTTTTTCTATAACCTTGGAGAACGTGGAAATAAGTGATATCGTTTGGTAATTACTAACTTCCTGTTTTGATCCACCTTTAAATTTTGGGTATACTATGGACAGCTTTAGGTTTGTTGGGAACTCTCCGGCTTTGAATGATCTGTTAGTTATATTTACCAGAGGTTTAATTCATTCATTTGAGCAGAACTCCAGCATTTTAGATGAGAATTCGTCAAAACCAGCGGAGTTTTTTGTTTTTAATTCCTGAATTGTGAATTTAACTTCTTTCTCTGTTGTGGGAGCTAGTGTAGTCATTGAAAAAACATTTTTTGTAGTATATGGGTTGAGTGGTGGTAAGTTTGAGATTTGTCGGTTTATATTAGCTTTTTTAAGCGTGTTTTCAGCCACATTTACGAAGAAGCTATTACAGTGTTCCGCTAGCTTTTTAGAATCTTTGGCCAGCTCTTTATTGATTTTTAATTCTATTTTTTTACAGTCTGCTGCTTTAGTTGCTGCTTTTAGTACTCACTATGCAATATATTGCTTGTATAATTATTTGGAAGCAAGTTTTATTAGTACAGTGTTATAAAAATCAGTTAAATAACAATATCATATTTCAAGTAATTCGATCCTACACAATTTAATAGTAAAATAATGTAATAGTATTCATTATTGAATATAACGCAAGTAATTTAATTTATAAGCTACAAAAATTATTTTATTTTTATTTATTTAATTTAGCGCTGTTATAATAAGCTTTTGGTATAGCATGTACTTACTTGCTTTATGTTGTAGAAACACAATTACATTTTATATTATAATAGTTCTATGTTTCATCATTAATTATTCATGCACATATACTGTATTTTAAATAGTATTATTGATACATAGAGTTTTATTAAATGGGGTTAGTAATATTGTAAGGTGTTGTAATTAATATTAGTTGAGAAGATATATTTTAATGAGTTATTTATAACTATTTAAGAATACTTCCTTTAATCCATGGCTACCGTCAAAAGTCACTTGTAAATGTAGAATTTTATGTTTTGTATAGCTTAAAATGTTCTAGACAACTACAGACTATATGTTAAAAAACTTTGGATTTATTTATATTATTAATGATCAGGAAATGTATTATCTGACTTCATAATAACTTGTACTTAAATCTCAGGAAGTTTACATTAAAACATTTACACATGATATAATGTTGCTATTAGTAGTCTGTTAAAGTCTGATTTATAGGGTGTACAATATATAATATTATTTTTAGACTTACGAATAACTTATAGAATGATGCATTTCTAGTAAAACTATGTTCACATATAATTATTATAATAGAAAAAATTGGTGTTTTCAATAGCTGGCTTGCATAAACATTGAGGTAGGCTAATATATTTACAAAGTTGTATGAGAATGTAAGTTTTTAAGTTATTATATCTCACTCCTAAAATAAATCCTGGTTATGTCTAATATCTAAATACATTTTTAAGAAATAAAAAATATGAAAAATTAACAACTTAAATAATATTTAATCCTGGAATAACACTAAAACATGCAATTTAAAAATGGACAATTTTCTTACTAATTTTACAAAATAAAATGTAATAAACGCTATATATTCGTATGTGGTAATATAAACAAAATATAAAATATATAATGCAATCTGTTATTAAACAGTAATGTCTATTTATAAAGTGTCAACAAGCACGAATCATTTGTTCCACACACTGTAATATTCATTATGAATATCTTCGTTTGTCACTGTAATTCTGTACGGTTTGATTAAAGTCTGAAAATGGTGTGTGTAACGACTTTTTTCGATCATTTAAGTTCTGAGATAATAGTTTGTTTTATTTATAATTAGTACATAATTTAAAGTTATTATATAAAAAATGCATAGATGGAATTTAGGATTAATAAAGAGGTAATTTCAGTCAGAATTTGAGGATGAATTTATATACCACTAGCACATAAAGTAATCGTTAACTCATGCTAAGGAAGGAGTAGTGAAGTACCATAACTAGACTAAGGGAAAAAAGTTACTTTGTCTACCGGTTTTTATTTTACTATTATTACAACGTTGGTAATAGACTAAGTAATCTTAACACCAAGAAGTAGTTACGCTGATGGAAAACATTCAAAATATAAGCCTAAATTTGAAGGCTTGAATGTAGTATCATTGGTACTACAAGTTTTAGGTAAATAATATTTACATTGATGATGATTTTAGCATCCTATTCTGTTTTGTAGTAAATGTTGCAAGTTTAATGATTAGTACCATTTTACTCCTAATTTAGTATTCACATTCTTCCTTTAAATATAGATAAAAAATGTAATATTCTGACTAACGAACGTACATAGCTCCAACACCAGGGAAGGGAATAGGAAAAAGGTAACAAACTTAAATTGATATATACTGAAAAAGCTAAAATAATTTGCTTGTAACATGTTAAGTTGCCGGCTTTAATTAATATTCTTGATTGCCTAGCAATATTTGCCTTATTAAATATGAAAAAATTGTTGTCACTGCAGAGTACAGTGAATATTATACTATGTGAATTAATAATGAAATCTGAATATTTTTTAAATTAATAATTCAAGATAGTCTTTACCTTCCAAACCCCAAACTAAGTTAGAATATGCGTGTTGAATTCCCAGAATCTTCCCGTCAAAACCATTAGGAGCTCAAAAGTCAATATTTATCTTTGCTATAAGTGCTCTGAAGTTCTTAATTTTCAACAAACTGAAATAATTAAGAGAGTAATCTAAACGTTGCCTTTCATTATCATCTTTAGTTAGATTTTGGAAGTTGCAACACCTAAAAAAATAAATGCATTGTTTGAAATGGTTTTGGTAAACATTTTAGCAGAGTATTGAAATTTTCAATCAGTATTTTTAATATTATAATAATAAACTATCAATTTATCTGCGGTTTCACAACAAGCAATCTCCTTCTTAACAACTTGTAAATCAATGTATAGACGTTTTAAATGAATACTGAATTAATAATACTGATGCACTGTGGTCGAAGTCATGGATAAGTGCTAGTTAATTATTCCAAACAGTTTTTATTTTCTAAAATTTAAATAAGAGAACATATAAACTCATATAAGAGTCGAAAATTATGGTCAATTAACTACAGTTAAGTGAACCATGTTTGTTATCCCTAATGCGATGTTTGTTTCTCAAATTACTTATGGATTTTAATAGACTTTTATTAAGTTAATATGATTTTATTAAGGCGCACGCTTGCGTTTAGTACACTTTCTATCTCACCGAAACTGGTGATATTTTAACACTGCTATGAAATCTAAATTAATAAATAAAAAATATTATTCAAAAAATAAATTTATTATTAACTATTATTTATTATTACATTCGCATTATTATAACTGTACGCTGTCAAGAATGTGTTGTATGATGGTGAACGCAAAACCATAGAATATGGCTGAAGGTAGATATTATATACATTTTTGTAATGATTATTTGTTGGTTGTCTGTCTATCTGCCCTCGGGACATTTAATATTTTAAAGATAAAAAAATTTGCACGCAACCTCAGTGAAGTCTATTACTCTACACGTGGTGATTGATTTACTGTAAGAAGAACTGATTAGATGCGAATGATATTACTCTATAAGATTTAATTAAAGTTAGCCAAAACTTTTGCACTGGTCTTGAGGATAAAACCAATAATAATGAAAATAACCGCAGAGACAATACATTTTCAAACAAACTGAATATAAGCAAATATGACACGTTTAACAAATGTAGCTAGATATAAACATAAAATTTTCCAAAGCCTGATTACGTGACACGTGGTGACGTAGATCTACTTTTAATACGATAAAATTGGATGATATTGTGTGATGTTCTAACATTTACTAAATAGCAACCCATTTAGAATACTTAAAAAACTATAATAATAGGTTACTGTAGCGTTTTAAAGCTACATTGCGAGGGCTTCGTTCTAATAACTCGTATCTTGAAAAGTTCCACTTTTCAAGAGGTAGGAAAAACTTTATGGCTTAGCATTGTGGTGTGATAAAAAGGTAACTATAATTTTTCTAAACATTTGATGTGATTAGAACACATTTTGAACTACTTTTCAATTGACAAACTATTTATATTAGAAATTAGAAATAAATATCAGAGATACGAGGTTAGACTTTTTTTTAACATACAAGGTATTAGAAGAAAGAAACACTAAAGTTATTACAGTTACTATTTTGATTTCTTAGTACAAGGTTGGAATTTAAATTACAGAAATAACTTTTGAATATTTCCCTGTTTAAACATATGGTAAGTTGTCATAGAAACTGTGAAAGTCCTCTGGGATTACAGACTTAAGGTCTTGCAAGTGCTTCCATTTTGAACGTTGAATGGGAAGTCTCTCAGCGTGTAATTGTTTAAAGTTGACTTGCACTTTTGAGGGTCTTCTAGGGAGATCCTTCTAGTCATCAACGAACTCCAATTTATAATGAATAATTCCTGTGGGATCGTACTTTAGGCAGTGAATTTCTGTAACCATAGGATCACCAGTCTTGCGCCCTGGTCGAATTGATGGATAATACTCTAAGGTAGAGAAGTCTTTGAAGAAATCATGTTTCAAATACTTGAAATCATAGGGAAATGGATGAATTCTGGCTTCTTTGGTGTACTTTACAAACTCGTATGGAAGGTAGACATCTTTATTCTTAAGCTTATTTTCAATTTTTGCATGAACAGAATCGCCTTCCATTTGAGTATGACCCTTGATCAGAAATTTTTGAAACACTTCAACTTGATATTTCGCAGAACAATTTAACAAAGCATTGGAAAGTATTTGGTTTTTTATTTTGAGCAGTACACCCATCTGTATACAAGACAATTGGAAGCTTAGCATCAAGGCATTTGTCTTCTATAGTCATAAATGCATGAAGCAAAAGTGTTTGCTGTTAAATCACACTCACATTCATGAAACCAGTAGCAAGTACATTGATAGCTAGATAGATTGCACAACGAAAAGTTGTGGCTACACAACTTTGTTTTGTAGTATAATGCACTAGCCTTAATCATTGGAGTAGTTTTTACTGCTTGTACGTCAGCATTAAAACAATAAATCTCTCCATTCTTGGCTCTTAACTTATCAAGTTCTTTTAAAGGTTTTTCAGAGATGTGTTTGTCCCAAACACATTTAGATACATTGCCTACATTGTACGAGCAACACGTATCACATTGATCTTTGCGTGGTGTAAAAATTGACATATTCATCTCTACAAATAAGTCAAAAAACAATGCTAAAGATGCACAGGTCTTCTCACTCTCGGTAGAATATCGTTGGTATTCACTCTATAATGCAGTTTTTGATTCCCAGATTGGCTTCAGGTATAATTTGTTTGAGTCTTTCCTGGCATAGTGTGACGGTAGCTTTGGTAACATTTCAAGCCACTCTCTAGCACTATCTGTTTTGACAGTACTTCTGCGCTTAACTGTTGGAATGTTATTTACGGCTAAATTCTCATTGGCTCCATCAGCTGCATCTCGAGCTTCAACATCCATCTCTTGTGGTTTATCAATCCCATCAGCTGAACAGAGTTCATTATTTTTTATCCAATTGAGAGCTGTCCATTCTCCAAGACCTAAGGTGTTCAGGAAAAACTTTTTGCAGACAGGCTTCAATACACCTACATGCTTAAGTCCATACAATACTGTCCCTGACCGCCGAGATGGCCCTTTACAGGTGCTTACTTTAGGCCTAGATAGTGTAACATTTGAACAAACAAATATTTCTTTCTCTTTCCAAGACAACTCCCAAAACGTCTTGAAAATATTTGCTCTTTCTATCTCTGTGAATTCTAAACATTTTCTTTTTTTTATTTGCCATGCACACTTTTGAATCACAGCGCTGACCAAGTTTCCTTTCTTCTCTTTCAAAATTTGTTTTTGTAACCACCATTTTGTTATTTACTTTCTTCCTTTCATATCCAGTGTATTTTTGCCCAGACATGCGCATTTTTTATTTTGTTTTTTCCCCAATCATCTGGAACAGCTTTGCGATTTCTTGTTCTTTTATTCCGAACAGGAACTTCTTGATTAGAATATGTGAGGATATTGTTTAACAAGACTTCCTCGCTTTCTTCTTCACTAGATGAGTCAGACGAATTTTGCTCTGATGCTGCAGGTTTATAGTCTGTATCATTTCCTAAACTACTGTCATCTAAAATCAAAGCTTGATCACCTACAATTTGGCTCTCAACATTTTCGTCATCAAATAAATCGTCAACTCCAATAAACTCCTGGGAGTCAAAAGAGTTTTGCTGAGATTGTGAAGGAATAAAATCTTGATCATCCCTCAAACTATTGTCTTCCAAAAGCACATCTTGATTAGCAGTAACTAAGAACTCAACATTTTCATTTAATTTATTGGTAGCAAGCGTACCTTCAGTGGTTTCAATCAATTTTACTGTTTCGGCAACTTCTATATCCGCCCCAACAATATCCAAAATGTCAATGCCATCAGAAATCACCACTTCTGCATTGACATCTACTAACAGAATTTGAGGTACGACTCCATGACTTGAAACTTCTTCAGAACAACTTGATGTAGAAAAGACTTCTTTGGGGTTTTGTGGCTCGGTTCTCTCAACACCTAAAAATAACGCCAAGTTTGATTTAAGTGTAAGATAAGCTCAGTTTTTTAATAGAATGGTAATGCAAACCAATTACTTTTCCAAGCTTGTATTTTTAAGCTTAGGTTCAATTATGGATCTTTAGTATTTTATCACATTATTTTCATTATAGACTTTATTTTCATTTAGCTTGATAAGCTTAATTTAGCCTTTACCATTTAGTGGCACAATTGACGTGGAAGAGTGCCATACTCAAGTAAGTAGGTTGCTTGGCCTTTTTAGCCTTAAAAGTAGATAGGCAGTGGTAAGAATAACTAACAGTCAGGTTAGGTCTGCAAAGTTGGGCATTCATTTTACAGTAAGCCTAGAGTAGGCTAATAATTATTGAAAACAAACATGGCTACTTACACTTGCAAACTTTTACTTACAAACTTTTCCCTTGAAAGACTCATAATAATGTCATCAACAAAGAAGTCATCTTCACTGCTTGGCTCCATTTTAGAAATGAACAACTAAATTGAAACTTAACTCAATCAATCAAACTATTAGTCAAGTCTAATAACACGTATCTCAGAACTGATTTCTGAAAATTTATATTCTAATAACACGTATCTCTCAAACTTCACTTTAAACATCAATATTGACCACTAATTTGTTTTATAGTCAATCAAACACACTGGTGTGGTTCTTAAAAGGCTTTTTAAGGTTATAACACAACAGCTGTTAAAACAAAACCTTTCAGAAAACAATATTAACCAACAAAACCATCATTGCTACAAATCAGCTGTGTCATTACTCACAGGTGTTATACAAGATACGAGGTATTAGAATTCATATTCACCGACTCCCAAGATACTAGGTCACATTACCCTTTTTTTATTCATTAAGTGAGTTGATTTAGCCTTATGAGGTATTAGAACTGGATAGCTGGCCCTGTTTGACAATAAACCATCAAAATCTAAAAAATCCAAATTTTCGAGATACGAGGTATTAGAATGAAGCCCTCGATTGGTTGATTTTTTTATGGAAACTTAAATTAAATAAAATTTTTGGGAAAGAAATATTGGGATTTAATTTTAATTATATTGTGAGAAGTTAGAATAAATTCGAATATAAATTCCTTTGGCTAGTTAGTGCAGGTAACTTTAAATTATTAGGAAGGCGGTTCACTGCCTTGAATTGATGAGAACTTGTCTGTGTACTGCAGTTACGTCAGATCTGAGGGGGCTATTGCTTCTCAAGATGGATACGGCTTGGACCAATGAGAGAACGCCCCGGGTGTCCATCAGAAGGGGGTGGAAGGGGAACTATAGAAACTGCCAGCTCATAATTTTCGGCCCTTTTTTTGGTAATTATCTTGAGTAAGTTGATGACAGTGCGCGTCGCGATCTAAATTTTTTTTCGCGAGGGATTTTGAGGTAAGGACCAAATTTATTGTACGTTATATTGAAATAGTCTTCAAGATCTGTTATTAAATTAATTTTGTTGTCTTTTTTATAGGAGGAATTAAATTTATAGAAACTTCAGAGCAATCTGCATAACTGATTCTTGATGAAAAATAAAGCATGATAGAATCAAACAAGTTACATTTGGTTCAAAGTTGCAAGAAAGTGAATTAAAAGTGTACTTTGTTGATAACTTAATTTGAATTATATTTATATTTGAATTATATTTGAATTATTGTTGATAACTTGATTGAATTTTGGAAATTTAGTAATTTATTAATATTTAATTTTAACTTTTTTTATCGTAAATTATTAATTGGACATTTAAATTTAACTTTAATAATTGTTTGAGACAGTTGTATCTGAATTGCAAAGACTTGAAAGTTAAGGTGCAAATAGTGAAAAGAGAAGTTTGATTTTTTTTATTTTTGAATTTTGATTGAACTTAGTTAGAAGTGAATGTCCAAGTGGTATTTGATTTTTATTTGAAAACCTTATTTTTTTCAGAAGAGAGCTCTGACTTTTAGTTTGATATATTTGAAGGAAATTCTTATGTCTTGCCAAAGGACCTTTTTAATATTACTAAACGGTTAGTCAATATTCTTTGTGGAAAATAGAGTCTGATGAAATTATGAAGCATTGTACCATTTAATTTGCTATTGCTTAAATAAATCTATTGTTTTTAACTTGGATTTTTGTTTTAGACAAACCAGATAATATTTAACAGTTAAAAATTCAGTAATAAATTTTAATATAATTTCATTAACATCTGATTACGTACTGTTTAAATGTTTTTATCATAGAGTTTTTTAATGGAGGCTGCCCGTGTTTCCACACAGGTTTCTTCCCAGTAAAACTAGAGAGTAAGTTGGCAGTCTCTTTGGGGACGGTATTAAGCATAGTCTTAATAATGGTAATTGTCATTAGAAGATATATTTATCTCCGGAATCTTAAGTTACAATTTGGAGCTTCAACTTAAATCCCAAGTTAGAAGAAGTAACTTTCTAGCCCATTGCGTTGAAAACTTGGAGACAGAATGTTAAACCCTGTCTCAGTGAACATGATAGAAGTGAGTTTGTGACAAAATTTACCTAAATTCATAGTGTGATATGGCCAATAATATAATTGTGTAATTGTTTCTTGGATGTTTATGTGTGAGAAATACCATATTATTTAGTCTGGGTTTTTATATATCAGGCCTCAATATGATACGCTGCTCGTATCTCTCTTAATAACATAAAATATGACCGTAAAGTCTAAATAATATTCCCAAAGTTTTAACTTTTGCAGCCAACTAATTATTTATATTTAAGGCATCTAAATCTTTATACTTTCATTTTGGACTACCTCTGATTAATTCCTTAAGTGGTTAGTTACGGTCATACAATTAGAACTTTGGATTGTTTATTAACTACAAAATTGGCGTATTTTGAGATTTCCTTTATTACTTTTAAGGCAGAAAAGCGTTAAGGAATATAATATTTTTGCTGCACGTCAGTAACACTATAACTGAAGATTATATATCGAGAATAAATTGAGCTATAAATTTTTACTAAAAATCTCCTACTTTTAGGGTTTGCCTGAACGTTTAAGTAGCCTGACTATCCACAGATTATGTAGAGAACGATTTAATGTGTTAGATTTTTTAAATTTGGTATGAAACCTAATTTCTACATAGTTAAAAATGAATTCATTGATTTTACATGCTGTATCTATCACAAAAAGGGTATATAGCAAGAACATAACAGTAGGTTTCGACTTTTTTATAAATGTAATACTATACCGAAAATTTAAATTTAATATTTAATAAATTAAGGATTGAACAAGTTATAGTTGGTTTGAAATTCACTTTTCATTATTTATTTTAAATTTCGTATCAGAAGTGGACGCATTTTATTTGTACCTCACGATTGTACTACATACGCGTTGCTTCCAAGCATAACATTCATAACATTAAAATTCGTCTTTTTGTATTAAAAGTGTTGTATGCGCTTAGCAATTGCCGTCGATTTTTTAAAAATAAAATTGTAAACAAGAGATTTCCATTTGTTTAAATGATGATTCTTTGCAAAATCCGCCTTTAAATACAATCACAAGCTATTATCTTTTATCACAGTTACGTAAATTTTGTATCGTGTTTGTCTTACACAAGAAACTCATTAATGCAAAATATACATTGCACGTGGTGATCCTTCACAATGGGTGGTGATCAAGAACTCAAATTGTAAGTGAATTGCCGCCGATTGTATGATTGGATGAAACTGTCTTCACTTCTGCAAAAATTCGCCAAGTAGTTGAGAATCGCTGACGTAGTGAGAGAAAATACTCAAATGTATGTATGACGTAATATGATTAATACCCATAATTGTATTTCCTCACAATTGCTGTACTGTCAACTCTATAAAATATTTTTTGTAACCCTCAGATAAGTATTTCATTCAACTAATCCGTATATCAGAAAAGGCATTTCAAGTTATTGATTGTTTAAGCTTTTGACACGTCTGGTGAATTTCCTGAATTCGAGAGGAAAACGATTCCTTTATGTAAAGATTTCTGCAACTTAAATATTATTGCAAGATTGCATGCTATTTGGTTAGATATTTTATACAATTCCAGTTGTTTCAACTTGCGTGACCCTTTTTGTGTTAATATAGGGAGAAAGCCAAAGTGGTTTCATATTTCGAAAATTTCAGTTAGGATACAATCCTTTACAAAATTAATACTTTTTGGTATTAATAAAACAGCTTTCGAGCGTTCATATATTTTTGTCAGTTGGCAACTTTCTTACGATCAATGAACACATTAATTTCTAAAAAAGTATCATTATGAGTTATATAACTTCACTATTGCAAAATTTCACAATAAACTTTTAAAATCTTTTGAAATTTCAATTTCCAAACAATGACTAAATTGCACTAATAAAGTGTGCTCAATGGCACCTGATGAGACAATAAAAATTCTACTTTTATCTAGATTGCCCTTGATTTTGTTATATAGGTGTCCCTGGTATAGAAACGATGTCACAAATTTATTTGGAACTTTAGATGCTGCACAAAACGGAATGTTAAATGGCGATCACCTCAATATTTTCAACGCAGTATCACCATAATGTTATATCATTGTAATTAATACATTAACATATAATAATTTACAAAGCCTGGTGGTTACAATTCTATAACTTCAAAGTTATTTGTTTAAAAGATTAATTTCAAAAAAGTTATTAGAAATGTATGCATGTTAGTTATGTATACATTACAGTATAGAGTAAACTTGTTCATTTGCTATTAATGATACCTTTCAGATATCAATACAGTAGACCTAAATTAATCGAATAGTTTAATTCAGTATACATTTTGTAGTTTGTTATTCTACCTATCAAAGATTATCATTCAATAATTAAAAGTATAAATTAGGTATTGTAATGAAAGTGTTTAAAATTTGTAACACAGTACTTGTATTTGACAATATTAAATTAATTACAAAGCACCTTTATTATTTACAGCAGCCTACATAATTTATTTGAATTATATTATTTGTACTGAGTATTAGAATATAAAAACTTAATTTTATTAACATTTCGTCTAATCCTTCTATCATTTGCTTCTTGTTCGGCTACTTAAAAATTCGTTTGGAAGGAACTGACGTGGCATACGTACTATTTGCAAGTAATAGTATCTGAAATTAAATATTTTTTAATTATTCATAGTAGAAGAGATGTTTTTAATCTATCAGTTAAATTTAGTACTAAATATTATTGAACTATAACAGCAAATACGAGTGACAACTAGAAATATCAATGGCAACAGTAGAATTATTTTCATGTCAAGACAAGAAAACTAGTCGACTAGTTTTAACGACTAGTCTAGTTGGTCTTCGAATGTAGGCGAATAGTCACTAGTAGGTTGTAAAAATTAGTAATAATCATTATAGTACATGAGTGTACTTTTCAGGCATGGTTGTTGTCAATTTGCATAGCTGTAATTACATTTTCCCATTTTGTTAACAATTATAAAATTAAGAGTGTAGTTTTCACGTTTATTAATTGAGTGAATTCACAAATCTCAAAAGTACTCAACACGTGTCACGAGCTCCTACCAAAAACGGTTATTGTGTTACACGTATATATTTTATTATTATAAACTTGTAAATTTTTATTTATTAATTTGTTTATAATTAAACGATGCTATGGTAAAAACATTAATTCCGTAAAAATAATTCAAAATAAAAGTTACAGCAACAAAACTTTAAAGCTCTTAAGTGCAACTCTATGCAGCAATATCTAACAAGTATAGAGTGAGGTTGAAGCCGAAGAGCGCAAACAGATAAATTGAAATATAATCTGTTCAGTATTTGCAGCTACACGTTTCGAATGTCCCTATACAACACGTGATATGAATCAATACCGCGTAATAACGTTTCTTTCATCGAGTTATGATATTTGTAATAGATATTACTCGAAAAAAATTTGTATATAATACGTAAACTATTGTACAGATCATCTTAAGGTGCTACATTATTAAAGGTATTAGCCATATCTAAAGCTAGATGTCACAACTATATTGTAGAATAAAGCGTACCGATTTAGGGCATATGATTGACGACGTATACAAATTTAAGTGGTCTGAATCTGAACAAGAATACTTTTAAATGAGGCAGAAAGCAAAGGAGCGAGAAATAGTGAGTGAGTGAGTGAGTGAGTGGATGAGTTGGGATATAGAGAGGGTGATATGGATAGAGGGGAGAGAATGTACCTGAAAAATATTTTTTCAGACAATGTTCATTTGAATTTTGGGCTCCATCTGGTTGGGATATTCAAGTTTTTATTCATTAAGAAATAATCTTTTTTCTCTCTAAATTTGTTATTATCGTATTTTTAACATCTTCATTTGTCTGACATGGAAATAAATGGATTGATTTATTGAAATTTATGTTAGGGAACTTTTCCATGTCATCACTCCTTATCTAATAGAGAAATTTAATTTTGTATTTTTAACAAAGACAATGATGGTAAATTTATTTACTATTATTTATATTAGAAAGTTACAAAACATAGTAAAATCTCATGTGCTACAAATGTAAAAACAATTAAAAATACCCTCCTTCAAATATATAATCTTCATTTACAAAGCAGACGAGCTCTGAAACAAAGATAAAGGTACTGCAAGTCCAAATGCCATTCATGGAGTTAAAAAAAAAAAACATTAACGTCTTCCTGGAATGGTCTCCACTCTCTGGCAACTGTCAGGGCTGGGCCTCCACAAAAACCAGCTCACTCGCCTGGCTAACGGCTTCATTGTACTGAAAAAGTACTTTAGTACTGACGTATAGCTTTTATTAGCCAATAGGTGACCGAAGTCTCAGTTACTAAGGTTCGTAGCATTTCACATTGTTATATTACAAAGTCAATATTCATAATGAGTACTTAAAATACAAAACAGTATTAAATTTTAGGAAAGAATGTACATTGAATTCTTAACCCCTTGGTTTTGCTCACCCTTACCTGTATATTTTAGTGCTCAACTGCTTTTAAAGAAGATAATGTTTACAATTTATGCGTTTGACAAGTTACTATTTAGCCTTATAACGTGCACTTTGTAATATAAAATAATCTTTAAAAAATTTAAACAGTAAGATACACACTAAACACTATACGAGTACTTCAATCCTAAACATGAACAAAAATGTTTGTTTGAATTAGTAAACAAGGAAACGAATTAACGGAATGATGCATAGTTGATGTGGTGTAGCCTAATAACTTATCAACCGTTATGATCGGTTAATTAGGTTTCTTATCGCATAATTGATAGTAATTTGCTATTAGTATGTGTAGAAAGTATTATTTTTAATTTTTTAACACGACAAATTGTAACTATATTAGAATGGTCTCATATTAATTACCGATATCAGCAACTAGTATTAGCATAAATTACTATTACTCATGACACTATTTTTTATGTATATTTTTTAAAACTTTTATGCCACATCAAGTAGTTGTAATGAACATTCAGGTTTCTATGTTTGAAAATGTGACAATATATTTCTTGTTTTCCTAATAATACATTTATTAAAATAAAAATAAACCGATATATATATTATATATATATATAAAATATATATGGAAAAACGGAAATTTTGAAGGAAAAAATATAATTTTAAAATGAGAAAATCAAAGTTATTCAAAGCCAATAACACACATTTTTTAAGGCGAAGCCACCCTTTTTTATGGCACAAATGTAATAAACAATTATTCTATGTTTCGTAAGTAACAACAGAAAACTGTCGGATTTATAAATTTACATCAGATTAATTGATACTTTCAATAGTTATATAACTGGCAGGTATTTTTTATTTGCTGCTGTGTACAATGAATATACAATATACATTATTATGGTTTACGTTTATGTATGTATAATGTTGTAACCTCTATGAATGTACGAATCATAAATTCTCATATGAATTCTTAGATTCCCCGTTGTCTCGGTGTGTTGCAATAATATATTAACATCTTTCACCGTGCAACTGTTACAGTTATTAGTAGTTATATATAGTATTTAGTTATTATTACAGTTATACCTTACGCTATATATACACTTAAACAATAGAGCGTTAGTGGGCGTTCAAAACAATCAATCAAAATAGTTGTTATAGTAACATAAGATTTTACTGCAAAGAATAACATTGATGTCTACGAGAAAAACCTTGCACAGTGTAAAAAATCATATGGTTGCTATCGTTTTGGTTTATATCTTTTATTAAAACTATTAATTAGGTTTATTTTCTTGGTCTTATTTAACATTGCACGTCGAGAACCATCCATTAAATTTATGTATTCAGTAATATAATTGTATAAAATTTATACTAACTAACTAAATGCTTATGAGTGCTAAAAAAACCCGTTGTTCTATTCCAAAAAAATTATTTTTTTAAATTGTGTGTTTTTTGAGGTACAATCTAATTTAGTCAAAATTTTACCAATGAAGAAGTGATTTAATGCCTAATTAGGCCTACTTAATACGTTAGAGATATACGCTGAAAATGTGTGTTCAATAAATACAAGTCACATGGGAAGTGGGAATACTGCTCTTGGTTAGCTTTTGCAAGATTACATTTTTCATGAGAAGAAAGGATAGCTCAGACTATCAGGATAATGGTACAATATAAGGAGTACAATGAGCTTTGTGTGAAGACCACGAGAGTGCTGGTATAAGATGGGTTAGCTGCACATGCTTTATCAAGGTAATATCTCATATGAGTTTCAAATAAGTATTTATTACACTACAAAGTATTAGAATTTCTTTTTCACCCAACCCATCAGACTTTTCTTAAACAGTCCTCTCAGCAGATTAAAATGGTAACTTGAATGGAAAAATTTTTGAATTATTAGAATTTTAGGAAACAGAAGAAACTAGCTTAAACCCTTATTTAACAACGGAGAATTTGAGCACCATAAAACTGGTATGAAATTATTATGATAAATTGGTATTTTTGTTATTACTGCCAAAATTATACAACATAAATGTAACAGTCATGAATTTAAAATTGAAATAAATAGTGCTAAAGTATCCAAAACATTTTACGTAATACACGATGTTTTACAATTTCAATTGTTTCCGAGATTTGGCAAGCAAGTATTTTTTTTATACGTTAATAACTAAATGATATGCCAAAGAGTTTTAAAACTGTATTAGATAGCCCTAAAAATTAGGCAATTTCAGATAAAAAACTATAAAAACATATCAATTAAAACTAATTAAATTGGAAATTAATATTGTTAAAATTGCTTATGACCACCATTTTGAATCTTTATATGATATTTTTCAAACAGGTCTTAATCAGCCTAAAATTGTTGAAAATTAGTTACGGTCATTCAATTTAATATACCATATTTCATCCGAACACTCTGAGCCTGACAGACTGTATAGTAATCAAAAAAGACGATTCTTCTAAAGACATGTCTTACTTATATTCAGTTGACGAGTTGAAGGTTATAATTTTGTAATGAATAGAAAAAAATAGTTTTCTTCCAGAATTAAATCTCACTATCACCTTGTTATCTAGAAGAGATCTAATAAATTTATTTTTAATCCTTTTTAGATCTCGTCAGGACGAAACTACTAGTGAACTGGAATCAGAATTAATAACTACCGTGCTAATGTTCAATTTAGAACCCCATGAACTGCTATTAAATGATTCAGTGGTTTTATCAGTTTTACGTTGGGTTCATTAATTTATAAATTCGTAGTTCGTAGATTTACTCAAATCAGTATTTTACCATTTATGTTAGTCTGAGATTATTTTATTTATATTCCGTTATAAGAAGTAGTCACTTCTATTGGTCAGTCCCCCTACTGTCTCTAAATTTTTCCGCTGTACAAAACATACATTCATAGCCCACCAAAAATTCGCAACTTCAACAAGGAGTGACAGTAACGTTTCACTAGCCACTAACTGAACGGAAAACGCCCTGACGTCAAAATGTCCGCGATAATACCGACCCTAGCGGCTACAGAGCGAACAAGCGTGACGTGACGCGAAAAGAAAACTTTTCCCCTGTGAACACATACATTCATAATTTGAATGGATTAAATTTTGGGTGGTAATCAACAATTTTCATTAATTCCAATTGTTCTAAAGGTTGAAATATTTTCATAGACGTCGGTAACGAGGGTATTTGAATAGTGTTTTCAGAAATAATAAGAACCCACTAATCTGATAAACTCTTGTGAAAGCTCAGATTTCATTGTTAAACAGTAGGAATCGAGGTATAGGAATTTACTTGCAGAGTAGTTATTTATTGGAATATATAAATATATTGCATGTATAGTGCATTTTAAGAATATATAAAAGCTGGAATGAATAAACATTTCTACATACAATTTTATTGAAACGTGCAGTTTCTCTTACAGTTTTTACAAAAAGTCTTTTCGTTTTTGTTTAAAGTAAAACAAAACGTTAAGTTTGGGAGTGCCGATGGCCGAGCGACCTAAGTCGTTGGACTTTATAATAAGGATGAGATCCTCGCACAGGCCAGTGGCCCATGAGGACGGACAGAATAAGGCTTAAAAGGGTATCAGCCTCTCTTGTTATTAAAAAAAAGTTAAATGTTTTTTTATCGCATGCACCCAAAGAAGTTTCAAAAACTTTGGTAAAAATATACTTATCTTGCCATTATAGTGTTAATATTGTATCACCAATACAAATACTTATACGAGTATTATAACAGTAAAAGCTGAAGAAACAGAAAATCTATAAAGTAACACTGACACTACTGTATGTTATATATAATAATGAGTAAGGAACAATATGTTGTTGAATTACACGGTTTTATAGGTTATAAATAAGTTTTTATGTAACAGACTAAACCATTATTACTTCTGGCCAAAAATTAGTTTGAATAGTTGTTATATAATCGACACCGATTGTTTTCACGCAATCGGATGAAAAAACAACAATATGTTTTTTTTTTTTTTTAGGATTCGATAAATCAATCAATGAACATCTTTCACTTGGTTAAATTGTAAGTTAATAGTTATTTCAATATTTGTTACATTTGCTGTTTATTTTAGTATAAAGCAATTGTTTTAATAAGTGAATTCTTTGACTAAAATGCCCCATACTTACGAGTACCACGTTCTAAAACTATCAGATACAACCCTTTTCTCGCTAAATTTCGTCAGAAATGCGTTAAAGTTATTTTTTCCGCTAAAAATGCATTTTAAATTTTTATTGGTTTTAAGAAAATTGCACTTGTATTGCAATCAGAATTTGTGATATGTAAGAGATTACATAAACCTTTATTGCAATATTACATTTCTCTTACAATTTTTCAATACTAAATTATTTTACTGTATTAAGTATTACAGTGACAATAGTAACAACTTATCGTGTTACAACGACATTAAATATATATATATATATATATATATATATATATATATATATATATATATATATATATCATGTACCAATATGTGCACTTATCACACACTCGCAAAACACACACAATTTTATAAGACTCCATAAAAATATTATCCTTCCGTAGTTGGATTGCAAGTGACAAAATAATGAAATCAGTCCATGTAACCTCGCTATTAATGTTCAGTGGCGTGAACATACTACTTGGGGCCACACTAACAGTGTAAGTGACACGTGACATGTCTCCGTCTAATGTAAAACATTATTCAAAATGGTATGAATACGATTTCGTGTCTGCAGATCCTATTCTTTGATAAATTGTAATGTGGAACTGCTGCAAAGGTTGTATATTGCTCTATTTCATTCTAATTTAATATTACATTTAATTTAAAAAATTGCATATATTAGACTATTTTCATTTTTAGATCAGTACTAGGCAGTACTGTTCTAATAGTTCTTATTCGTCAACTGTTTGATATTTCGATTTATTGTGCTTAAAATACTATCGATAAATGTCACAAACCACATAATAAATAAACAATATAAATTATTTTTATATTTTATATGTGTCAAAAAGTTTGATCTCCAGTAGTTTACGGATAAATAAAACCATTTTAAATGTTTCGTGTTGACGAATTTAATTTCGGGTTTGAACTATATACGAATTCGGGAATATTAGGTGGAGGATATACAGTTCCTTATGCAGTGTGCTTAAAATTCTTAGAGCGAATTTGTACCATTTATGAAGTAATCAATTATCTTTAGTTATTTTGTCTATTCTGAAACACTTTTTGTTAATCGTTTGGACTTATTTGCCAAAGGAGTAGATTAATGTCAATTTGACTGGGTGTAGATAGATCTTTATCGAATCCTAATGACACTTAAATCGCATAAGCCGCCAAATAAGCTTCACAAGGTTGCCAAACGAATATAACTTATATTTTAATTTAGATTTAACCAATCTCCTTAACAAATGTATTACCTTCAATGATTGTTTTCTTTATTTGCGGATTGTTCAAATCAAAAGAATGATAGATAAAAAGTAATTTTCCACTAAGTACTTAATTTTTTTCACCATGAATGATCTTAGTGTCATTGGTAGATGCGTATTTGCCTTAATATTTTATTTTTTCCAAGTATACTGGAAAAAATACATACAAAAAGAATACATTACATACATAAAAAATACATTATGCATTAAGTTTGAAGTATACTTATATCATACGTTGTAATATGAATAATTAAATATTTTATAGTAAGGGATTAATTATTTTAAGGTTTTGGCAATGAAGAAATGTCAATAAGTTAAACTAGTTGGTTCCACCAACTCTTACAAAATATGGGCGAAAAATCTGTCAATGACATTTTTTACGCCTATTCGAACTTGTTAAACAATTTTTAGAGTATCGTCCAAGAACCAAATATTTAGATCAAGAATCACAGAGAGGGATGTCGTAACAATCTTCCTGTGAGTATGTAGTACAGTGCCGTTCAATGTTCACTGACGGTCATATAACTGTTTATTATGGAATTGAAAGGATATACCATAAAAGTCATTATCAAATTTTAGAGATAGTAAAGTGGAGTTGATGAAGTCTTAAAATTGAGGGTTGTTAAACTTTACCAGATATGTATTAAGAAACTTACAGTAACATCTTATCACAATTCACCGTGCCACTCACTCCAAGTAACTTTGTAAGAAGAAACTATATTCAATGCATCCTGTTTTTACTGAAATTAAGTATCTATTTAAAACAAATTTCTCAATATGATCAGTTTTCATACCTGCTTCATAAATTCGATTTAAAGAAAAAAACATAGATTAATGAAAAATCGATAAATTGTCTAGTCCAATGTTACAGTTTTTAACTTTATCATAAATACTTAAGATATAATGTCTATTCACAATTTTTAAAATTCAAAAAAGATATAAATTTATTAGTTTAAAACGGTATTTTTCAATCTAACTGCCATTTTAACGCCAATTAGACTATGACCAGTGAAGAGTCAGACTTCAAGTGTGGACCTACTGTGGTGTAGTTTTCTTTTAAGTGTTCCCATGTGATTCCTACTTACCATCGTATTCATTGTTGCTGAATTGTAGTTGTGACTTTTTTTAAAACGCATTTATTTATGAATACCTGTTAAGTGCGCTTATGTGGTTTATCAGTTGAAACTGACGTTTAGTGACTGAGAAACGTGTTCATACAACATGATATTTTATAAAATGGTTAAAACCCAATTTAATAAAATAGTGTTAAGAAACAATAAATTATTTCAGAGAGAGAGACGCACGCACACACTCACACAACATAAAAAGTTAACAAAAATATTTCCAAACGAAGTTAACCATTTAGAACGTACTTTTAATGTTTAAATGCAGATATGCAAAATTTAGGTATTGAAATTTAATCTTTATGTTTTTATGCGAACAGATGTTTTTATACGAGACTACCACTCTAACGTACTCTGCCATGATAAAGGTTACGAGATCAATAAAAATTAGACTGGCAATTTGAAAGCAGTTAGTCTAATACTTTACACCTTTCATAACTTGTATATCAAGCGAAATGGCCAAAATCTTTCAGAAAATATCGTAATGCATAAAAAAGGATACACTGAAATACTTAAAGCTAAGGGTTTCATCCTTTCATACAAACTTTATTAATCTTACATTCCTATTTACGTAAGTAGGTCGATTGTGACGTCACAGGGGTTGAGTACGCACAGACCACGATGATTAAGGGTCACAACCCCAATCTGTACATGACCTCAGTTGTCGTATTACTAACTGGGAGTCTCCTTCGAAATAGGGTCATTTATTAATACCTCAATTATGAGGAAAATTAAGCATTCTCTATAATACGTATTAGCTGACAACATCTTACTTAATATGTTGTTGAGAAACAGAAACAATAATAATAATATTATATTAATACTGATGTGCATGTTTATATTAATCACTAATACTCTTTATTGTGAATCCTAAAAATGAAGGCTAATACTAGAATTTTGAATTTATATTTTGATATATATGTTTTGTTAGTTAAACTACCCGTATTATTATGACATCATAAACTTAAAGAATGTATAACAGCAAATGCCAAAATTACGAACACGTAAAAAGTTTTATTCATGGGTTATGTACAGTATGAATTTTTCTTTCTGTATATATCTCCCATGTGTGTACATATTACCAGTTTCAAAATCATATATTCATATCTTTTACGGAAATAAGAAATAACTTATAACTGAATCGTTTTTTTTTCTAAAAGCATGAGTAATCTTTCAGTGCTTGAAATATTACGTGTCAATATCTTTATTATGTATTTTTAACATTTATATTTTATAGTAAAAATGTATACGAATATGAAGCCGATTTCACCATGTATTAAGGAAGATAAGCTTTACAAAAGGTATCTTGTTCCCTTGCATAACAGTGGATTATTGAACTTAAATAATACATACATGAATGTATTTGATAAACTCTATTACAAATCCAAGCAATAAAACCAAATGCAGTTATGTACGAGGGGGTACCCAAAAGAAACCGGAATTATTTTATAAAAATTATATATTATAAAATTTTTTACAATAAGTCTCGTAAGTTGACTCTATAAACTATGCTTATTGAAAAAAAAGAGGGCAATTACAACATTGCATTGATTTAAACTCTGTGGCTTTGCTCATATAAGATATTAATTAACGAAAGTATTAAATCACACCTAGGTATCAGTGGCGATGCCTGTAAAACTATATTTTAGTTAAATATGAGAGATGCATAAAAGTATGAAACATTTGAACTGAGTGTATAGCTCTTATTAAATCCGAAATAAAAGTATCATCTTTTATCCTCTAATAGTTGACCTCTAATAATTGAAATCATGCATGCGCTTGAATCAAGTTATTAAGTTTGAATATAATTATAAATATAGGTCGATAAATGTGATATTTTCATAAAGAAATATTTTTTCTAGAAATATTATACTTAAATAAAACGAAACATTAAACATACGAAGCAATAAATATTTAAAAATATTAATGTATTAATTTGCTCAAACATCGTCAACATAGCGTGTGTTGCATATATTTAAAATCAAATAAAAGAAAAAAAAATAGTATGGTTATAACAAATTTTAAGAAACCAACTATTTTGTAATTTTATTAAAATTCCAACAGTAACTTAAAAATTCCGTCACCGCATAAGCGATCAAGATCACTTTATAAGTATGCTTACACAAGCCGGGAGCTACAATGTTTTTGTTAGTAAAAATTTATCAGCTATACATCATTTCATGTTTACATCAGTAATAAAATGTTTACAAGGTACTAAATATTTTATATCAAGCAATTTCTTTATCAATTCCATACGTACTTTTTCAACAAAATCCGTCAGCGCATAAGCGAGCACGACCACTTTAAATGTACCCCTGCACAAGCCGAGATCAACAAATAGCTGGTGCGTAAATATACGATACATGTCAGACACATGGCGCGTCTTGTAATTTTAGACTACTTTCACTCAGTGCAGCTGTACAGTAAATGTATTAACTACATGTATTATAGCAGACAATTATTGTACAGTAGTTGAACACGTTGACGGCGAGCACTGTGGTATAAGAATATTCACTCAGTTCACTCAATATAGAGTCGTATTGAAGGTAACTTACATACTATTCAAAATCACACTTACCTTCAAGAAGTCCTTTTAGTCACATATTCCATTATATATGTGAACCTCTGATTAAAAATAAGGTTTAATTCCACTAATTTTAGCTTAAATGTACTTACCATTTCTGTTTTAAATCGATTAAATCTGATCTTTAACCAGTGTGGAAAACTCTATTTCTCAAATCCTCGATGGATACTCAAGTAACATTTAGAGGGAAAATTAGGTGAGATGAGCATTTTCATAATTTGGGCAGAGATTTTCAACCAAATTTTGGAATAGAATAAGTTTGATTGATATGCACGAGAGCATTATAACCTGAGATACAATAATCCATAGAAACGTTGATTATTCAATGGACCCGTGACCAGAGATGCTAAGGGACACCGCAAGCAGCTTAGAGTAAATCCGGAGTCATAAGGGTATCAGCCCGACGTGTTTACTAATTGATTAACAAGGGACTCGATATTCTCCCACAAAGCATTAAGCACTTACGCCTGGTAGTGATATAACCCTAAAAATACTGTAAAGAAAAACATTTTAATCATAAATCACCAAGTTTAATATTTACACTGACAGTGTAATGAATGATTTGATGAGGACGACTATCCACTTCTAATATCTAGACCTCTCATTACGTAACACATCTTTGATGATTTCAGCATGTGGGTACGTTCGCTAACACGAAATCCGCCAGTGCTAAAAACAGTACGATAGCGCAGAAAACAGAATCGTCTCATACCAGCGAAATTACTTGTAATTCTCGTCCGATAGCTCCGAATAATTACAAAATTACATTTTTGATAGGAGGGATATCGATATACACTATAACTAACCCTTTTAATTTCTCCACAGCGTATGGAGTTTGCGGACAAAAGTAACTTGCCTAGCAAAATTAATGGCTACTATTAAAAATGTACATAGCTATGTCTATAGCTATTAAGGTGATTTTCCTGAGCAGCTGTGATGTGAGCGCTGAACTTATTAGAATTCTGCGATAGTTACAATCGGAAGTGATATACGTCTAAAAGTATTGTAAAGGTAAAAACATTTATTCTATTTTACCAACCTAATTTCTGAATAGATAGTGGAACGAAGTTATTTTACTGCCTGGGTTTAGTCAAATATTCTTTTATGTGAAACTGTCTATCTGTCAGTAGAACACCGCAGAAACTAACTGAGCTATACTATACTAGGAATATTTGCATGCAACGTCACCAAAGCCTTTTACGATACACGTTTTGTGGCTTTATCCTGAATTATTTGTAACATATCAAAATTAAACCCGGTATAAAACACAGTATTTAATCTTAGTAGATGAGTTAACAAGGCAGGAATGCGCCTGACCATATGTCTCGTAACAGGCTTCGATAAGGTTGCATGAAACATTTTCAGACGATAGCTCATTTCATATTCGAGCCGTCTTGTGGACATAGAGAAATACGGCATTATTATTCTCAATGTTATTATACGCTAAAATGCGAATCGACTATTAACAATAACACATGGCATTGAAAACAGTCTAAGTGTGATAGGTGTATCAAATGTTACGCTCCGTTATTTATTTATTTACTTGTTTTGTTTTGTGCTGTGATCGTAAATTTTAAACTATGACAACTCTAGATATCATCAATTTAAATATTTAATATTACTACTTACTCGATTCAAATACTACTTATTGACGCCAGAAAGTAACTTTCTTTGAGACGAAACTAGTGCTACAATTACTGCTTCAACCTTTAATAAGGGCTAGGGTCGAGAGTTTGCATTGAGCTTTCATGACATAATGAAATTAAGCGTGATTTGTACGTGGGTATTATTTCCTTAAAAATTACTGAATAAATATTACTATTAAATTAAAGAGGCTAAAAATTAATAAAAATGAAGAAAATGTTACATTACTCTATCATTATTCGCCTATTTACAAAGTATAATTTTTTTAACAAGGTTTGGTTCCTTATCATTAAGAGTTTTCATTTTTTTGCGTTTTGAAATATAGTTGCGATTATCTGCAACATAAAAAAATGACTACTGTTAATATTTTGACATTGAAGTTCAGAAATGGACTATTCTTTTTTATCTTAGTTCTTTTTTTATTAATATGTTCAACAGAACGTTTTTTATTTAAAATACATTTAACTTTCAAACTTTTAGTAATGTTTTTTATTCTCCTTATACAATTTATTTGCAGCAATCTAGAATTATTTTAAATTATTAATAATGTCATATTATTTAAAATTAATGTGCGTTTATTAGAACGTAATAGTTACTAATACGAATGATACTCGTGAAAGTTCAAAACTATGTACTTGAATATACATTCATTATTATTCATTTAATAAATGACCCTATTTCGAAGGAGACTCCCAGTTAGTAATACGACAACTGAGGTCATGTACAGATTGGGGTTGTGACCCTTAATCATCGTGGTCTGTGCGTACTCAACCCCTGTGACGTCATAATCGACCTACTTACGTAAATAGGAATGTAAGATTAATAAAGTTTGTATGAAAGGATGAAACCCTTAGCTTTAAGTATTTCAGTGTATCCTTTTTTATGCATTACGATATTTTCTGAAAGATTTTGGCCATTTCGCTTGATATACAAATTATGAAAGGTGTAAAGTATTAGACTAACTGCTTTCAAATTGCCAGTCTAATTTTTATTGATCTCGTAACCTTTATCATGGCAGAGTACGTTAGAGTGGTAGTCTCGTATAAAAACATCTGTTCGCATAAAAACATAAAGATTAAATTTCAATACCTAAATTTTGCATATCTGCATTTAAACATTAAAAGTACGTTCTAAATGGTTAACTTCGTTTGGAAATATTTTTGTTAACTTTTTATGTTGTGTGAGTGTGTGCGTGCACCTCTCTCTCTGAAATAATTTATTGTTTCTTAACACTATTTTATTAAATTGGGTTTTAACCATTTTATATATAAGATAATCTGTTCCACACACACACACACACACACACACACACACACACACACACACACACACACACACACACACACACACACACACACACACACACACACACACACACACACACACACACACACACACACACACACACACACACACAAACACACATTATATTACTAAATTTCTTAGTTTCTATAGTTTACGTCATTTTCATTCTAAAATGGATGGATTCTGTTTCAATATAAATATCAAAAATAAAAAAATATATAGTCTGGTTTTAATGCACCCATCGTTAAAGGTTGTATTTGTCATTATGAATAATCAATAAATAGTGCACGTACAATTGCAATTTATGTTTCTTTTAAAACACATGATCCGCCGATTAAATAAAAAAAATTGTGAAAGATAAACACTCAGCCACCTAAGTCTTGCTCAATTACTGTGAAAAGTAATTTTCTACTCGAAGTAACAAAATGTCGAAGAGAAAGAATTCGGAATATCTCTGTATCTCGAAGATTCAGAATCTCCCAGTTTGTGATCGTTTGTCACCATTCCCATTCCGGTCTACTCCATAGTTCCATTATAGTGTTTCCGCTCAGCAAGGCGTATTTCTGTTCCTGTCCACACATTGAAAGTTAAAATAATTTTTTATAGAAAAACCATTTAAGGTTTGTTCTGTCAAACCCGACCATAAAACACATAAACAATAGTTATATCACCGTCAGACCACTACAAAAAGAGATTTAAAGCCACCACTTTATAGATATATGGTTAATTCGCCACCTTATTGGTGTGTGTGTAGAGTTTGTTGCCTCTGATTCAACATTTTTGTCTCCGACGATTGATTTCTAGTGGATCAAGCTAAAACATATGATCTGGAATAAATTTTCATTTTTTAAGTTTAACTCTTTTGAAGCTCTCTCATGTCAACCTAAACCGAAACTAGTAGCTGATGATAAATTTCTGTCTTAGGAAGGATTCCTCAATCAATTCCAAGAAAGCCCAGTTTTGCGTGCTTATACAACAAATTTGTACTCTGCTCCTTGACTTGTGAAACTAGTATAAATCAATGAATAATAAAACTAATATTGATTGTGTCATATTGATTATTCGTGTTTTCTAACAAAATTGTATGAGTGTAAGGGTCCATTGCGAAGAATGACAACTGTGAAATCCAGTTTTCTAAGTTAAATAATTATTCGAACAGGTTAAGTTATTACCAATAGCAAGACGCATGAGTATTTTAGTAGCCATGATTGGCTACGCCCGAAATTATTTGTAAGATCTACTGGATAACCTATTCAGCTATACTCAAACCAACATTAATGTTTACATTCCTTTTTTAACTATTAAAAAACCGGATTTAAAACCTGTGGTGCTAATCGCAGACCATTAATTTTGAATTGAATGTAAGTAATAATCAAAAAATAATCACTAATAATATATATCAAGTAAAAGTACATAGGTATATCTAAAATACCATAAAGCAATTAAAAACTAATTCCTTACACATCTTACTATTTAAATAAATACAATAAAACTATTAAGAGCAGGAAACCAAATTAAGTTACCACTTTAAAAATAAATAAATAAAAAATCTATACTAATATTTGAAAATTCTATTAGCTGAGCGTCAGTTAAGTAATTTCATTCCTGTATGCCTATTAATTACAAATTTTGCATATTTCTTGGAATTTTGCTTTTGACGATGGAAGGATTGTGAAGGAAGCAGGATTTTCCCTGACATTTTTCATCGTTCAGTGATACAAAAAAAATCAGTAGCACTACGTTTCGAGATCTGAAATCTGATCTCTTCTTTAGATAAAAATGTCCGGAAAATCCTGTTTCCTTTTGCATGAAACTTCATTCATATATCAGTGACATCAATAAATTTATATTATGTATGTCAGTCTATGGGATTTGGTTGAACGTTGGAGAAAATATTTACATAGTTCTTATGAGTTAACATGATGGCTACTAGAAAACTGTGAAAACATTAAAACGAGAACTGCCTTTTACAAAAATATATCAAAGGTAAAGACATTATTTATTAAATATAATGCTAAGAAATACAAGGGTGATGGAAAATCGCCAGTTAAGTATAGTTTCGGATATAGTATTTAGAATGTTTCATTTTCACCTCTCTTTCCCTAAAAAATCGCTGAGAATCGTGGAAATGGTCTTACTTCGATACTGTTGAGATAGTCAGTTGGCTTAACACTGACGCATTTCTTGGCAATTAAAATTAACTGTCTTAAAATGAAAATAATTTCTGGAAAATCTCCAAAGCTAAGAACGATGTTTAGTAAAAGAGGTGAAAGAGAGGTTTGAACCCCAGGGACACCTATACTTGATATCACTACGTCAAATTACTGGTTTGATAAGTTGTAGTGTCTATACTAAAACCTCCTAGTAGGTCATTGAGTGCCATAAAGATATATAAATCTGCAGAAATATCAGGTAACCAACGAGAAAAAGTCTGGCGACTCTACATAAACCCACTACAATACTTAAGACTAACACATTAACAATCTCGGTAGTGTAGGAGTAAGGCTGCACCTCTAACGGGTTCGATTCTTAATAATAATATAAAATAGTATTTTTATATGGGTTTGGACTGTTTTCTTGTACCAGATATCTATTATACGCAATTTAAATGCAATAGGTAGGGATATAACTCTTATGAAAAATGTTCTGTTATTACAGTAACAAAAGGACGTCCTTGTGCATAATTACGAGCATCATCCCGCTGTTTTTCGCAAGTGTTTCTTAAAATTTATTATTTGTATTTGTTATTTTACGCTATTTTAATAAAAATATTACATATGACAGTTTAGAGGCTCTTCTTATTAAAACTATTCTGGAATATGGCAGCAGTACGTGTTTTGAATAAAAATTAAAAATTAAAGTATGTGCTTCCTTCAATTATATACTCTCTTAAATTTAAAATATTTAAGGCACAACAATTTAAACTGATAAATTGAAATTGAAATTTTGAAATTCTACTATGACTGAAATAATATTTAAAAGCTTTAAAAGTCATACATACTCGCTATTTTTGTCCTCTCTTAAGAGTTACGATGGATAGATTTTAAATAAAACTATATAAAATAGCCGAGCCCACATACTTAACTTACATCACTTACAGTGTAAAATGGGTATCCATTATTTTTGGGTAGAAACAGTGAGATAGATAATCTCAGCAATAAAAAATGTATTTATGAATATCCGTGGCCCCGGCAAATACAAGTTGTTTTGTATTCTGAAAGTTCTTTGGTAGTTTAGTTGGCCAGGAACCCCTCAACCAGAGGAAGATCAGCTTAGCACTAAAGAACTGGAAGACCTGGGCTCTAGGAGTATTTATTCTAGATTTTATCTTATATTCATCATTTCATATTATTATACCTCTCTTACACAAAGCATATTTCATTATTCAGTGTAGATTAATTACAGATTTGTTATAAAATCCAAAAGGTTCATTTGCATTACTTATTTCAGAAGGTAATTGTACAATTTGTACAGAGTGAAAATGTAATAACTATACTGAATGAAATAATAGTGTTACAATTCAATTTGTATTTGTATTAACGTTTGTGTAGGAATATTCGTGTGGTTAATGTTGGCATATGGCTAAAAAAACCTTTGACACATTCTTCTAGAAAAGAATTTTAACCTCTTATTCTTCTTCACTGTGTTCAATCTCACAGGTAGGTGATACCTATTGGGAATATATAAATTTTGTACTGATGAACCTATATTTATTTATATTAAAATACTTATATCACTCCTCGGACCCAACGTACACATATGTGCACATATTTTCAATATTTTATTACAAACTTGCAAGATAAAATAAATCAATGGAACTTGTTTCTCTGTGTTCAGTATAATCTGTGACATAGCCTGATTTTTTTTCGGTGAGCTATTTTGATGTTTCTGGTCTTCACTCAAAATTGCCGACTACCACCTCAACTGAGAATCGTCCTTAACCTAACTAGGAGGTAAGTAATTCTATTTCTATCATTTAATTGCATTATTAGCAATAATTATGAGTATGCTTAGTTATCTGAAACCTTTGAACAATTGTTTGATAACGTTTAAAGAGGAAATATTTTGTTTCCTATGTTACTGGAAAAAAAAATATACACACTTGTGCACATTGGGTCTGTACAGCAATTGTTGGGTTATTTTATTTGTGCACAGCTGTGCACATTGGGTCTGTATGAATAAAAAGTGTTTGTTCAATTGATGAAGCCTAAATTAACTTAACATTCTTTTCAACTTAACCTAGTCTAGACAAACCTTTAATAGAGTGCATTTTTGTTTACAGATGGAGCGTAAGAGCACACAAGGTTATTTTATCTCAGATGAGGAACTACTGGCTGCGTTAGAAGACAGCGAGTTCGAATTTGATGATCTCGACAATGATCCAAATTTTGTGCCGAATGATGAAAGTGATGACGATAAACAGCAGGACAAAGGTGAAACTACTGGAGCTGAGGGTGACCAAACCGAGAACCAGATAGGTAACATTAGGCCTGCTACTACTGAAACAGGTACTTCGTTTGAAAGTGAAAACGAGGATCTAGGCCTAGATTTAGACCTGAGTGCCGCTGGACCTTCAAGGCAACCAGCAAATGTTGGCATTACTTTGAGGGGTAAGCAATGCAGAGGAAGAGGGACTGAACGAGGAAGAGGAACCGACAGAGGAAGAGGGACCGATCGAGGAAGAGGGACCGATCGAGGAAGAGGGACCGATCGAGGAAGAAGGGAAAGACGAGGGAGAGGGGGCAGATGTGGAAGGGGCCAACAACAAGGTAGAGGAGGAGGTGATGGAGATGGCTGTGGTAGACGACCAGAAGCAATTTGGGAAGGTGAAACTCTCGATACAGATTTTCCTCCGTTTCTGGCACCGGCTGACGAGCGTTGCAATAGGAATGGCTGGAATGCATTGCAATACTTCAATGAATACTTCGATGACAGAATTTTTGACTTGATGGTTGAAAAAACTAATATTTATTATCACATGAAGACTGGTAAGGAACTTAGAGTAACCAAAGAACAAACAAAGATTTTTATTGGAATTTCTATGCTCATGAGTACTTTAGGTTACCCTCGAATACGGCTTTATTGGGATCAAGCATTTAAAATCCCTTTGATTTCCAAAGCGATGACTCGAGATAGATTCTTCATGATCTGATCTGCTATTCATGTTGTTAATGATACTGATGTTACAGCTGAAAACAAAGTAAACGATAAGCTTTGGAAAGTAAGGCCAGTGATCGACAAGTTTCGAGAAACCGTATTAAAAATTCCAAGACAAATGGAAGCAAGTATTGATGAACAGATGATACCTTTCACAGGGCATGTCGTCTTTCGACAGTTCGTGCCAAGGAAACCCAACCCGACTGGTTTAAAAAACTACGTTCTATCGTCAAAGAATGGTTTGATTTTGGATTTTGAGGTATACCAAGGGAAAGTAACAACAAGGCTTCCGGCAGAAATCAATGCACAGTTGAGGCTAGGGACCGGTGGCCGTGCAGTCATGAGATTGAGTGAAACTTGCCTCCCCGGTACAAATCTTTACTTTGACCGGTACTTTACTGGCTTAGCATTACTTGAAGCTTTGAGAGCCAAAGGGATCTCAGGAACTGGCACAACAATGAAAAACAGGCTCCCAAACATCAACTTCAAATCAGACACTGAACTCTCTGCTGAAGGAAGAGGTTCATGTGACATAAAAATACGAGATGATGAAAAAGTCCTTGCTTTGAAATGGGTAGACAATAAAGTAATAACATTAGCCTCAACTCGACATGGTGCAGAACCATTCACTCCAGCAAGAAGATACTCCAGGGCTGACAGAGAATACATACAAGTACAAATGCCCGAAATTGTTAGCCAGTACAATCTCAACATGGGTGGAGTGGACTTACACAATAGGATGTTAGCTCACTACCGGTCCTACCACAGAACTAACAAGTGGCCTGTACGCTTCATGGAGCACTTTTTGGACATGGCATGTGTCAATAGTTGGATAACTTACAAGGATGACCAACAAGCTAGACACACTCCGAAAAAAGATGTAACGGACATGCATTTTTTCAAAATGCGCCTTTCACAGCTTCTAATTCTTGGTGTAGACCCATCTGCAGATACGAAAGACTCAGATGACGAGCAACCTCCTCGTAAAAAGCTCGCAGGCCGGCCTGGAAATGTGTCACTACCTCCTCGAGAAGTTCGAATCAAACAGGCGCTGCATCTTCCTCAGGCGATGGATCTTTCTTCGGCCCCGCGTTGCAGGAATCCAGGCTGTAAGGCTAGGTCAAGAATCAAGTGTCTTCGTTGTCAAGTTGTCCTCTGTGTTTCAAAAGAGAGAAATTGCTTTCTAGAATTTCATAGAATATAGAAATGGTTAAGCATACATAACTTTGTGAATAAAATAAGATATTTGAAACCTTTTCTGTGCTTTAATTTCCTACAATAACAAAATGATGTCAATTTGTATTAATTTTGAATTTAAATGTAACCGGATGGTATAAAGACAAAATGTGCACATATGTGCACAAATTTTATTTTTTAAATCAAAGTTTTTAAATATTTTTTAAACCTCTTATGTCACAACCTGTGACTGTTGGTATAGACTGAAACATCACACTATAATTTAACTATGTTTTACCCCAAATTACTTATTAAAACCTTTATACCTTGATGTATAAAAATCATTCTGACTATTGAATACTAAACTGTTATTAGCAGTAACTTTAATATAACATTAAAATTGAGGAATATAATTAAAAAAAAGCTTGAAAACTATATTCAACGATGTGTACTTTCTTGAAAAGTTGCGTTATTTATTCACTAAATTCAAATTTTCTTTTTTCATTTTTGTGCAAAAATGTATACAATATCCGCAAAATCTCTCGCAGATGGGTACAGGAAACTAATTAGACGCAAACCACCAACTAAATTAACCGCAAAAGATACTCGAAAAAGACGCCGAGAATCTCGTGTTGTAGCTATTTATACCTCCCCTTCAGTAAACAAGCAAACTAAAAACCAAGCCTATGATTGGCCTCCAACTGTTTAATCACAATTAAGGTCAGAGAGAAAAAAGTAATCTTCAAACCTACCCCTGTTGTAATCATGTTAACAAACTAGACTACCAGAAAAAACAGTGTTATCTCACTGTATCATCCTATATTCGCAGACCCTTTCTTGAGAAATTACATAATTTAATCCACCTATACTTTGTCATCACTAATTAATTCTAAAATATTTTCGCTTATCTTACATTTTCTTCAATAAATATTTAATAACTAGTTTTTAAATTGCCTATGTAGCAAGCAAATGCTACAAATGGGATATAAGTGCATATCAAGTGAAGAATGTATAACTTGAGAAGTAATTATCGTTTTATAACGACTTGTATTGTACGCGTAGATATTATTATTCCAGAATATTAAGATTTAGATTATCAATCAGACATCCAAGACGATGTAAAATATTTTTTCATTAGTAAGCTCCGAGTGAATATTCAGTACACTTCATTACTAAATTGTTAACTATTAAATATTATCTGGTTTGTCTAAAATAAAAATCACAGTACAAATAAAAATAATGAATTTATTTTAAACTGGCAAATTAATAAGTGCAATGTTTCAGAATTTTCATCACTCTATTTTCCACAAAGAATTGATAAACCGTTTAGTAATTTTAAAAGGTCCTTTAGCAAAAAATAAAAATATTAATCAAATATATCAAACTAAAAATCAGAGCTCTCTTCTGAAATAAAATAATAAAGTTTTCACATAAAAATCAAATACCGCTTGGAAATAACTAAAATAAAAATGTTCACTTTTAAGTTCATTCAAAATTCAAAATAAGTAATACAATTCAATCAAACAATTATTAAATTTCAATTAATTTCAAATTAATAATTCACAATAAAACAGTATAAATTAAATATAAATAAATTACTAAATTTCCATAATTCAATCAAAGTTATTAACAAAGTTCAATTTTAATTAAATTTTCTTTCAAGTTTGAACCAAATGTATCTTGTATGATTCTATTGTGCTCTATTGTTCATCAAGAATCAGTTATACAGATTGCTCTGTAGTTACTATAAATTTAATTTTTCCTATAAAAAAGACAACAAAATTAATTTAATATCAGATCTGGAAGACTATTTCTATATAACGTACAATAAACGTTTCATATGCTTCAACTGATACAATTCCATTTCAATCAAATTCTTTGCTATGACCAATATCTCTAAAACTTATTGGTTAAAACGTATATATTCTTTATTATATGGTTTTCTATAAAGTTTAGGTGAATAAGGAAACGTCAGGGGTATATAAGATAAAACAATGTAATTTTTGTTTACAACTGAACTGTTGATTTAAACCCAGGATAGGATTAGAGAAAATACAACTGTAGTTCTACAAGTACTACCATTATTTGTAAGTTGAGAAGCACTAATGAAAACATTCTAAGTAGAATAAACTTTACAGGTTCGAGTACAATGTACGCATGTCAAAGGTAATGGAGACGCTGTGTCTCATTTAATTACTAGTTAACACAGTTTATGTTTGATGGATGAACGGTCGCTACCGATAAAATACCTCATGTGACAAGCGAATGATAGTTCCAGTTGTTAAAATTAATTTTATTAGTGTCCATGAGTGTTACTGTAGTCTGCTTAGATGTTGTCCAAGATTATAAATATTTTTAGCTCTATCAAACGTTTATTTTTTTCCACGAAATAGACTATTTTCAGAAGACTGCAATTGCTTATTTTGAATTAAAGGTAATTACTTTACACTATTTACCTAAAAATTGTAAACACAAAGTATAATTTTACGAAGTATTATACACTCCTTAAGCGAATGTTGTTCTTTACGTTATTATTAATATACCGATGTAGAAGCACGTCACACTATGTGTCCCATAACAAGTGTTGCTCAGGTTGCATGCACAGTTAGACTATATGTGTTTTATTATTATTATTATGGTTTTTGCAAGATTTTGGTATAGTAATATCTCACAAATTCATGGCTTTACACATTGGGAGCATTGAGATAGTAGAGAAAACTATAATTGCGGTTAACAGTCAAAGGGAACTTTACCTTTTAATGTGCCACATGCATAAGTGAGTGTTAATTTATACAACCTGGTTGTGTGTTGAGTCCTTGGGACTTGACAAATGCACGAATAAAGCATATAAGTATGATTTTCTCCCACACTCTTGAATGAAAGATGTATCACCTATATAGACCTTAACCATATTTTGACAGTAAAAACTATTGTTCTGTGTATATTAAGGGGAAAACCATCAACTCATTATTAATGATATAGAATACTGAGATGGGATCGCAATAGGAAATTTTCAATATTAAAAATCCTAAAAATAAAGAAAGATAAAAAATATAATTAAGGTACCTATTTGGGTAGATTATAAAATATATACGATGTAATTTTACCACAAAGAAACGCCTGATTGGTTGTTCAGTTACGTAATCAGAACGCTTTAGATAACACTTTCTGAATGGTTAGTTTAAATTTAATTACATTACCTAGTAAAATTTCAAACTTTCACACTGAAGAATACCGTTTAATTACTTACAACCTCTCACAAAAACCATGTACAAATTCTTTAACACTTATTGAGACTATGCCTACTGCATGTTATTATGCCAGTTACCTACATTACCTGCACTACCAAGTCCATACATAACACATTACACCTCATGCAGTAACTTCCACACTATAAGCTCATGTTATCAGCCCGTATACTCCATTTACCATTTACCAATATTATGTATTACCATATAACCTGTCTGCGTGTAATCTACTACCACCCAATATGTTTCCTTATTTAATTCTAAAGTATACGAGTATATGCTTCCGTAATATTGGCTGCACTGCGTATTTCGTATTACACCCAAGGAACCTTCTTTCTTTCTTTCGTTCATCAGCATTATCAGTTTCCACACAGATAATTACAGATTGAAATATATAATGAATTATATCGCATTATTAGCATATAAATGATTTACATTCAATTAAAGATTAAAACATCTAAACTATACAGATGCGTTTTCTTCTTCTGTTTTGAAAGGTCCTGGCTCAGACCGGTGACAAACGGAGACAGATGAAATAACGCACAAAAGTAAGCCGTCTTGATATTTAAAATATGCTTCTCGTGCTCTGTAATATTTACTACAGTATTCAAGACCCATTCTTCTTGCATTGCACAAATATAACTCCTACCCCCACAGCACTATCGCTTCTACATCTGAAACTACTGTACGAGTATATGGCCGTCTGTACATCTATTTCTGGAATACATGTTTACTCATCAATAGTCCTGTCAGTCCGCGCACTTCTACACACGTTCTGTTCTCGCTTACCACACAACTCATACCCCACAGCACTATCGCTTCTACATCTGAAACCACTGTACGAGTATATGGTCGTCTGTACATCTATTTCTGGAATACATGTTTACTCATCAATAGTCCTGTCAGTCCGCGCACTTCTACACACGTTCTGTTCTCGCTTACCACACCACTCCTACCCCACAGCACTATCGCTTCTACATCTGAAACCTCTGTACGAGTATATGGCCGTCTGTACATCTATTTCTGGAATACATGTTTACTCATCAATAGTCCTGTCAGTCCGCGCACTTCTACACACGTTCTGTTCTCGCTTACCACACCACTCCTACCCCACAGCACTATCGCTTCTACATCTGAAACCACTGTACGAGTATATGGCCGTCTGTACATCTATTTCTGGAATACATGTTTACTCATCAATAGTCCTGTCAGTCCGCGCACTTCTACACACGTTCTGTTCTCGCTTACCACACCACTCCTACCCCACAGCACTATCGCTTCTACATCTGAAACCACTGTACGAGTATATGGCCGTCTGTACATCTATTTCTGGAATACATGTTTACTCATCAATAGTCCTGTCAGTCCGCGCCTTCCAATTACTTCTACACACGTTCTGTTCTCGCTTACCACACCACTCCTACCCCCACAGCACTATCGCTTCTACATCTGAAACCTCTGTACGAGTATATGGCCGTCTGTACATCTATTTCTGGAATACATGTTTACTCATCAATAGTCCTGTCAGTCCGCGCACTTCTACACACGCTCTGTTCTCGCTTACCACACAACTCCTACCCCACAGCACTATCGCTTCTACATCTGAAACTACTGTACGAGGATATGGCCGTCTGTACATCTATTTCTGGAATACATGTTTACTCATCAATAGTCCTGTCAGTCCGCGCACTTCTACACACGCTCTGTTCTCGCTTACCACACAACTCCTACCCCACAGCACTATCGCTTCTACATCTGAAACTACTGTACGAGGATATGGCCGTCTGTACATCTATTTCTAGAATACATGTTTACTCATCAATAGTCCTGTCAGTCCGCGCACTTCTACACACGTTCTGTTCTCGCTTACCACACCACTCCTACCCCCACAGCACTATCGCTTCTACATCTGAAACCTCTGTACGAGTATATGGCCGTCTGTACATCTATTTCTGGAATACATGTTTACTCATCAATAGTCCTGTCAGTCCGCGCACTTCTACACACGCTCTGTTCTCGCTTACCACACAACTCCTACCCCACAGCACTATCGCTTCTACATCTGAAACTACTGTACGAGGATATGGCCGTCTGTACATCTATTTCTGGAATACATGTTTACTCATCAATAGTCCTGTCAGTCCGCGCACTTCTACACACGCTCTGTTCTCGCTTACCACACAACTCCTACCCCACAGCACTATCGCTTCTACATCTGAAACTACTGTACGAGGATATGGCCGTCTGTACATCTATTTCTAGAATACATGTTTACTCATCTATAGTCCTGTCAGTCCGCGCCTTCCAATTACTTCTACACACGTTCTGTTCTCGCTTACAACACAACTCCTACCCCACAGCACTATCGCTTCTACATCTGAAACCACTGTACGAGTATAAGGCCGTCTGTACATCTATTTCTGGAATACATGTTTACTCATCAATAGTCCTGTCAGTCCACGCACTTCTACACACGTTCTGTTCTCGCTTACCACACCACTCCTACCCCCACAGCACTATCGCTTCTACATCTGAAACCACTGTACGAGTATATGGCCGTCTGTACATCTATTTCTGGAATACATGTTTACTCATCAATAGTCCTGTCAGTCCGCGCACTTCTACACACGTTCTGTTCTCGCTTACCACACAACTCCTACCCCACAGCACTATCGCTTCTACATCTGAAACCACTGTACGAGTATATGGCCGTCTGTACATCTATTTCTGGAATACATGTTTACTCATCAATAGTCCTGTCAGTCCGCGCACTTCTACACACGCTCTGTTCTCGCTTACCACACAACTCCTACCCCACAGCACTATCGCTTCTACATCTGAAACTACTGTACGAGGATATGGCCGTCTGTACATCTATTTCTGGAATACATGTTTACTCATCAATAGTCCTGTCAGTCCGCGCACTTCTACACACGCTCTGTTCTCGCTTACCACACAACTCCTACCCCACAGCACTATCGCTTCTACATCTGAAACTACTGTACGAGGATATGGCCGTCTGTACATCTATTTCTAGAATACATGTTTACTCATCTATAGTCCTGTCAGTCCGCGCCTTCCAATTACTTCTACACACGTTCTGTTCTCGCTTACAACACAACTCCTACCCCACAGCACTATCGCTTCTACATCTGAAACCACTGTACGAGTATAAGGCCGTCTGTACATCTATTTCTGGAATACATGTTTACTCATCAATAGTCCTGTCAGTCCACGCACTTCTACACACGTTCTGTTCTCGCTTACCACACCACTCCTACCCCCACAGCACTATCGCTTCTACATCTGAAACCACTGTACGAGTATATGGCCGTCTGTACATCTATTTCTGGAATACATGTTTACTCATCAATAGTCCTGTCAGTCCGCGCACTTCTACACACGTTCTGTTCTCGCTTACCACACCACTCCTACCCCCACAGCACTATCGCTTCTACATCTGAAACCAGTGTACGAGTATATGGCCGTCTTTACATCTATTTCTGGAATACATGTTTACTCATCAATAGTCCTGTCAGTCCGCGCCTTCTAATTACTTCTACACACGTTCTGTTCTCTCTTACCACACAACCCCTACCCCCACAGCACTATCGCTTCTACATCTGAAACCACTGTACGAGTATAAGGCCGTCTTTACATCTATTTCTGGAATACATGTTTACTCATCAATAGTCCTGTCAGTCCGCGCACTTCTACACACGTTCTGTTCTCGCTTACCACACCATTCCACCACTACCCCTACTAGACAGATTACTACCTCTACCTGTTCCCTCAATTTTTCCTTCCCAGTCTCCTCTCAAACACGTTACTTTCTCCGCATATTTCTTCTATATAATTTCCTCAAGTAATAGTCGGGTAAGGATTTTGGAAGTATCATTCAGGTTTTGTAACTAAGCTTATCTTTTAAAGCAAATGTTCCTAGCAAAACATAGCTGAAGTTGGAAATGTCATTAGAATGATATACACCCAAACTATTTCTAACATGAAAACTAATAATCTGTTTCATTTTATAGCTAACAGCCAAAAATATTTTCAGTATTTTATACAATTTACGTAATTTACAAGTATACTGATTAAAGCTAAAAACTAAAACCTTTAGAGTGTTTTTATTGAAGAAATTATTATTCATAATAACTTTTATAAAATAATCTTAAATGATACTATCGATCCAAATGCTCTGACAGTTAATATTGTAGATACTCGTTTAATATAAAAATTCGTATATATTTTCATTACTAATAGCTAATAAACAGTGAATAGAAATAGAATAGACCCACTACATCGGTGACGTAATTAGAGTAGAATACATGTTCAGAAAAGTTTCTTAATATCTCTTATTTAGCCAAGTAATTAAAAGAAACTAATTGCAAGAACTAAACCTAAGAACTAATTGAATACCTGTGACTAAAAAATAAAAACATACTGCTAGAGGTATAGGACAAGGTTTTCTTAGGGTAGATATGAAAATTAAAGTATATACGTAATCATATAATATTTGTTACTGTCTAAAATGTTTATTTTAGCAATAGCATGTGTATTGTTAAATAGTTAGTAAGAATTTTTACAAACATGGAGGTGTCGTCATTGTTAAATAATAATAATAAAATATGTTTATTTTTCTCATTCAAATACATGTACATACAGCATACCATTGATACATTGTTTGATCAAATACAGCATGTAAGAGAAAACCACTCAATCTTAAAGTCATAACTTGCAGCAAACAAGACTTGTCGACCAGTACTTTCTTCCCAAATATCTCGGAATTTGCGAATAGCGATATGCCACTCCTGGACATACATCGGTTTGCCCTTAAGTAAGGGACTATCGGTTTTTGCTGTTCCGAGTGTAGGTTATACACTAGCCAGAAGTAAGCGCTCCAGATGTAACTTGGGGTATGGTCAGATAATTAATCCCCAACAAACCAAACAATGGGAGCAGTGGACTGAATAAAAGTTAAAATATTCATTCGGTGACCAACAAGAGCAATAATAGAACAACAATCAATCTCATGGGCAGACGAACCGAGTTGGCCACGCCGAGATCCATGTATGCTAGAGGGGTTTAAGTAATACACTACTGAGTAATCTTATCTGTGATTTTTTCAATGCCATCATCGAACTCTATATTGCTTATAACAAATTCAAGCTTCATTTAAGTTTAAGGTTCGTTCTCTAGATGTCGATCTGACAGACAGAAGTGCAGAAAAATTATGTTCCAGCCACTCGAGCTATATGCTTCGCTGACGCTCAGCCAACAACGAGAGATCGTATTTTTATAACTGCTGTCCATCATATGTTTCAACAACGCATAATAAAACTTACCTACCATTTGACCTAGAGCGGTTATACTTATGTATCTTATACACAATATGGTAATGATTATTTAATTAACAACATATTTTGTTTTTGCAATATGTTTAATTTAGTTTACTTCTAGGTATCGTTATCATTGTTCATTGTTACCAGTTAGTGGTATAAGTTATAGTTAAATTTATTTTTCCTGAAGGCGGTTAACTAACCCAACTATAAGTAAAAACTAACCCATGTTCAAACGACACTACACCAGGTAAGATCCTTGGTTGATTTATTTTACATGTTTGGAAACATTTTATCATACGGTTCAAATATTTCTCCTACCCATACACTAATTCAAAAAATAATTCGCAAGCACTCATACCAAACCACTGTTCGTTCAACCATGAGGTAAGGAAAATGAGGATCAGCTGTCTTTGATGTCTCAGTAGTGAAGGCTACGACTGTACTCGCGGATATAGAACCACCTACACGTGACATGAAATATGTTAGTTATAGGGCTCATCATGTCCGAGCGCTACATAAGCTTCCATTGAGGTGAGATTTTGAATATTCAACTCACGTACATGGTTGTGGGGCTGAATAAGCATCCCCTTGAAATAGTAAGTGCTAGTTTTAAGCACATTGTAAACGTACTTGCATTGAATGAACACCCCTAACCTATCAAAGAAGCTTTCCCGAGAAATCATCGCTTTGAAGAAAATTAAAGCCAGCCGTCCAAATAAAGCAGGTTTACTCAATCACTGCTCGACCAAATAAACCGTAACGCTCTTTGTTTGGCAAACGGCAAATCTCGTAGTGGACGATATAAAAAAATAGAACTATTTATTTTATTCAGAAATACTTTTCAAGGCTAATAAAGTAAGAAAAATGCCAGAAATGTACAGTAAAACATTAGGGGCTAATTTAAAGCTAGTATAATTATTTTCTAAACGTTAATATTAGCTTCAGTTCACCTTCATCTTATTGCAACTTCTGTAATATAACGCTATCACAGACTTGACTTCTGCAATATGGAATCATATTCGTCTGAATACATAAAACAGTTTGCAAAGAAGAAGCTCAAATAAAACTCCAATGCCTTTGATCGTTATCGGCGCTAGCATTTTTACTTATTTAAATAACTCAAGTAGACGATATAAATAAATGTCTTACTTTTACCAGTAATAACAACATTGAAAAGCATATCTCAGTCATGTTGCTAAAGCGGCAGGCTGAAAACAATATTAAATTGCCAAGTTTAATGGTAAATTTAAGAAGTAACATCAGTGTAAAATTTCTTTTAGACACTGAAAGTAGTTTTAGTTTAATTAGTGAGAAACTGTTTAACTTTTTATTCGAACTCAAGATAGTTAAGGCGTTATCAGACACTAATGTACAATGTGTTAGCGTTGGCAATAAAAAAACTAAGTGTTTTCGAGAAGTTGGTCTAAAAATTTAAATTGATAACCTGACTTGGAAAAGTAATATGATTGTAATTTAAAACTTGTCAAAATATGGAATACTGAGAGATAATTTTATTGAGAACACTGGTTTACTGATTGACTTTAAGGAAAAATCTATGTAAATTTGAATTTAGATTTAACAAATATTTTGTTTTAATTAAAAACATTAAGAACTAACACATTCAAGGTACAATTCAAGGTGTAAAACAGCTAAAGATTAATCAAGGTTGAACTAACTACATTCAGCAAAGTAGGCAACTGAAAAATAAGAAGGAAATTGCCCATTTATTTTCACAGAATTATATTAATCGAAATCTATCATGAACTATGCTGAAATTGTAGCCTTTCTGAATGCTATGAAAAACATGTATTGTTTTTAGGTGGATAAAAAGAAATATAAAAAAGTATTAGTGGGATGGAAATTCAAATGAACAAAATTCGAAGAATATTGATCCTAGGCATATTTGCTACTTAATGATATAATTTTATGGACTAGTGTATAATTTAATATAGTCAAACCCACATACAACTTTCTATGCTCGTTATATGGACAAGTTAAATATTGCAGTAATAAAATGAAAGAGGAAATGTCTGTAATGAATTTATCCTTCCCATGTTCCAGTCGTGTAAATCGTCACGTCCTTTGTCGAATGTATGAAATCCATCATTGATCATATATGTGATGACTAAGCAGAATTGTAATTAAATCATGGATAGTATAGTCATAAACCTGTATAGTATCAAGATTAAAATTGGTTTAAAGGAGGAAAAGAAGGAGGTCATACTAGATAGTCCTTGTAAACTAAGTGGTTGTTAAATGTTACTCATGTTATGCATTTGTAATGTGCGGTGATAGGGATCACTCAATTAACTCTGAGTATGAACAGAGATAGAGATTATAGTATATCTTCTATGTGCACTATCTGTTTGACCTTATCCAGCAACATGTATAGCGCTCTGCAATGGATCAAAGGTATTTCATGAGCACAGACTCGTAAATCTATCACCGACCTCATGGTTTTTAATCTCATCTTTGTCCCGCTCTGTTTAGAGCATATACTAAGAAGTATGTAGACTGAATATAGATTCAAGTAATTAAGATTGATGACTCTAAAAATACAAGCTCAATATTGTGTTGCTTAAAAGTATAAAAGTTTTATGCTGCAAATTAGACACACTTTAAGAATAATAATTGGTTTCAAGCAGTTTAGTAAAATTCCAATAGTAATTTAACATAACCAAAATCATTTCGACGTTGCTTCAACCTAAAAGTAATATTTTATTTCGAAACATCATGTAAAGTAATAAATTTAATAAATTATATAATCGATCATTATCGACTTTTAAAAACAAGGAGACTAGAATTCACAATATGAATAAAATATTAATCTTTATTCCCTTTTTATTAATATTTTTCTCTTTGTCGAAACTTAAAAACTTTGTAGATTACATCTGAGGAAATATATTTTGTTTATAAGATCCAATGTATTATTATTATTATTATTGTTTATTTCAACCAAGGACACTAAAATATCTTATTACCAAAATTCCATAGGACTCTATGGTATTATAGGATATATGACAACTGTCATTTTGAAAGTATTGATGTGTGTTAATTTTTGTTTAATATTTTTTTGCTAGCGTATCCAAGTTTGTCGTTGGAAATATAATTCATACAAGTCAAGAGTACTCCTACTAGTGCAAAAATCTAAAATAAATATTACTTGCATTGTTGCTTAATCTTTGACCCTTTTAACCATGAACACTACAAAATGTGTATATAATATACTTTATATATAATTTATATTATATGCATATTGTTACATCTTAAATATAATTTTCATAATAATAATAAACATCATATTAAATCATACATACTTTTACTTTGAATTTGACTTTTTTCTCTGCATTGGTTTAAAATAATTCAGTTGTTGCAAAATAGTACGAGGTAGCTACAAAATACACGGAATGGTGCAGAGAAGTTGTGGGCGAAGCCGCGGATAAATGCTAGTGGTATTACAATTGTTCACCTTTCTATAACAACGAATAAAATATACAAATCTGGCTGTGAGCAGTTCGAAAGATGGATTAATAACAGTATTAATTGTCTCAAAAACATTGAAAATATTCCTTTGCAGACGATTTTACTTTAAATGCGTAATTCAGTTTGATTGTTTTATAATTATATATCATGCCGTCTGCAATATGACAGCTAAAATGGATGTTGACAAAAATTTTAATACTACATAAATTTAAATCTTGGTCTCAGCCCGGTGGTTAAATACTGCTGTGCAGCAAAGTAAAGATATCTTGTTTGAGAGTGCGCTTGACGTTTAGATCAGTTTTGTCGGTTTATAGAGCAGGAATTGCCCCATACTTTAAGAAGCGGAAACCCAAATTCGGAGTTAGAGTTCATATAAAGTTAGATAGGGAAGTCCGGTGATTATACTTATTTTGCGTTGCTTGGAGTAGGGTATAGCAGAGTATCTCGTTTTGTACTAATTTCAAGCTGTATTCACCGTTTTAATGTTTGTAGATAATGACTTCACTTCTATGTGTTTCCGATAACTTTATCAGTAAGACTTAGTGTAAACATTGTTTAAGTGTAAATGTGTGTTAAAAAATATTTTTGTCTGGTTTCGTACTAGAAATAAATTTGGCAGAAGCATAATAAAAATATATATATATTTTTTATTCTCAATGTATTATCATCCATATGTGTGAGATTTTTATACCTCACCACAGTGAAGAGAAATTTTATATGTTTTATCTTTTTGTGACAGAAGTTATTAGATTTTGTTTCCAATAAGTGCACTTCTTTAATGAATTGTGTGGCTCAGACCTTATTTTCTGTAATAGTAACTAAAATATTTTAAAGTAAGCACGTTGTATTTCAGTTTTAGAAAGTAACAAAAGTGTGTGTTCCATTTATATATAATACAATATGATAAATATACAAAACAAAAACATTTATTGTGTTTACAATACAAAACCGCCATCCATAATACTCCTAAAATAAACAAAACTCAAGCAAGTACTCATTTCTACTAGTAATGAACAAAATGTTCACACAGTTTTTATGGCTAAATCATGTTATAGCATGTGTACACGTAGTTCCAGCGTTACCAAGAGCCGTTGTCTATTCAAAGACTGTAAAAATTTGTATGTATGTTGCATTTAATAGGGTTTTGAACTGTACGGGCTAATTACTACTCATTATGCTCTTCATTGACAGCATGTACAAAATCTAACTGTATTAGTTACACAAGAGATAAATCATACAAAGCTATAAATTGAACCGTGTATGAGTAAGCACTTGGACTGTGTGTGGAGTGATTCATCTTCCGTATATATAATAAAATTAATGTTAAATGGAACTTTATACAATTAATAGTAATAATAATACATTTTTATGCTATGACGTATCGTGATTTGAACCCTCCTCCCTAAAAGAGAGACTGTTATTGGGGCTCATTCGAAGATAAATCTTGTGATCTATGCAGCATTTCAGCGTTTCACAGACGGTTTTCATAAATAACATTTCGGCAGTTCGAAAGGAAGAACTTGAGCAAATCTACTCAAGTCATAGACAGAAAGGATAGAAGAATATATGTCTCTCTATATAATACCTTTATAAAGAACCAACTTAATTTTAAACTTAGCGTAATTATGAAAACCGCAGAATAAATTTATTTATAAACACACTGACTCTACCCACATAACATTTTAATTTGTAACCTAGTCAGACAACTGTTCCAAAGATATATCGAGAAGGATTTCAAGTGAAAATAATAATTTTGGAAGGAACTCTATTTCTGCATCGACCAGAACGAGTTCTATGACTGTGGATGTCCATCAATGCAATATATATGAGCGGAATTGATGTACGTATACCGCTCAGTAGGCTCGCACAGTTTGTGTTTTGTCTGTCGGTTGATTTAAACATTTCTTTTCTGTCTGTCTGTCCGCAGGAAATATCATGGATTAAATTAGCTTTACACTTAAATTGTGCACTCGACCTCAATGAAGTCTGTTCCACCACACGTGGTGTGATAAATTCCTACCATATTTCATGAGATGTCTTTATTTGTATCAAAACCCGTCTTTGTTCTTGCTTGATACTACCTCCTTATGATTAGTTACTAGTCTTTTCTGCTGTTTGCTATATCCTAAATCCTAAAATTTTATTGTGAGAACTGTAATATTTCTATCAAGCTAAATGGTATTTTAAAATAAAAACTGTATTTATCTAAAACCCGTTCTTGATGCATTGTTTGAATCACCAATGTGTCAGGTAAATATTACGAAATTTAAATTTCAATATGAATTAAATCTTTTTGTATTGATGTTACTTTAGTAGAAAGCAGTTTATTTTTCTAATGGTTTATTAAAATTCTGACAGACAGTCGCCAAACAAAGCGCATAAATCGTATTATTTTAGAGAATGTTTACACATATTTAGTTATATACCAAAATATTTTCAAAAATAGTGTAAATATCAACAATATGTACACAAAATAACCCATCATAATACAGTAAACCAGCAATTAACCTCCGAACAGGAACGGAACTGAACAATACAGTGTTGGGTTGAGAGAGGGGAGGATAGGGCAAACATCATCTTAATCAAGGACGTCTCTTGAATACCTCATCGGATAATACGTTCTGCGCTGGTTCTGTCATGACGTCATCTATACACCATAATACAACCCTTGAGTATTGTACTTTACTCCGGGTCGTTATATTTAATTGTAGTGTAACTGCATTATAGTGTAATATAATTTTTTGTAGTACAGCTCCGTAATCAATGTTTGAATATAACAGTTAACTGTAACATGTTCGCTGATTGTAGACTTAACATTCTATATTCTATTAAACATTTATTATAATTGATTTTATAGCACAATGTTTTAATCCTTTCAGGATGAATCATAAACATTTTGAAAGCCAGCTTCCTTGTAATTTATAATGGAACTAAGTATTCAAAGTACCGATCTGTAAATAGTAAAACAGTCTAGATATTAACCTTACTGTTCCTTTATTTTATACTCTGAATATTTATACGACCCTATTACTTGTTACTGGTTATGATTTGTGTACTGATCTCTGTTGAGACAACCTGCCTACCAGAAAAAACCTCACGTGCTCTGTCTGTAAATGAGAGTAATAGTTTTCGTACCGTAAATTTGGCCTGTCATTCAAGACAACTGTATATTATACATATATTATCTTATATATATAAAAATCTTGAGTCACGATGTATGTTGCCAATAAACTCCAAAACGACTGAACCAATTTCAATCAAATTTCACATGTATCCGTAATTTAGTCTAACTTAGAAGATAGGATAGTTATTATCTGAATTATTCGCTTATGTCGTGAATATAAACGAATAAAATGAAGAAAAGTTTTCAAAGCGCCTGCACATTATAACCTGCAATTACGAGATAGATACGTATATTAAACAGTAAAACATATTTGAAGGCGCTAAGTTATGATGTATAATTGTCTAAACTAAATTTTTGGTTGAACTTAAAGGTTGAGTGGTAGACCACTTTGTAATAAAATACATTATGCATGTACAATACATTTTTGACATATTTTCTTGATCGTGACATCAAGGTAAAATCTACATCAGGGTTGGAAATATAATTTACTTCAACCAGAAATGCTCATACGCGGGCAAAACTTACGAAAAGCGTGCGAAGCCGCGGGAAACAGCTAGTACTTATATATATTATACAGTAAATTTTTGAATATAAACACAAATTATATAGGATGAATTTTATTTTACAGCTTGCAAAGGAATATAGTTGAATATAGTTATATTCCTTCTCCTAAGACTACGTTGTGATAAATGTAAGGTATCTCTATAAATGGCTAACCGCGTAATCAATTCTCTTGGTACAAACTTACTATTATTTGAAAATTTCATTATACGCGCATAATAAAATCACATTAATCAGCACTTATTTTAAAATATTTGATTGTAATATTACAGAAAAAAGTCTTTTACCTATAAAATTTACTCATTGTAACAAAAATAACTAATTATTTTATGCTAGTTGTTGTTTTATTATTCTGTTCTGTTCTTCACCCCAGTTTGTAGTAGATTCATCACACTTCGAGTTCACCACGATTAAACTGGGCTACAAACGTTTGAGCTCTGATGTCTAGAATAAATGACGAGCCAAGCCTACCTAGTTCGTAGTTTTTCAGTCTTCTTAATGGAAACCAATTATAATGTTTTCTCTAAGTTTCGACGGCAATATTCTAAACACATTTGGCCCACCCCAGGTACAATACAAATTTATTTATAATATATTTTTGGAAGCAAGTTAGCTGTTGTGAAATTAAACTTACACTCTACACTATGCAATTTCATGTAACTAATTCTATAACCTCAGACCCTTCCACCTCATGTTTTTAGTCCATTCGGTATAAATATTTATTCATTTTTTAGAGTAGATCTATTTGCTTAATAAAATTTAAAGTTTGCAATAGTAGCCTCAAAGCAATGTTATAGGAAGAGTCATTGAACGAGAGAAAATAAGGGTAAATTACCGTAAAACCAGGGGTAGCTGGGCTGTATAGGTGTTAAAATTTCATTAGGAATCTGTCTTTTCGCGTGAGGACGTCCTCTTAAAAATTATCCATTAGTAACATTTTATTATATAGGTTTTGAATCTCATAATTTGTATGTAATTTGAGTTTTTTAAATTGGTTATTTTCTCTGATAAAGCGCTTTGCTGTATGAATGTCTCTCTAGAAGCAAGCACATTGGTTCTCTTAGGACTAAGTGCAATTATACGTTTTCCATTTGTGATGGTCTGTCATCATTTTTTTTCTTATCATACATTTTTGGATCATAAGATATATTTATCACGACCTAAGTTTACACTGTAAATTGTTCATCAATACACGGTAACGAAGTTCCATATTCGGTGGCAGTTTCCTTTTTTAATTCCAATCTTTAATTATTTTACGCAGAGCAATTTTATTATAAATGGAGTTTATTATATAGATAAAGTTAAATAATGAATGGTGCAAAGTTCTAAAAGATATTTCTTCCAGAGCACCTAGTTTGTTTGTTTATTACATAAAACCCATAAAGTAACATTTAACTGTAGTAAATGACACTAAATTAACATAAACTCGCATTTAACTTGCTTCCATAAATTGCAGATTGTTATCAGACAAGAAATGGGTATTTACTCTGCGATGGAAACAGTAATAATTTCTCTTGTCTTTTGTCAGAATAATTACTCTCTTTGATCCGAGCCGCACGAAACACTTCGCAAAACCTATTTTCCGTTAATGGTATGAATCTAGGGGATTTGTGCTAGTATAAATATAAATAGTATTAAATATATTTTAATAATTCATAAACCATCCATACTGCAAGTGACTTCTAAAGTGACAATTGGAGTTCGGATAGAATAAATGTGATTTTAATACGCAAAATATGAAATTTCTTGTTAAAATTATTAGGGAATTATTTTTGAAAACATGTTTAATGATAAATGTTTCATTGTATAATTCTAAATCTTTCAACCACAAACTTGAAGCAGTAATAGTTATAAAAAAATAATTATGATTTATATTTTTAGAAAGGCTTGAAAAGTTTAAGAACAGATCTCATTTTCATTTGTGTTATAATTGCCCATAAAATGATAAAATACATAATACTTAATGTTCAATAAAAAGTTGTTTGTAATTACTTACCATATTTAAAACTTATCGTTTTGGTTTTATGTCTGAAAAGTTTTAATTGGCTCACGAACTCATCCGAAATTTGTGTAAATACTGTATCTGTACCACGCTTAGTCTCAATCTATTGATAAGTACGGTAGTTACCATGTTAATAATTACTCCCTTCATTTTGTATAGAACTTAAAAATGTTCATATGCGCTATCTACAAATCTTATTAGATGTAAAAAAACAGTAGAACAATATTCGAACGAATAAACATTAGGCCTTAAAGTACCGTAGAATAAGAGATACGATAGACAACACAGGCATATAATAAATGCTAGCACAGCAGTCATTGCTTTGAAATTTTCTTTTATTTCTCAATTTAGGAATTACTTGATTTCAGAAAGGATTGATACGCACTTATAACTGATTGCTTTACGCATTTAATTTATTAAGAAGTCACAAATAACCAATTTTCATGCTTTATGAAGATAATTCTGGCAAATTAATCCTTTAAAATAAATTCGGGTGTCTTTGTTTCAAGTTTGTTAATCATTCCAAAACCTCCATAACATTAAAAATATTTTATTTTTTAATATTAAAACATTTTGTGGATATACTTAAGAAAATCAAGTAGTATTATGAAATTTCAAAATAAACAAACGATTAATTGTTAAAAATCATATTCATTTATTGATTTATAGATATTTTATTCGAGATATTAATCTGAAATATAACGTATAATATTATAAACCAAAATAAAAAGACTTTTTATAATAAAATGAAGTTCAAATAACATTCTCCTTTTAGTTAAACAAATAATAATTCGCACTTAAAAATTAATAAAAAGTTAATATAATGTTTCTTGGAAAGGAAAGAATTCTCCTAACTTGGGTATTAAATATTTCAATAAGAATGTTTTTAATTGAAATTTGAAATCTAAACATTTAGGATGAATTTATAAGAATTTATATATTCAATATGTGTAATTGTAATAAAAGATTTATTTTAACTTGCAAAATTGTTCAATTCGTATTAACGCCGTTCCAATTTTATCCATTTGAAAACCTTTCCATACCAGTGCTCTTTCTTTAACATTTTAATAAGTTTTAATTGTGCGCATAAATCACTGGTTCCCTAGGTATCTCCTATTAACGGAAGTAATTAAAGCTCTTGTGATGAGAAATGAAATATTCTACCATAGCAGAGAGTAAAGTGTTGCTCTTTCAGTACTGACATTTGATATTTAACTTAGGTTTTGGAATTCACCTAAATATGTACAAAAATGATAATTTGTATAGTATCTCAAGTGAACTGATTCCTTGCAAAGATATAATTCCAATTCAAACAGGTTATCTCATCCTTATATCACTTGAGCAATACAGCAGTGTTTTACTATTCTGCAGCTTAGAACAATATCTGCTCTAAAACTCTGCAGCGTTTCTGAATTACACTTTCAATGAGTTTAGTACGTGACATATGAATGTTATATAAAAAAGTTTTACACTTTCCTACTTCCAAAATGGGATAAGGTATAAGTACGCCACACCACGTGTCGTAACAGGCTTTACTGATGTTGCATGGAAAACACTAAAGGCAAGGCAAGATATTTTGGAGCACGCAATTAATGACCTGACAAGTCAATTTAAAAATAAAAATACCAAAGCACCTCGCACACACACACACACACACACACACACATTGTGTGTGTGTAAATCAATGTTTGTCTGTTTGTCCTATATAGACTCAGAACCTATTTGACCGATTATTATTAAAACTTGTATTATCCAACTCACCACCAGGCGTCGCTGCAAAATATAAAAGTTATCAAAGCACCTGAACATTATAAACTGCAATTACCAAACAGTCTTGTATATTAAATAGCCAAATACTATTTGAAGGTGCTAAGTTTCTATGTTTATTTGTCTTTAAAATAAATGTCTAGGTAAACTTTAAGCTTGAGTGTTAGACCACTTTATAATAAAGTATATGTACGTGTAAACATACACTTGTCTAGATCGTGGTAACAAGGCAATCTCTGCGTCGGCGTTGGGTATATAATTCACTTCGTCCAGAAAAGTTTATATTCAGCTAGATAGATCAAACCTCACTCCACCTAAAATGGGTGAAAACATTGTTTCAATGTGTCACTGCAGATCATGAAATTATATTAAAATACATCTTACGTATTAATATGCTACAATTGAGGATTGTGCCATCAATGTTAGATTTGAAATATCTAAATTAATTGCGCATTTTCAGTCTCACATTTCGACATGACAGTTTAATATGAAATCTGCTTTTCTTTTGACGGAAGAGATATTTTGGTCATAATGGTTTCAAAGTTCCATTAAGGAATAAAATTATTCAACAGAAATAGATAAACAGCCAACCTGGCAAAAAATCTGGCAAATCTTTTACATTTAGAATCAAACTGTTTGGAGCCTTCCCTAATTGATTTTCTTCAAAGTAGGGAGATAAAAGTATCCAAAATGAGATACTACGCGAGATAATGTTATATACACTGCACATCAAATACACAGGTATATTCGTCTTCCTTGTATCCCCACTTACGTATACCAACTCATAAATTAGGAGAGTTTAAAAGTAAGGAGATAAAAGTATCCAAAATTAGATACTACGCAAGAGATAATTTTATATACACTGCACATCAAATACACAAGTATAATCGTCTTCCTTGTATCCCCACTTACGTATACCAACTCATAAATTAGGAGAGTTTCAAAGTAGGGAGATAAAAGTATCCAAAATTAGATACTACGCAAGAGATAATTTTATATACACTGCACATCAAATACACAGGTATAATCGTCTTCCTTGTATCCCCACTTACGTATACCAACTCATAAATTAGGAGAGTTTCAAAGTAGGGAGATAAAAGTATCCAAAATTAGATACTACGCAAGAGATAATTTTATATACACTGCACATCAAATACACAGGTATATTCGTCTTCCTTGTATCCCCACTTACGTATACCAACTCATAAATTAGGAGAGTTTCAAAGTAGGGAGATAAAAGTATACAAAATGAGATACTACGCAAGAGATAATTTTATATACACTGCACATCAAATACACAAGTATAATCGTCTTCCTTGTATCCCCACTTACGTATACCAACTCATAAATTAGGAGAGTTTCAAAGTAGGGAGATAAAAGTATCCAAAATTAGATACTACGCAAGAGATAATTTTATATACACTGCACATCAAATACACAGGTATAATCGTCTTCCTTGTATCCCCACTTACGTATACCAACTCATAAATTAGGAGAGTTTCAAAGTAGGGAGATAAAAGTATCCAAAATTAGATACTACGCAAGAGATAATTTTATATACACTGCACATCAAATACACAGGTATATTCGTCTTCCTTGTATCCCCACTTACTTATACCAACTCATAAATTAGGAGAGTTTCAAAGTAGGGAGATAAAAGTATCCAAAATGAGATACTACGCAAGAGATAATTTTATATACACTGCACATCAAATACACAGGTATATTCATCTTCCTTGTATCCCCACTTACGTATACCAACTCATAAATTAGGAGAGTTTCAACGTAGGGAGATAAAAGTATCCAAAATTAGATACTACGCAAGAGATAATTTTATATACACTGCATATCAAATACACAGGTATAATCGTCTTCCTCGTATCCCCACTTACGTATACCAACTCATAAATTAGGAGATTTTGAAAGTTTAATTTAAATCATACAAAACCAATATATTGTTAAAGTGACACACATTTTAGTTTTCAAAATATAAAAATGAAAATGTTGGCTGCATTTTAGGCTTATACCACTAACACAAAGGGTACATAGAATTTCAATAAAATATTTCACCTTTCTTTTAATCATAAACAATTATTATTTAGGAGGATATTAAGCTAAAGGAATATGTATAAACCAACATCCATTTTTCCCTCATACATGGTAACAAATTGAATTAAATGTTTATCTTCCATTTCAGTAATAATAAACAATTGTTCAAAGACCTTAACCAGGTAAGAATATTTGCAAGATGTTTTTAATTTTTACCACCCGTAATCCTAAAATTAGAATATTTATGTTTTATATCCGTCAATTTACTGGTAAAGCACAAAGATCCCTAAATATGAATTTAAACGCATTGAACTTTACAGTTCATGAGCTCAGTAATTCCTAAATTTACATTCAAGGGATCAATTATTAATAATCCTAAAATATAGCTTCAAATATGAACATAATAAGGCTTAACAGCTCTTTTTTATTTCTCTTAAAGATATCTGGATTTTTTTTAAATGTTGACTAACGATTGAATAACCGTTTTAAGTGAACATTTTCTTTAGTCTTAAGCATATTTAAATATATTTAATTTCATTATTTAATAGAACATTATTTAAAGCAAACGTTTGCCTTTACTTTCTATCGTATCATATACAAATATTTTCAATTCTTCTTGAAATAGGCGAAAGTCTAAAAATTTAAAAATAATTTGAAAGAAAATTCTTTTCTTTGCTACACTCAAGAGAATACCTTTCGATAGGAAACTTTAGTTTCGAAGTTTGAAACCCCAATTAAGTTTGCACCTACCTTAATATTGCAAACTTATAGGAAGTTATTAAGAAACTATTTTATTTCTCGAAAATTCTTAAATTTTGTTATTAAAGTTTAATATGTCACGCAGTTTTCACATCAATAAAGATGCATTATAATATATTGCTTACTATAATTTTGATGCTACATAATTTTTTCAAAATTGTTTTACCCTGCTGCTAACTAACCGTAGTAGATGTTTAAAAGTTATAACGCAACCAATTAATATAACAAAATTTAAAATAGCCTAAAAAAGAGTGTATATTACAATCGATGAAATGTAGTGATATAACTTTTTTTAATTTGAAAGTCGCCAAATGTTCAATATTATATTTTAATAGTCTTTTCAATGTTGTTTTGTAATTATTTAAAACTATTGAAATAAGTTTATTAAGACAGTTATACTGTACTGACAACTTTCGAGGGTGATCAGATTTTCAATCAATTTTTATGGTTTTATCCAAAAATATAATTTGGTTTTAATGAAAATGTGAAGTAACTCAGCTAATATAGAGAGATTTAAACTTATAAGAATTTGTACTTAGACTAAAACAACTCTTTCAATTATTTAACTATACCAACCGGTGTATAACAATAAACCAATTTAGATTTGGTTGGATACTTTTTTATACAACTTGTATTTGGCCTAGATATAGCGTGTTTGCTTTTATATTATTATTTTATAATGTACATATAATTTATATCAGATTTTTGGAATGTATTTTTCTTAACAGACTATAATGTTGGTAACAATTCTAAGTCAGTGTATAAAACATGTCTTGGCTCTCGTGAAAGAGCTATGGATTAAAAATAGTTTTTAACTTTCTCAAAAACTAACTGTTATTGACTCTTTACCTTTTAGCATGAATCAATTAAATTCACCTTCCATTTAGTATAGAGTTAGGAGTATAATACGGTTAGAGACTGGACTCTTGGAATCTAAAAATGATAAAATACAAAAGTATTCAGTGACGCAGCATAATTTTAACGTGAGACTCCTAGACTACAATAAAGGTCTGTCTGCTTTATTGGCATCCATTTCAATTGAGCATACATACCAAACGTTAGAGAGGACATCGGTCCATAACCACTTACAAATATTTACTGATCTCCTCGGGTTGTTTTTGTTGGTCATAAAAACCAAATAAGGAATTGGGTCGTATGTGTAAAGTGCTCAACGTCATATATTAGTTAAAATAATTATTCATGATTCATTCTACATACTCATTACTCAACTCGGTGTATGTTAAAGCAAAGTAACTCGGAGTTAGCCAAATCCAGGCTCTACTGAACACGTATAGTTTATTAGGGTTGTGGCTGAGTCCCTGGACCTTTGTAAATCCTGTCTCCCTTATCATATTTCAGTCCTTTGTGAGTGTGAATTTAGGAATTACTGAGCTCATGAACTGTAAAGTTCAATGCGTTTAAATTCATATTTAGGGATCTTTAAGTGCTTTACCAGTAAATTGACGGATAAGTCTTCAATCTGTATATGGATCCTTCTTATTAGACTCGTTAAAAAAATATTAGACTTTAAAATAGTTTCCTATACTAAGGATATCTTGTTATAATATTAACTAGACTATTACACTTTAAACTTTTCTATTTTAGGGTTCTACAAAGTTTCCTGATGCTGGATCATACTTCGGTATATTTTCAGCGGAAAAAAGTATACCTACGTTTAACTAAAACTAAATGGAAAGTGAAACAAATGTATAGTTTTTATACTCAAATTTGTTTTTCATGTTGCTGGTATTTTGGAATAGGAGAGCAATACGGACAAAGCAACGAAAGTGACAATAATTTAGATGAAGTAAGAATGAAAGGATTATGGAAGGGTGGAAAGATTTTAAATTTATTTGCTCTGATAAGATGTGCATACAGACCTCAATTATCTAATTTAACCTATTTATAAGTTTTTTTTGGCAGTCACGTTGTGATAGAAGTTGAAACGAAGACTGGAATTGCTAAAGGTGCTAAGTGCCAAAAGTGAAATTTTTCAGGAATTGAAAAAAACTACACATGTTTGACAGAAATGAATATTTATTTGTAATTAAAATTAAGTTAACTCTTTACATGTTTATACAAGAGTTTGAAAAGCATTTTTTTATTAGTTTAAAAAATAAAGAAGATATAATGGCTTTTGAGCAGAAAGATCTAAGTACACAATGTTTTGACATAGCTAATAGATCTAAGTGCCACACTGTCTTGAGCTACTGTAAGTCAAAACATTGTGTACTTAGATCTTTCTCCTCAAAAGCAGCTGAGAAGACAGTGTTAAGATTGTTAATATAACAGCTCTCGGAAGAATGCCTTGTTATTTTCTTCAACGTAATCAATAATTGCAGAAATATCCTTTTTCTTGTTTGGTGCCAACTGAACTGTTGCTGGAAGTTTTTCCAATTCTACAGCTGCAATGTCTTTCATTGTCTTTCCTTTCTTCAATACATAAACATTTTCCCAGGTACAATAATATCGGAACAGTTTTTTTTTGCAGGACACAATACCAGGCTTTTGTTTGCTGATTCTGATCAAAGAAACCTGAGTGATACCAAGTTTTTAGTGGTAATGCACTCTGAAGCTTTTCTTTCAAAGTCAAAGAAACTATCATACATGTTCAACACTCGAAAAGGCTTTGTAGGCCTAGCCTCCTTGATTACATTTTCAAGATCTTCCATTACTTGCATTTTGGCTGTCTTGCTGCTTTTCTCTATTATAGCGAAATCGCGATCAGGAACAGAAAAAACTGTGGCCGGCAAACAAAAACTTGTGTTCGACTGACTTAAAAAGTTCCAGTTCTACTAAATACACGTACAAAAATATCAACATTAGATTTTTTATTTGACCTGAGCAATTGTCGCTCCATAAAATAAGATTTGGTTTTCTGATTGGAAGTAAACCCGAGTTTAGAGCCTGCAAAATACATGATGCCATTTCATTCCCTCCTCTACCTCCTTGCCCCTCATGCCACAAACACATTATGCCATCGTTTGTATCGGTTATGTGAATGTTGAAATTATAACAAGAGAGCTGGCGCAAGTAGTACATGTTACAATGAGTCTATTTAGAAAGTGGGAACACTTTTTCTAAGTCCATAATAATGGTGCAATGTTGGCTGAGAGGTAAGGTACTGGATACTGTGTCATCTGTTATTGTAGAAAAGGCACTCTCAGCTTTTCTGAGGTGTAAATCGAATGCTGTTTTGGCTTTGTCTGATTGTATGGGGTCATTGGCTTGTGATTGTATTTTTAAATAGTCACACCTTTTGTAGGTATCAGTTCTAGGTCGTCTAAAAGATAGCTTAGGAAAGTCTTTTAGAAATACTTTGCGGTAGAACTTGTATGTTACACCACTATCAGGATACATGAGAATAATGATTTATTCCATAATAACTAAACAATTAAATAACATTACATAACCTCGGAATTACACTGCCACGATTTCCAGTTATGTGGCAGAGCAACTAAAAATATAATATATAAATAAACAGAGTCCAGTCCATCACTTTAACTGCCATCTTCCTTAAAGGGAGTAAACATGCGGCTTTTAAGTCACTACTGAGGTATTCTTTTTCGGATTTCAAACGACTGTAATGAGAAACCTCTCTTGGGAACGAGCTAATATGATTTTTAACTTGAATTCTGTCCCGTTCAGTAAACTTGAACTTTTTAGGTCCTCTGCGGTTGTCTTTAAAAATTAAAGAGCCCGATTGTTTCTCGATAACAATTGTTTGAATTTATTTAGGAGAAATTCCAAAGGTACTTAAAAATGTAGCTTTACATACTCTCTTGAAGTCTCCAGACTCATCTGGAAGTGTGTAGCTGATGGTTGACTGTCTTCTACTCTTTCCATCTTCATTATAGGTACCATGTCGTCGTCTTTGAACAGGAATAATCTCAATTAGACCCATCAGGTAATTGCCTTGTTGGTTCAAGTCAAGTTGGCGGTATTCTTCAAACAGTTGTGTTTTCATATGAAAAATCTCTCTGCAGCTGAACTTACACTTGCAGACAACTTGAAAAAAAATTACATAAAGAAACCGGTAAAACTTAACATGTGAGTACTGTAAGCAAGGTCTAGGCAAGGAATGTGGGCCTAAAACGTAGGTAAAAGTAGCCCTAAGTATTGAGGTACAAAAGGTTAGGTTAGTTTAGATTAATTTAGATGTATTTAAAGTTTTGACTAAGTTTTTCATCAGTGATATTGTACAAAATAATAATTAAGACTTTAGTTAATATAAAATTAAGAAATATTGAGTAGTATACGTTTACTTTTCCTGTAAAAAAACCAAAAGAACTAACCTGTAAATTTGGCGGTTGTTTTGTTGCAACTTCCTTCCTATTCTCCTTCTTCTGTGTAAGATAAGGCTTTCCACCTAGTCTTGCCTTTTGCGGTTTAGCTCTGAAAGTAAGTTTCTCATCAACTTCATCATTAGTAAAAGCACTGTAGTTTATATTACTATCATCTTAAATCTTGGTGAAAAACAAGCACTAGCTTGAGTAAGCAAAACAATGGCGTGTTTTCGTTCTGCCTACTGCTCAGCTGGTGGCAGACAGGTGTGGCACTTAGATCGCATAGCAGTGCAGGCCTGTCTGGACATAGAACCAGCGCATTCTTTTGGAGACTGTAGAAACTACTAGAAACAATATTAGCACATATATATCTTAGTAGGGCATTGGCACAAAGACTTAAATTAAATAGCATTGAAAAAAGCAAAAAGTTAAAAAATGGCACTTAGATCTATTAGCATGTCCAGTCTTATTACGTGTATTTCCTAAAATGTTTTAAGTTCTACTTTTCAACTAGCTTCTTATGGTCCATCCTTAATATTCACGTAATATGTCATAATTATTTGGGTAGATTTACGGTTTAATTATTATATCAACGTATCAATGTTCTACATAAAAGGAAATACCTCTGTCACTTTCTATCAGTGTGCGGTTCAGCGACCCTTCGGCACCACAGAACTTCGGAAATCAAATCATCCATCGATATAGTACCAAAATAAAACTGTTTATATTTATAACAAATAGGTATGTATTTAACTACCTATATGTCCTAATAACAAATAGTAGACAGAGTCATCGTCAAAATGACATGTAGTTTTCACAGTAAGACAAATAAAGTCGTTTCATTCCATACACGATGAGACCAAGTTCGTAAATGCGTACATTGAGGAACTAGCTTCTCGACATAACATCCGAGTAATAGACTTCAATAAAATTGTTCGGGTGCATTTCTCGATGCCTTGTAAAGGCAAGCGGATCCCAATGCGAGGCAAGCGGATACTGGAGGGAATGATAGTGTTGAACCTCGCACCTTTGAGGGCCACCCATCCGAGACTTGGGGAGTCTGCGCCCATGTTGCGTACCCTCGTTTCAACAGGAGCCCCCGCCCTTCCCACTCGAAGCTGAAACCTACTTATGCCAGCGGGGAGTCAGCTGTTATCCCTCAATAGTCTCCAGGACAGCAACATGTCCCTTACGCTGAGCATTCATGGAATCACCTACGCCAGGTAATGGTGACAAAAATGGACGCTCTCTTGACTTAAAAAACATGGCCACTCTTGTTAGTGAGAAGTCGGCCTAGGGGTGACTCGGACCCAGTTTCGAAACATAAAAAACTCAAATACATCTTCATAAGCCTCGAAAAATTCAAAATTCTCAACCGAAAAAAGTAACTCGGTACCAGAATGCTCAAATTGCAAGAAACAACATTTTTGACTTGGCAGTATGCTGCGAAGAGCTTAAACCTGATATTTTTATAATAACTAAGCACCGGCTTCATAGTTGAAACGATTCATCTTTTCAAAATTCCAAATTTTGTATTGGAAGAACAATTGTGTTAAGATTTTTCAAAGCGAATAGTATCGCAATTTTTGTAAAAAAAGTTTTCAATAATCAAACGTTTCAAAATCAAGAACATCTCTGACATGAATTTTGAGGCATCGAAAAATATCAGATTGTTTTGGTAAAATTAGCCTAATTGGGTTGTATAAATCACCCAATGGCTGCAGGAATTTTTTTTAATTTTATTAATTATTAATTTTAAAAACTTGTAATTAACTTTTTCTCAATCTTAGTGAAGTTCCTAATAACAGGAGACTTTAACATTAATTTAATGGACCCTACTGACAACCGAACCCAGCGGTTTCACGATGTTAAAATATGTTTCAATCTAAATTGCACCGACACGAGTGCTACTGCAACGATTCCTGACGTGACAGTCTCTTGTTTCGAACACAGCAATCTCTGACCATTTTGCGCAGGAGGCCGTGGTTTATTAAATTATAATTGAAGGTTACTAGGGTAATTCGTCCCCGAAAGCTTCTCCATTTCAACGAGATTTTGAAGTCATGGCTTGGCAGTTTTAAGACAACCTTGGAAGTGTCGATGACATGTATTTCAGTGGTGGTTTCAACTATTATCTGGAAGTTGCTCGTCCGTTCAGGAGGACCATAGAAAGATCGAGGAAGACTGAGGGAATTCTTCTATCTCGAGAGAAGCTAAAGTTTTCACAATATTTTCATTAGAAACAAAAATTTTATTTCAAATCTTTTTCAGAAACTACCGAAGGATCTATAAAAAAGTCATACGATCAGCTAAAGCGTGTGATGTAAACAGAGCCTTAGGTAATTGAGAAAACTTCTAACGGGGAATAATTCTAAGAAAACATTTCTCTAAATAAAAACTGGATATAAACACCAAATAAATTGCAATCAAAATGGAAGACAAAATTGTTGAAAATCAAACTCAAGTGGCAAACGAATCCAATAAGTACTTCTCTTCCGTGGCTACTGTGAACTCGGCGTTCAATTAACCTCAGTTGCACGGGTGAGATGCTGTTGAACTATTTGCATCTATGACTTTGGCTTATGTCTGTGAAGAATATGCAACACTTGTGATACAGGGACTTACCTTGCAAGCAACTATCGTCAAATCTCAATTCTTCAAGTGTTCAGCAAAAGTTTTGAAAAATGTTTTTGAAAAGACAAAAGCTTTCTAGATAATAAAAATTCTAAACCCAGAACAATTTTAATTTACAAACAATAGATATACAGTGGATGATGTGAACACAATGATATCAATGGATTGGAACTACGAGAACTTGTGCCTACCATATTCCTTGACTTATCCAAAGATTTTGACTGTGTGCATTATGAGACACTGCTGCAAAAGTTGGAGAAATGCGGCATACGGGGTCCCTCGCACTTATTGCTCACTTCTTACCACAAGGATCGAACAGTGCGCTGAGAACACTGTTTCAAAGTAAATTAAAATGACCCACGTTGTCCCTCAGAGCTCCGCATTTTGGCCATTTTGTTCCTAATTCACGTCTGTAGATTGAAATCAGTGATCCAGCATGGAACACTTGTTCTGTACGCTGACGATACTACTCTCTGTCTCAACAAATCAACGCAAGATTTGGATATCAATTCTTTCATAGAATGAAATGCATGCGATCGGTACTTCGCTGAAATGAACCTGAAAACAAACAGTCAAAAACAAATGTCGTACATTTTAGTCTTATACAAAATTATCAGGCAGCGTGGCCCGTTGTGTTTTTGGATGATTTTCTTTAAGAGGAAACTGATTCCACAAAGTATTAGGGAATGTTTATAGATAGACTGACCTGGGTGGATCATGTTGACAGTTTTTGTGCTAGAGTGGCCTCACGCATATATGCCTTGCGGAATTTAGCAAAGTTCTGTTCCCTCAGAGTTTTAAAAATGGCCTAATTGGGCTTAATCAACCCACAGTATACATATGGAGAGAGGCTTTGGAGAGGTTGTGCCAGAAACAAAATGGAAAGAGTTTTCAAGCTCCAAAAAAAAGGCAACAGAATCATTGCAAAGCTGAATTTTAGAGCCGCGCAGGGAATCTTTCAGGGAGCTGGGATTGTTGACTTTGCTGTATCTCTAGATTCTTGAAGTGATCACGTACTGCAAATCAAAGTGTGATTTGCTTCGTGGCGGTGACGTTTACTAACATGAGACAAGAGGCAGGGGCAATTTTCAAACTCGGCATTACAGACTGACGTTATCACAACACCTTCGCAACAAGTTGGTGTCAAACTGATCATCAACCTCCCTAAGGGTGACATATTCATTCCAACAATCACAATCAATTCAAAAATCATCTCAAATGCCTTTTAGTGTAAATAGCGTTTTATTCTGTCGATGAATTCATAATATCTAAATTTGCACTAGATCTGAAGTCAGTATGAATCTGTCTGCTCTGGATCTAAAGTCAATTTGAATGTGTTTGAGCGAATGTATGAATTGAAAGTGTGAATGTGTATGAATTTCCAGTTAGGACTATAATTATTTATTTTATGACGATTTTGATAGGGTGATCGTAAATTGTAAAAAATTTCAATAGATTATTATTATCATTATTGTTATTACCTAAAATTACGAATAAGGGTAATTATCTCCCAGCGTATAAAATGAAACGATAAAACTAAATTTGATTAGAATACAATGGAATGTATGTTATGAAAAAGTAATTTTGGTACACAAGCAAAATAATAAAATATTTAGGGCATATACGTAAAAGGCTTTTTTCTCATAACAACTTTTATAAGTTAATGAACCAATCTAGTAAGGTTTTCATAAACACACCTACTAGAAACCAACCACAACCACAACCACACAACCACAACCACAACCACATCCTACGTAGGTGGGTGGATTACGTATATAGAAATGAGGTTTCTGGAGGACTGTATGCAATTTAAAATCCTATAGTCAGTTCCTTCTCGACATATCGTGCGGACAGACATATAGGCTTTGATAACGCTCAGCTATGGCACTTAAATGAGTTTAATTTAATATGGTACCGGTTTAAACATGCAATCGATGTGGCTAAAGAGGTAAACTTGGATAGATGCTTTGATCTCGCTTGACAGTTTGTAGTGATTTAATTTAATTTAAAGTGATTTAACGCTTTCTAAGACCAAATCATCGACAGGTTCCACAGAAAAACAATTTTTAATGTTCAACAACATATTTTAGGATTCTCTTAATAACAAAATTAATGCAAATTGATATTTTTATTTAAACAGAATCCATCCATTTCAGAATGAAAAATGACGTAAACTATAGAAACTAAGGAATTGAGTAATATAGTGTGTGTGTGTGTGTGTGTGTGTGTGTGTGTGTGTGTGTGTGTGTGTGTGTGTGTGTGTGTGTGTGTGTGTGTGTGTGTGTGTGTGTGTGTGTGTGTGTGTGTGTGTGTGTGTGTGTGTGTGTGTGTGTGTGTGTGTGTGTGTGTGTGTGTGTGTGTGTGTGGTGTGTGTGTGTGTGTGTGTGTGTGTGTGTGTGTGTGTGTGTGTGTGTGTGTGTGTGTGTGTGTGTAGTGACATAAAATGAATTATAAGTTCTGGGCAAAACAAATATTTTAATTACAAGGGTGAGTAAGCCACACCACTTGTCTCGTTACAGACTTCGCTGAAGTTTGATGATAAATTTCAAGTTTAAGACACAATGTATTAAGCTACAAGTGTTACTATGTCACATTTAACTTAATCATTGTACTCAGTTTGTTTAAAATTACAGTTTTCCTAAGATTTTATTTTACGTATTTATTTCTTCTTGAAACCCATAAGAGCAAAACAATATATTTATCAATGTTCTTTCAAATTCTATGAACTACCCTTAAAGTTCATGGAAATGTCATAGAGCATTTTGTTTCCGAGATATCTTGTGGGCAGACGGGCAGTTAGACACAGAAATTAAACTATCCAACGATATGCTTCGCCCACGCTCAGCCAAATACAATGTTTTAAATTTCTCTTATCACGTATCCTATATTAAGTAATATTACAGATTTTTTATTCCGTACGAAGTTACGGTTTAAAGTTTCAGATAACAAACTCTCAAACTGTAACTGTAAAACACAATTTCCTAGTTGAAGAAAGTTTCCGAGATGTCAAAGAGAACGACCCAAATATTTCTTTATCGTAAAGTTTCAGCGTCTTCAATCTTATGAGTTCCGTCACTATTCCAATTTTCTCTGTATTCCTTACTGACAGTAAAGTGTGTGTGTTTCTTCTCACCATATTGTTAAAGCTAAAAGCTTTTCCTCTGTTATTGGAAAGTCATGGCAGCTTTATTTGAATGCGAGCTGTTTACTTTTTTACTTCATATCATCAGTCACGATTTATTTTTCATAATATAAAGTGTTAACTGAAATACAATCATTTTCTAAATATTTATATTCGATTACAATTTGGTTGGTAGACTTGGCACAAAATTAAAGGGCAATTTTTCTCATTATTGATGGAAATTCCTTTTCGATGTTAAAAAATCACATTCGTATATTTGATCATATTGTTTGAAATTTTGTGGAGCACAGAATTTATTACACCTAAAATGGTTTACAACATCTTATCTCTATAATAACAATAAGTTTTCCTGTTATCAGTTATTTTGTACCTCGGTCTGAAACACTGAAAAATAAATAACATGATCTATTCCAACCAATATATTTACTTGTTTTAATATTCGATCATTTATCACACGTATTCGGTGTTAAAACAACAACTTTCATACAATTTCCCAAATTAGTTAATACATTACACTACAAAATTAAATTAGTACATTAACTTTATATTTTAGGTCTGTGACTTTCACAAATGTTACATTTCACTAAGCACATTATTATAGAAAAGAAAATGTTTAACGTAACATTTAACTCAAATAAATTTATGAAGATGAAGAACAGTAGTGTTGTTAAAGATTTGTAATGAACAATAGGAAACACAATCAATTTAATTTTAAAACTTTTTGAAAAATCATACATAAAAGTGTATTGGATATTTAAATAATCTTCTAGTTAAAGTTAATAGCTTGCTCTCTTAATTGTTTCTTCTATATTGCTTCATATTTTACTTTATTTGCTACAGATAAAAGTATTATTTTTTATTACAAAGGAGAAAATGTTATCGTTCTCTTTGTGTCCCTCCGCTCTGTATAAATGGATATGGTTTTGATCACTCACGTGTTTATATTCTTTATTTTTAAACAATAAAGGCAATTCTCAGATCTTGTATGGATGACAGATTGTTCTGTTCCAGGCAACTACTGAGGAGGTCATGCAGCATTCATACTTGAGGAATCCATGACAGAGTGTAGCATGGATGCAGTGACAGGTTTACTGACTAATAGCATTAGGTATTTGGTAATTTTTCCTTAGCAATGGGACTTCCAAGTTAAAGATCGACGGCTAGTGACTGATCACGGTGCCATGTTATAAAGTGTATTAGGTCTGATGGCTAAACTCGTTCACGTGACTTTTCGATTTCAGCGTTGAAGTTGAGTCTTCTTTCATGACCTTAAAAACTTCTTCACTGACCTTGATTTAGCTCAGTAAATCACGTAATTTGATGGTAACTCTTCACATAATAAGGAGATTCCGCATCTTACAAAACTCTGATAATTGATTACATCCCTTCACAAAAATAAATTTGTATATTATCTATACAATCGTATATTTGTATAGATAACTGAATCAGTCAAGCCTGAAACTATAAAATGTCCTATTTAGCCCATTGAATAAATATAAAACTATGTTTCTTACATAAAGAAGTAAATATTGATGATTCAACATAGTAGAAATAATAGCAAGAGAGCAGGGATTAATTACGTTTATCCCCGTTTAGAGTTAAACATAACCCGGAAGATAACCATATTAAATACCAGATTTTTTAATATTTCAATTTGTAAACTAATGACTGTAAATGATAAAGCTTGTTCGTTTCGTCTGATTTATTTGTATGTTATGAGTGTACACAACTGTCCTTAACTTTTCACTTCATTTTCATACAATGTATATATAGTACAGTTTAATTTTGTTTTCGGTAACAAGTCTCAATGATACTATAATACCCCGGTTTGTAGTATAAAAATTGAGATTATGGAAAGTTTACCAATTTGGGAACATTATAAGCATAAATAATTTTGCTCCAGATTTCAAAATTTGAATGAATTTTTAAATAAATAAGTATAAAAATATTTCAAGTAAGGTCGCTGAACTTTGATAACGTTAAATTCACATCAACTGTTATAGGTATTTTATTGCACGTAACCATTATATATTCATTTTGAACATTTAATTCTTTCTATGAAATGTGTGACTCGTACAAGATGTAATCGTACACAAAAATACCGTAAGTGTTCCATCCTACGCTTAACAATAAGCATAACATTTTTTAATGATGTAACAAACGATAGTTACACAATTGGTGAAAGATAAAATGTCAGCTCTTTGAGCAGTAAAAGTACCGTAAATCTCAATCTTCCACTAGGAAAGATACTCTCAAATGACAAACACAAAGATAGAAAATCTCAAAATCGTAAATTTTGAAATCTTTCAGTCTGGCAAATCATAACAAATTTCCAATTTCTGGCACATTCACCACTACCAATAGGATGTGTGTTGTCTTTCACTGTGGCAAGATTATATTTTGACAAGTTTCAGCTAAAATAATTTTGTTCATTAAGAAACGTTTTATTAGAGATATAATAGATCATTATTTTTATTTTTATAATTACTTTTCAGTCATTATCTCTTTTATACTATTTAAAATACATACCTTGATTCATAACACATTAAACTCGTTTAGACAATTGAGTTAGGTTTCATAGCAATATTTCATTAACGATAGTTATGATTAGGTAGGTACCGCAAGAGTGCGCTGAAGAAAGCTCTTGTAACTGACTTTTAACGTAACAAGGCACTGTGTTTTATTGAACGAATGAGCTCCATGTGTCAATATGGCATATGTTTTAATCTCATACGACTGTACTCAGCCTTATTATAAATGGTATTTTTACGTTTATATATTGGTTTCCCTGTATATTCAAATCTAAATATTTTATTTCAATAAAAATAGGCTGGCCTTAAATAAAATGGTTGTTTATGAAACTCATTGTCACTAATGTATACTTTCACAGTCCATATTAACCAAATTTTCTACTTATTAACACAAGAGTCAATTTAACATTGCGGCAGTCAATAATTATTAACACAAGACCATCTTTCATGATCACGACTATTACCAATAATTATGTCACTTCAAAAGTTCAGTTCTAAAATTCCATTAGCTCGCTCTGTCGCTCCAGCTTCTTATAAAGTTATTGGCGTTTCCAGAACATTCAAATTCCAGAGCCTAATAGATGAATGGAGAAGGGTGACAGTGTCCACCCACCGCTCATTCAAGGAGGAGCGGTGCGGGTCATATAAAGAAACTGCCCCAACTCACGGGGTACTCTCTCCCCAACAACGCTATTCATCTATTATACATTTTGTTACTGTCAGGAAACTCGATGTCTTATTCTCTTTGTATCGGACGTTGGCCTGTCCGATTCTCCAACACTCTCACAACATTATCATGCATAAGTTGAAGAATATAGATAAGTTCGTTTTCGAGGTTTCATTCGGATAGAGATACATATAAACAGAGGAAAATGCAGTTTTTCCAACATATTCTATATCACAAAAATCTCTTTGTTATTGTCCACTTATATTTGTCCTGTATATTTTGTAGTTTTATAGACCTTAAAACTTTGGAGTACTCGAGTTAACTCCAAAGACCAAAGATGCTTATAAGATTATGCCAGGTGGTATATTTGGAATTAGCTATAGACCGGATTTCAACTCTCGTATTTACATCTTTCCTGAAATGCTGTTTTGTTCTCTAGACTAAGAGCTCATCTGCCCACCGTGCAGATTTTTTAATTTGGAAATACCAACTGTCTGTAACCGGGATATCTGGCTCACTTTTAAGTTTTACTTGGATTATATCAATAAGTGATTGCAACTTCTAAACGAAATTTTATATTTGTACACAAAGCATAATACCATTTTAAGATCCTGAAATTTTGCATTCAATTTTAGTGTTTTAAAATATTTCTTATGTGAAATTTTCTACTTCTCTCAAATCACTTCCATGAATAGAGAATAATTAATTAAAAACATAGGTTAGTTAAATTATAATTGTATAGGAAACAATTATTTGTGTAGGCTATGATTCTCATTCTCGCATAATATGTAGATGTGACAAAATGTTGATAACACGTGTTTACTCTTTATAACATAAATGGGAAACTTGATATTGAAAGTAAGTCAGTTCAGGTGGATAAATTCTAATTCGCAACGTGATGTTTGAATGAGTACTTGGCATGAGTTAGCTCTTTTATACGTAGTAGTAAAGAAATTAAATAAATGTTTCTGTAGTTTATTCTTTTTCACAGTTTATACCAGTGTTGGCAAAATTAAAGTAAGAAACGATCCTCATAGTGACTTCAATGTTCACATTAAGTCCCATAAAACTTGCTCTATCTAACAATGTAGTGGCTTTATGTGTCTGATAAAAAAAACTGTTAAGAATATAGTGGCCTCCAAAGTACCTACTTGGGGTCAAAAGACTGTCCTAATGTCTGTCTATATCTTCGCCTGCCCGTTTATTCGAAAACACTTTATAGAAAGTCCTGCAGATTTTAAACTTGTTACATAGGTTCCTTTAGGTTCAGTAACTATTTATATTGATTATAAAGTATCATTTTTATTCTTTTTCAAGGAAATTACATAGTAATATTGGCCTGTTTATCTTACTACCATTGATTATATAGTTCTCATAAGTAAACTCTTTATACTCTTTCACCTCATATCCATTTATTTTGGATAACACTCACCTTATGCTGCGAATATACTAAAAGTATCAAACATAGCGTCTATAAACATACATTATCTGTATTCCAGGCGTACTAGTTGCATTGGCTTTGTCAGAACTATTACAGCCGACTATGTAATAATGACGATGATTGATTGACCTTGGAGGTCATGCTATGAAGATGGTTTTGGGATTGATCACAGAAATTCCAACAAAAGTAAATTTTATATTCAGTTAACTCTAATGTCACATAACTATTTGTTATAATGTATACACTCCAGATTTAAGTAAATTTTTAAAAATACGTGTTCACTCTTTTTCGAAAGAAGTAAACTACTTCATATTAAAACAAAGTGAGATTCTAAATGAAAACGCAAATTAAAAATACCTTGTCGCGAAATGGAGAGCTTAGAATAATTATACATTTGTATATGTAGTGGGTAAATAAATTAAATTGTGTTACTTAAAGGGAAGTAATTTAAATTACTGTTATTTCTGTTTTCTCTCAAACATTCACAATACTAACAAATGTATGTTTTATGAATTTTAATAAAAGTACGGTATATTGAATGATTGTTTTAGTTCTGCCATCTTTGGAGTAAGATATTTACACAAAATAATCGAAACGCATGTAAAGATGGTTCGAGATAATTTACCCAATGTTTAGATCTTAATGTAATATAACCATGATTTTGAAATGCAGTTACCTCATTAAAATAATAATATAAGATTTAAAAATGTAATATACATACCACGAGATGGATCGCAGATACCTTTTCCAGCTATAGATACATTTAACTTAAATGTTTACTATTAATAATTTGTTGGTAATAAAATAAATTGAAAATTTTCCAATTCATCCAAGCCAATGAGACTTCGAGATCCAAACGATCTATTATTTCGTACTATTATTTATTCAGTTATTTGAAATAAACCAACAGAAATTTTGATAATAGAATATGTTAGATTATTCCGTTGTTAGTCTATTTTTATAGTTGTATATTTGTAAAAAATTACAATTTATATTGATTGCTTTAAAACGTAAAGAACCAAAATATAATATTGATAGTAATCCAAATCGTGTAAAATAAAGCTAGTAGATAAACAAAATATTTAATAATATTTTTAAAAAATCGCTTTTAAAAACATAGTAGATTTAAAAATTACACTTTATGACAACACAGTAAAATGTTAGTAATGTTTCAGTTTTAAATAAACATTTCTTTTAACTTACATGGATAAAAATGCTATAATAATTTTAAAATAATTCAACTCATCAATAACACACGTTATTCTAGATTAACTAAGTATTTTAAACACTCACTACCTTAATCACGTAATTTTCTAAAAATATCAGTAAAAATTCCTAATTTTACTGTTTTTAATGAAATTTATGAGTTTATTTTCAAAAGAAAAAATAACCAGTTGGTTGTTTTCATTGTCATATTGAAGATGCAGATGCAGTGCTCTCTACGAACCACGGGTGGACTGTCTAACTTGTGTACAGTTGTGTAACAGATCCATTTTCATCTGCTGCAATATTGTAATCCAGTTACCTATAATTGTTTCGCCCTTATAATTATATTCCATTGTAATTTACGTTTTATCTAATGGTATTTCGCTCTTTAAATATTTCAAAGTAAGTTCGGACCCTTTTTATTTCTTTAATTGAACTTTTAATTTAAACATTATGAATATTCAGCCCGTGATTTATTTTGGCAAGTGAAACTCAAATCTGCTCAGAGGTGGCATATCCCATGCAGGCTCACTTTCCACAAAAGATGCTTTTCCATAGAGCATATTTTTGTATGAAATTAGGCCTACATCTTGTGCCCAATTTTAAAGGTTATTTTTAATATTTCAATACTGTAAATTTATTTATAAAATGAAATATTATGTATTCATTAATTCACTACCAGCTTTATCAATAATGTGGGTGAATATTATTAATTATATAAGAATAAATCGGTACTGCTTAAACAATAAGCTGGAAAAGGTTTCTCCTAAAGTAGAAATATTATCAGCGCCAGTGCTCTCATAACTGTCTGTCCGGATTAAACGTCTTTTCTTTGACGTAAGTGAAACAATTCTGAGTTTTTTAGATAAGTCGAGACCGGTATTATAATGAGAATACATTTAATTAGACAGAAAATTAAAATACCCTAATATATTCAGTCGTTTCAATCGTACACGTGATGCAAAAATTATTTTTGACGTGACAACGTCTTAAATTAGGTTGCGGTTCGGAGTGACTCATGAAAAAGTGTAACGCCCGTTAACGTTACGATGCCCGTACAGTGGGTCCGCCGCACAGGATAAAGCAGATAACTGTGGGTCCGCCGCACGGGATAAAGCAGATAACTATGTTTATTCGTGAAAATGTGTAACGCCCGGTAACGTTACGATGCCCGTACAGTGGGTCCGCCACACGGGATAAAGCAGATAACTGTGGGTCCGCCGCACGGGATAAAGCAGATAACTATGTTTATTCGTGAAAATGTGGAGTGCTTAGATTCGTCATTTACAACAACTACAACAATAAAGGTAAATAATTGTACACTGATATTTCATTATCGTAAACTATGATTGATTGATTAATTGTTAGATTGACACAAATAAAGGTAAATAATTGTACACTGATATTTCATTATCGTAAACTATGATTGATTGATTAATTGTTAGATTGACACAAAAGTTGAGAAACTGAGTTTATAGGTTATGTCATACTATTGACAAATGTTGATAGTGTTAAGTAAATTATTAGTTTAAATCACTCTGCAATCAATCGTAATTCAGTCGATTGAGAAGAAACAGCGCGTATTGCTAGTCAAACATTAAAATAACAAATTATAACCTCTAACCTATTATAACAGTGCGACCAAACAAACGAACTAAACCGACCAATCACCACGCGCGGAGTTAGAATTTAACTGTGTTTAGCAAGAATTTCAAATTCCAATTTTAGTAAATGTTTTATTCAACTTTACCATTTACAATAACAAATTTTAATTAATTTCAAATTTATTTAGCAAAAATTTGAACCTTAGATCTGAATAAATGTTTTGATTTTCAAATTGATTCTTTAAAATTACAAATATTAAGAAAAAGTGGCATATATAAGAAAACTTGATTTAAACTGTGTTGAGCAAGAATTTTAAGATCTAATTTAAGTAAATGTTTTAATTTTCAACTTCATCATTTACAATTAGAAATTTAAATTAATTTCAAATTTATTTAGCAAAAATTTGAACCTTCGATCTGAATAATTGTTTTGATTTTCAAATTGATTCTTTTAACATTACAAATTCATCCATTCAATTTCAAATGTTCAACAGGAATCACCACTCTCAAAACAATGGAAACGGACGAGCAAATGCCTGTAACGTCCAGTACATCAATGGAGCCGGAGGATATCGTGCCGTCAACGTCTGCAGTACCATTCGTTGTTACACACACCACCTCTACCGCCAGAACGAATGCTCAGCGACAACGTGAGTACAGACAACGTCAAGCATTGACCAGAACTCCTGAACAAGCAAGAGCCTTTGCAAAAGCGGCCGTGGAGAGGCAACGCAGGTTCAAGCTACGTCAATCTGCTAACATAGCCCTCACCAGCGGTACGTCAGAGTCACCTGCTTCAACGTCCTGTTCTGTGGTGGAGAGAACAAGCGTTCCTGTCGTGGCGGAGAGAACGAGCGTTCCCCTAACTAACGCTCAACGGCAACGTGCATTCCGACAACGTAGAGCTGCATCTTCTCGGACTGATGTACAACCGAATACTTCTTCAAGCCAAACACCAATACAACTGGAACAATCCACCTGGTATACCAAATGGTCCTCGTCAATAAGGAGATATCAATCTACTTTCCTGGACAACGATTTTGGCCATGCTTGCTCGGTTTGTGACAGATTGTGGTTCAAGAATTACCTTAAATCCATCACTGTACTACAACTGAAGGTAATCTCGGATTGGTACGTTAAGGAAAATCGGCAGCTACGCAAGGAGGATTATACAAAGTCTTGCAACACCTGTAGACAATCGCTGAATAAGCGTAAGCTTCCTGCTCTCGCAAAGGTCAACGGCTTCTCATATCCTGACATACCTCCAGGTCTACCGCCTCTAGATCCTATCAGTGAACGTTTGGTCTCACCGCGCCTTCCATTTATGCAAGTGCGTCGACTGCGTCATGATTTCTCTTATGGAATTATTTGACAACTGATAAACGTCCCAGTCAACGTACAAGACATGGTAAAATGCTTGCCTCGCCATCTAGAAGAGGACGATGTTATTAACGTTAACATCAAAAGGAATCTTGCACACAAAACAAATTACATCAGCGGGTACATGTCTAAGCGTACGGTCAAAGAATGGTTAGATGTACTTCAAAATTCAAGTCTATATCGTTTGTACGAAATCAAAATAGATTTGTCAAGGCTGCAGCCTGCATTGCCATCAGATGAAGGCCTTCAGGATGATCCTGCTAATCGGATCGAAGCAATCTCTGCCGAATATACGCCCGAGTCTGAAGTTCTTGCTGCGAGACAGCACACACTACTGTGGAATGAAGAGGATTGTCTTGACATCGCACCAGGACATCGGGCAACGCCTCTTAACATCATTTATGACCGTCATGCAGAAGAACTATCATTTCCTGCGATATACTTCGGAGAGCCCCGCCGTTTCAACATGAACATTTCAGTGACACCGTACATGATGGCGACCAGTGAAATACGACGGAGTGACAGGCGCGGAGCCACGCCGCAAAAAGTCTTATACGATGCAATGAAGATTCTACGTCTACGAATGGTCGATGGGATTTACAGCACATTCCGAAGTGTTTCGATCACAGAGAGCGTAACTCGACGCATGTTAGAGGACCCGGAGTTTCTCAAAGAATTTGTTGTGCAGAATCTCGCCTTTATGAAGTCGGTGCCAACCTCTGTCCAGTACTGGGCCTCTCGTAAACGAGATCTCTTCCCTATGCTCCGTCAACTTGGTAAGCCGACCATCTTTCTCACTCTAAGTGCAAACGAGGTACGCTGTTAGTATTGCTGAATTTACTCCTCAAGTTGAGCAACAAATATCCTGGCAAAGTTGCCGAAGACCTCAACACATCAGAGCGGTGCAACTTGGTGAGTGACGATCCAATTACATGCTGCATATATTTCCACAAACTCGTTGGTACATTAATGAAAATGATGAAATCAAAACAGTCATACAATCCGTTTGGCCAGTACTACGTGGAGGATTATTTCCTTCGCATTGAGTTTCAACATAGAGGAAGTCCGCATGCTCACATTTTACTGTGGTTACACGATGATCCACAGGAGACTGTGTCAGAAAATATGCCGAAGATCATCGAGCTTGTGGAGAAGCTGAGTTCCGTCGCCAAAGAAGATGTGCCCAACGATACCATCTACGCCAATCAAATCCACAAGCACACTTTCACCTGCACGAAGCGAGGCGAAACTACTTGTAGATTTGGGATCCCGTAGGAATTAGTTAAGTTTAAGTTTACATGTACAATGTTTTAGTAAACAAAATACATTTCTATAGTTAAAATTTGTGCAATTCTTATTTTCATTCAATTCCTTGTTCCTATTGTGCAATTTAATAATATTCATATCAATAAATATTCTACCGAGAAAAAGACGTTGTCACGTAAAATCTTCGCCCGTAAAACCGACTTTACAGGCAACCATAATTTTACAATTTAATTACTATGATATATGCTCTAAATTTGGGGTTTTCTGAAAATGTCTTCTTTGACCAAGGCACACTAATGCTTGCAACGTTAAAATCACAGAAAATACAATCGTATTCAAGAGCATTAATCTTGTCTGAGCTAAGAGCTGGCCGACAGCATAAACCTAATGATGGGTTCATTTAGTTACCTTATCCTCAACAAGTAACACTTAATTGGTATAATTTTTTTCGCAAATTTTTCTCAATCGATTGATCAGTAAAAGACAAATACCCTCTGCTACTAGACAGATTGGGCATAAATACTTCAAATTCTAAAGGAAACTTATGTTTTACAATAAATTTGGTGACTCAGTCTCAATACGATTCAAAGCTTTTAAGGAGAAGAATTTGAGCAATTGGAAAAAATTTAAGTTTGTAGAATTTTTTGAAAATTGGTTCTAGTAAATTTAGTTAATTGCGTAGGTCAGTTATAAATAAAAAAATATTATTAGTGAAACTAGTTATTTGTGTGTCATTTTGAAAATAGTGATGTATTAAATATTAAATTTCGTTACACTGCGTAAAATGCAGTGGATTTTTTTATATTTATAAGCACATTTATTGCAGCAAAGTTTCAATATGTTGCCATATAAATGAAAGGGTTTTGTGTATCATGCTTTGAAGTATCAATTAGAAACTGGTTATACAATTACTAATGTAGGCTCAGTATTGTTAGTGCTAAGGTAAGATAAGATGACACCATCAACGACAATGTACAAAATAAATAAGATAGGCTGATGGATCCTTTACTTTTTATGACCAGAGAAATTATCCATGTACAGCTGGATATTAAGGAAATATTGGCTTTAAACAATTATAAAATGAGATATGAAATAAATGGAAGTTCTGAAAGTTATGAACATAAGTATGTAGAACAGAAGGTTCGTTCCTTCAGTAGCCTATGTGGGTAAATAAAGTTGATCCTGAATGAAAAAATAAAATCTGATCCAGTTTTAAATTTTAATAGTTTCATAAATTAGCAAAAGTAGAGGAATGTTTCTCAATGACTTCAATGCAATGAAATATAATGACAATGAATGTTTTTTGCAGACGTGAAAACCAATATTTCATCCACATCACTGCTGCCACTGAATCAATCTCATGTCGTGATAATTCAGCCCTTTACTACCCATCACCTTGGCTCTTCGAAAACTATATAACAATAAATAACCTTCAGAAATTTTCAGCCTTTTGTTATTTTTCCTATCAGTAAAATATTTTTTTATCCACTCAATGATATTCGTATATATTCCGTAAGAGATTTGATTGTATATTTATGTTGCTCTATTATGTAGTCTTGTTATTTTAGTCCATGAAACGTGAGAAAATTTGCATTGTATAAACACATAAGGTGGTTTGTCTTAAAATCAATCGTGAGCCGTTATATTCAAGGATGACAAATGAGAGGCCATCGAAATAGGTTAAACTCTGAATCACATGAGATTTAGCTTGATATACTTAACGTGAACTGATGGTGCCATACCTAATACTTATCTGTCTGGTTGTCGCTTAAAGTTTTTATCAAAGTATAAAACGTTTGATCGTAAACAAATATATTATTAAATATAAAGCCTTTTCTATTGGAATATACCTTCAGCTTTCATTAAAATCTCCTAAATTAGATAATTATAAATTCAAACTCACTTTATCAGATTTCGAATAAATTCCACCACATCTCTTCAAAGTATAAGAGCTTCAGCAAGGAAGCTAATACTTTTCAAAGAATACAAACTTGGAACTGTTAATCGCTCATTAGCGATTCTTACCGGACTCTTCCCGTTCAATGGCCTTTGTAGCTTGCCAAATTATAATTAACTAGGAAAACATTTCTCATAATATTTCAGGTTTTTCTTGATTTTGCGTAACCGTTAGTACTATATATAACACCATTTTAAAACCAGAGCTGTTGGCCTATTGCTTTAAATATGTACAACAAAATTACACTAATAGGTATTTTTATGCTAAAAGTAACCAACAAAATTATTTCGTTTAACTGATGATCGGAACTTATCTAATACTAGACTAGTAGGACTTGTAATTGGGGGATCAGTTAAAATTTAATTTACGCATTACTGAAAAACTAGTTCCAGAAAGGTAGTAGATTTGTATCTCACAATAGGTTATATACATTAACAAGTTATAAGGCCTACGCGGTTTGCCACTTAGGTGTTCCTAATTTACCTTGGCAAGTAAGAGGAACAAAGTGAATTTATTCAAATAGCTTCATTAGAAAGACTTTAAATCCTTCGTACTTGCCCAGACAACTTTAGAACATTACGCAATATCGTAATTACATCAAAATTAAGTTTAATTATTTCCATTTTGCAGCATTTCGAGATGCTTGGTAGTATTGTTTTACAAAAACTATTTATTAGTAGAAGAACCAAAAAATATCCAACTTCTTTAAATTTTACATCAAAATCCTATTACTTATTATTCACAAAACAAATTATTAATGTATTTAAACAAAAATTAGTTAAAACATACATCTATATTATACATAGGTTTGTATGTGCGCCCGCGCGCGTAATTTTGTGTGGATTTTAATAAAAAAATTTTTTTACCAGAAAACTCAATAAATTGTTATGAAATTTGCTATGCAGTTTAAATTTATAGTTCACAAGCGTTTAAATATTTATTAATACATTTTTATTGAACATTTTCCGTACTTCATATTCCGATAGATAATAGTTGAAGCATATTGAAATGGGTAAATTAGGTTACTTGAGCCATATCTTTGGATATCTATTTTGTAACTTGAACAGTGTTAAGTTATAAATGGTATTTATTGTCATTCCGTGCTGCACTGGCCATGGAACCATTAATTACAAACTTTTAACTAACTGAAACTTGCAAGTCTCAGTTTCAAAAGCAATTTTGAAACAATATAAACAGTTGTTGCCTTCACAATAATTTCAGAGATACATTTCATTTTGTTCGCTGATGCAAATTGTATGCAAACGTCAGGAATATGTGTCTAGAGAATTTATAAGGCCTTTTTTCAATAAAAAATGGAACAATTTACAGAACAAATAAAAAAAATCGAGAACAAAGAATTACATTACAGAATAAGTTCATAACGTAAAAAGCAATCTCATACCTATTTTAATCTGCCACATTATTGATCACTCTTTATTAATTTTGTTTTATAGCTCTATCTATTATTCTCGTACAGCTAAGAAAAATTTACGATTTGTACTAATGCAGTAACTAACTTTATTTGTTTAAAAATATGTGATTAATTATATAAGCATCCCTTGACACCCACCTATGTTTAATAATGCAGTTTAAGTATATATTTATACACTGAGTATATAGAGACAGATTCTATACAAATTATATATGATAGTACTTTCTATCACCGTTTATATCAAAATATCAAATTAAAGCAAAGTCCAACATTTATTACATCATCTCAAGAAAAGAGCATTACCCAAAGTGTTATGACCTCCAAGATAAAGTGGACAGATTGCATCGTCGAAACGAGCTTTCTTTGTCTTCTAGACCCTCCATTTTGTACACCCTTGTCTTAAGTTTGAAAATTGTGTCTGGCTCAAATGTACCTCTATTTCTTAGATTCTTTGAATTTTCAAAAACTCATTTTTTCTTTTCACTGCATGGTTTGACCCTAAAACCAACTGAGTTCTTTACTAGAACCAGAGAATGTTTTTTAAGTACAATTCTTAAGAAGATATATCGCAAGAACTATAAAGTTTTTTCGCACGAACGGACAGATATCGACACGATTTCATTAATGCTCGGTCGGATACATAATAAAATACAGTTGGTTTCATAAAATATCGTGGTTAATATTAGTTTATGTCCGGATAATAGGATGACGTCTACAGACAGGACACGTTTTCCTTAAGTAATGAAAATTAGGGAACTAATGTGAGCAAGAGGCGAAGAATTCTGTAATGCTAAGATGTACCATAGTATGGTGGACAGCATCACATCACTTGCTCTACGCATTTTTTATTTACAATGTTTAAAATTTGATAAGCAAATAATGAAATAATTTGTTTCTACCTAGTGTGTTAGAAGAGTTGCCATTGGACATTAGAAACGTTAATACAAAGAGTCCGTGGAAAAAGTTAACAAATTGACAGTGAAAGCCTGGCTACAAAAACATGTGTCAAACAAGAAACAATAGAATCCTCTTCCCCTCTATGGGTAATTTCAAAAGATAACATAATAAAAACATTTGTCCTTGTTGAGTTTTTGTATGTGCTCTTTCTCTCTCCCTGTACGGTGTATCATTGTAAAGCAACAGCTTAAGCATTCATTAATAGATAGCAAACTAAGTGTCAAACTTTGAACCTGTGTTAATCTTGTAGGATAATTGTAAAATGTAGATTTATGTGAAAAAATATTCTTGACCCCTAAAAGCAAGATTATTTGTTTTTATTAGTATCTGGTTTCAGGTATTTGTCTTAAATTTTAACTCTTTTGAGTGGAATCCAACTTCTCTTAAATTTAACCTACCTGGGAATTTAGTTACCAAGACTCCTTGAAGTGGTATTGGTGCCTAATATGCATTTGCGATCTACATTATCTTCGTCCACTGGGACTCAATACAACTCACTGGAAATAGTTGATGTGCTTTAGTGGAAGTTCGGAGAAAAACCCAGCCAACAGCCAGCCTAGCAGTATCAGCTGTTTGGCTTGATCAGGAGAAAGCAATCCAGAGTGATGACTGAAACATCCCTTAACTTTAAATTCCTACTTAGTTATAGTTCTTAAGAATTACAATAGCCAATAGTCCATAGTTATATGATTACAATTCGCCAGATTTATTAGGTATGTTTTTTACTTTAGTATAGGATATGGCATTACGAATAACAAGGAAAAAACCAATTGTAGAATAAGAAAACTAAGTTGAAATAAAGAAATAGTCTGGTGCTATAACTACGACATGTTAGCGACGACGTTTTAGCACCTTTCAGGAAAGTAAGTTTTTACATTTAAGGGAGTGGTTGGATTGACAATTCACACATTCTTTCCTTTCCATTATAACTCTCAATATGCCAGCAGATTGTTTCTAAAATAAAATTTGTAGCATTTGGCTTTGGATTACAGTAGCATATTTTAGTCAATCGGAGTTCGTCAAAAGATTTTATGACTCAGACAGCAGAAAATATTGATTTTAGGTTTTTATAGATCGTTTTTTGGAAATGAAAAATATTAAAACACACAGTCTCAGCACTAGATTGAATGATGGGTATGTATTTGGTTGCAGTAACCGTAGACGCTCCGCCAATTCATGACGTGATGTTTCCGACGATAGCAGGTCAGGTTAGGTCACTTTGACTGTGGGGGGGGGGGTGGATCCCCTCAAGTACTTCTAAGTCTCTGCCGGTTAGGTTTTTACTTTGTGTCGGTGAGGTCAAAGACCTAGTAGCTTTACCTAGTAGCTTTATAGCGTTGCTTTGCAGCAGCCAGATTGCTCATCTCATCCTCGCAGCAGCTGAACTCTTCAGGAGGCATAAGAAGGAGGCGGACATATCTCGCTAGGCAGCAGAACACAAAACTCATCAGTAAACCTAGAAATAGGTGACCATTTTATATAAATACTTTACTCCAGATTATAATCATTTACAAGAAATGGCAGAGTCATAATCGTACTCTATTCTACATCTCTCTCTGAAATGCTATTTTAGTGACTACTAAAGTGAATGCCAAGAAAATAATCAAAAAGTATACGTGTCCCATTTAATATTCTATCAATTAGTTTGTTGTGTGTGGAAATCTTTATAATAACATGATTACTTCCGATTATATGAAAGTTACTTCTGTTACTGTTGTCAAATTACTTTTCAAACATTTATTACAATCAACTTGTATTTTATGTACTAACCTACATTAGGACATTATTAGGTAGGTTTACACTTACTATATGAATATTATTATTTTAATTACTTTGTTATATATTATAAAAACTATTGTATGCAGGTACATTGTATCTAAAATCCATAGGATTATTTTATAATACATTTAAAACAAAGTTTATAATTAATTATATTTGTTTAACATATGTATAACTTTGACGATAATGTATGCTATAATTTTACTTGTCTTTGGAGACATTACAAGTTGACCTCGGCATACAACATGGTGAGAGCAGCATGTTTAAACTGCTGTTTGACTTTTTACGAGTAAAACCTCTCTTCGTGTAAATTTTAACATTTGTTAAGTGTTTGTTTGTATTACGCACACAACTGAAGATCACGGCAGGCAGTATACATGCACAGTAAATATGTAAGAGCATATTCTGTTTATTGAAGGCATACTTAATAAGATCAAGGTCAAATGTATAAGATAATTTGGTAAAGGGAGGCTCCAGACAACTGATATTTTCCTGTAGTGGACTCAAAATAAGGCCCCATTTTTCCTTAAAATGTATTTACCCGTTTCTTTGTTGAGAAAGAATTGTAGCAGTACATTTCACTAATACTGAATTATATAAATAATAATAATCGATTGCTAAAAAATTAATTGAAAAAATTGGAAAATTGGAGGGGTCCTTTCGGACCTTCGGACCCCCTCGATGACTACGTCCTTGATGTCAGTGTTTATAATATTAAATTGTTGTCATAGCTTGGTTTATTTATAAAATAGTTTATTTTAAAAACAAACAGTAATATTCCGGTATGGTTTAGTAAATTTGCAAAAAACTGTAAAACATTTTTTCTATCTAATAATAGTAACTTATAATTCAAAATGGGAAGGAAAACTTACAACTTGTAGAGTACTGGTAAATCGAGATATACCGATCGCTTGATAGCTTTTATATGGTTTCCATCAAAAACACTGTAACAAACGTAACCCACACAATGTCATAACCGTTTAAACTAACAAAGTGCTTCCTTTGATAGCTTTGTGGAAATCCCTGACTGGGTGTAATTGAATATCAACCACCAAAAACCTTATGAAACCTTTCCATACATATATCCATTAATATGCCTACAGTTGTGGTTCGCTGATGTAATGAGTTATAAGTGCTTCAGACAAATTTCCGCATTTATATTCACCATACCTATTACCATGAGCATCGAAATGTAACATATTGTCTTAAATCTATACATACACACACAAACACACACACACACACACATCCGTATGTCCCTATTACCATAACATTTATGGTTGAAATAAAATATTTATCAATGTTAATTTATTGATAGGTTACAAGTAAAATTTTAAATTCAAGATTGTGGATTAGGAATGAGAAAGTAAAAATACTTAAGGGGATGAGAAAACTGAAAAGGGAATCTGTATACAAGTATATATAACTGTGAAATCACACAGTAAAATTGTTATTGTAGTATTGCAAACATTTTTGTAAAGATATATTATACAGGGTGTACATAAAGTCCTGCACAGGTATAATATTTTCTGAACGATAAAAGATAAATCAACAAGATTTGGTACATCAACACTAAACCTAAAAATCTACTTTTTCAAGGAACTATCAGTTTTCTGTAATATCATGGGGACGTCCCGCAATGAGTCAGAAGGAAATCTTAAATAAGAGCATAGGTCAATATACAAATAATTTTAAGGAGCTTATCTAACAGAGTTTAATGGCGCAAACCGCACTCAAAAAGATTGATCCAGTACAAAATGGCGGCTGTTCAGGTTTTATTTAAAAAAGATGTTTACTTACCAATTTTTGTCAGAGTAAATGTTCGAATTGTTCACCTCCGGTTATTTGACAGATGGAAAGACGCACATAAAAACTATCAACAGAATTTTGCAGGGCAACTTGAGGAATCGTCTGACATTCTTGAAGTATTCTTTATCACAGTTCATTAAAATATTGAGACATTGTATTGTAGACGTTGTCTTTAAGGTAAACCCAAACAAAATAGTCTAATGGAGACAGACCTGGTGAACGCGCTGGCCGTTATACAGTCCCCCGCCTTCCGATCCACCGTTGCCAAAAAACAGTGTTTAAATAGGCTCTTACGTCGATGCCGTAGTATGGGGGTGCTCCGTCCTGTTGAAATCAGATATTCTGGAAATGTTCTCCAAACATATTTCGAAGTGCTGGTGTAATTTCATTTTCCAGCAAACGTTAGTATGATATTGCATTTTAATTTCCTTCAATAAAGAAAGGACCTACCAACTGGGTACCTATCACACCAATCCAGACATTCACCTTTAGTGGATACTGCGTATGTGCCTCCCGCATCCAGTGACGATTTTCGCTACTCCAGTAACGGCAATTGTGCCTGTTTACGCTTCCATTCAGCATAAATGAACACTCGTCTGAAAACACAATATTGTTTACATCAATTTCGTTGCGATCTATTTTGGCCATCATAGTTTCACAAAATTCTATACGTCGATCGAAATCATCTTCGTTGAGTTCTGCACCACATGAACTTTATAAGGCTTAAAATTAGACCCTTTCAGAATTTTTTTAACAGACGTAATAGGGATGTCATAAGTTTAAGCTGCTGAGTATAGAGACTCTTGCGGGCTCTCAATAAATGACTGCATTACATCTACAGAGTTATCTTCGGTTGTTGCAGTAGCGGCCCTTCCTGACCTATGACGATCGGAAACACTTCCTGTTTCCATAAAGCGTAGAACAGTTCTCCCTACAGTTGTTCTAGAAATTGGCTGCCTCTCGTGTAAGTAGTCATTAAATAAATGGCATGATTCCTTGTGTGATCGTCTGTTGTTTCCCCAACCAACCATCATAAGAAGTGTTTTACATTCACGTTCGTCAAGCGATATAGTGTAGTTGAAGAACTACAAGCAATACGACCAACTCTTTTGTACTAAAGCGCACTGATAGAAAGGTTGGACAGCACTAATAAAACAATAAAACTAGAATAGCCTACTATGAATAGACTGGCTAATAGGAAAGTCCAAACTGCGACCCAAAGATAAGAGCTTTCTAATTGTTACTGTTATCAGGTTTTCCCCGTCATCAATATATTAGGACCAAATTTGTAACCTCTGAGTATAACTGACGTCATAATTCACTTATGTACAACTGACAAGCATAATGTAGTATTTAGCTGCAGTATTCGTTTGGTTGCAGTTTTTATTTACTGGGGTTATGGCCACTAATAAAATGTAACCAAGAAAAACCTTTGAACAGCCGCCATTTTGTATTGTATCAATCTTTTTGACTGCGGTTTGAGGCATTAAACTCTGCTAGATAATTCCTTTAAAATGATGTGTATATTGACCTATGCTCCTATTTAAGATTTCCTCCTGACTTCTTGCGGGACGTCCCCATGATATTACAGAAAACTGATAGTTCCTTCAAAAAGTAGATTTTTAGGTTTAGTGTTGGTGTACCAAAATCTTGTTGATTTATCTGTTATCGTTCAGAAAATATTATACCTGCTCAGGACTTTATGTACACCCCGTATATTACAAATACATTGCATTTAGATTTTCAACAAAATCCTTAGTTTACTACGATAAATTACCTGAACATATAAAGCTATGAAATGATTAATCTGTGTAAAAACTATCTTGCCAAAACTGAATCATAGCAATTCCATCAAAAAGAATCAGCACAAGATCGAAAAGGGATGTTAATTTTAAACATTTATAAGACGAGAAAGCTTGTTGCAGTTATATTATAATCTCAGAAATTGTATTTCAGATGACTGGGAACGTGCTTAGGGTCGGTTCAAGTGAACGGACACTGTCTGAAAATCTCACTCCTGTGTAACGGTCACATCGACTGCTAAAAGTCCTGGGAGGACGAGGACAAAACAATTATAAGTATTTCCTGAGCTTTCAATCTTAATAGCAATTTGTAATACTTATCACACACACACACACACACACACACACACACACACACACACACACACACACACACACACACACACACACACACACACACACACACACACACACACACACACACACACACACACACACACACACTCACATACATACAAACCATGTTATACAACTATATACTACACACACACACACACACACACACATATATATATATATATATATATATATATATATATATATATATATATATAGTTGACACAAGTCACGCTGTATTCTCACATGTAATTATAAACTATAAACTAGGTCGTTCAAAATAATTTTAAGTTGCAGGATTCGTGGAATCTGTCCTTATAAGTTACAAAGAGTGTTGTCACTTGTGTTATAACTTCAAACTGGGTTATTGTCTCGTTATAAGTTACCGGCTGACTTGATACAGGTCGGAAAACAAGTCTTCAAATAAACTGATAGCATTGTTTGAAACTGTTGAGCACAATCGTGTTATATTAAAAAATACAGTATGTTCAGTTTGATATTTATAAAGTGAAAATGATTCTAATTTTGATTCTTAACTGCTTGATATTTATTATTCTGGGAGCCGACAGCTAATTTACATTGTATAAGCACATAACCTAATTTTTAATGTAATCAGCGGTAGAAATGTTTCATAAAAATCGAACTTGAGCTATGGAATACGATTTTCCTGTTGAGTGTATTTTCTGTAAACATATAAGCTAAATAAAATAAACTTGTGTATTAGAGTCGCGTAATCGTTTTCTTGGATTACTTCAATACTATACGTTGCATAATACATTCTTTAAAAGAGTGAACTTATCCAAAATTATATACTAGTGCATAATAATCATGCCCTTTAATGGAAAAGAGGTTTCATCTTATATCCATAATATTAATTTTTCTAGAGGTATTAACTTCCTTTTATATCAGTTCACGTGGAAATTACAGAACATATAAAAAAATGGCGTTAAAGTGCCAGTTATAAAATATTATAAATAAAGTCAAGTTTAAAACATTTTTAATGTCAAACATGGTTTTGAAATTAATTCCAACTTTTTTACTCAACGCTTTTTTGAATATTTTGCTATACAGTCTTAAAATTCAAAGTAGCACCACATCACTGAGAAGGAAATGGTTTTTTTATAGAATGAACATAATTCAAAAAGGAATAAAATCCTCAATAATTCGTGCACAGTATTTGTTGTTTGATCAATGAAATCAAGAGGAAGTAGTCGCAACCGTGGATTTGTGGTACATAAATATTACAGTTAATCTCGTTATAGAAGCCAGGTTTGTGAAAGTAGTCGTCAAACCATTTGATATTGCGCACACAGTTACCACAGTTCAGCTCGTCTGAGAAGTTAGTGCAACAAGGAAAGTTATCACACTAATAGATATTTGTTACGCCCTCCGTAGTTAAGCTCGTCTGTAAAGTCAGGGCAGTCAGGGAAGTTGTCCCACTAGTGTTCCCTTGTCACAGGATAGACACTTCTTATTTTCTGGTATACAAGCGAATTCCTTTAGAGAATTTAATATGTAGATAATATATTGCATAATAAAAATAACCTACTAGATATACTGTATTTACTCCTAGACTTAATTAGCTATTAGCAGTCACCCTATTTCAAATGTAATTTCACGGGCTCTGCAATTGTATTAGCTTTTGGTACAAGTTATATATAAATATTTCTGATGCCAATTTTGCGTTTGCCTTGTTGTCACAATCAAGAAACTATGTCAAAAAGTGTATATTAAAAGCCATTGTAATTGATTTCGATCTTAGTATTTTATCGTGCCATGACGACTTTTATATTTTTACGGACCAAGAGAATATATATAAATACAGAGATCTGAGAAGCCTAATTTGATAAAAAGACAGCAGAGTTTGGTTTAATATTATTTAAAATTATACTAAAAGGTAGATAGTTACTTTATCTATGGTATCAAGACGTATTATATTATAACTGCATATAATATGTGCTAAAGTGTGCATTTGAAGTATTATTTCATTGCAACCTTAAGGATGGATAAGAAGTATGGTTATTATCAAACTTAATATGTGCTTTCAAGACTATGAAAAATATAAAAATTTAGAAACAATAGGAAAATACATTTATCGTATATTTGGGCTTTCAGAATACAGTGCTTTCCTTGGACAGTTGATAACATTTAAGCGGTTCTCTCAGTTGATAATATTTTTTTTCTGTAACGCAAATTTATAAATCAAGGCTGAATTTTTCAGAACATAGTGGTATTTTAACTAATAATAGGTCCTTATATACATCAGGGGCCCATTACAATCGCTGTAATAAGTTTTACGTGATTGAGAACCACACACGGAAACTCATTGAAAGACACAATTATATTTTTATATAATAGTGTAGATATTCGCCTCACCCATGTTTGTACGCCTACAATATACTTAAATGTCAATTCTAGATCTCTTGTTCATTCGTTTTTTTCACTCCTGATAGTTATCCATGGTCTGAAATCGGATGAACCCAAATTTTCTTAGCAAAAATGTACTTTCTCTTAAAAAAATATATATATCTAGTGATAGTTTGCAAAACAATGACCTCATTAAGATATATCTGGTAAGCACTGCTATCCGGAGAGCAAAGATCCTTTGTATTGCTTATAGAATCGTTCTCCCGACACGTGGTCAGGATATTCAAGAATAAGTATACACGACATGGAAATTGAACCATCAGTTTTAAAAAATTAATAGCCTTTGAGGTGTAATTCTTCATTTTGCATTACTTTAATAACCACATGCTTTTACATTCCTTTGATAAATTACTAGTTATTTTGCTTTAACACCTACAATACTAGCAGGATCCTTTGCAATGTATTAAAACAACGTAGCGCATTAGTAAGGCATTGAATATGTTTCAAAAAATAAAGTTAATATGAAAGAAAATTTGTTCATTATTTAAGTATGAAAGGATATCAAGAATACTGAAATGGGACTTGAATGAAAATTATGTGGATGCAAATTGATTTTATGCAATAACCATTGATAGGGTATAACACATTTTTTACATTATTTTCAACCACTTAATAATACATTAAAAAAATTATACATTATATTAATTAAATAACGTGTTAGAAGTGAAACCCTTCTGATTTTATTTTAACAATCCGGTAGAAGACTTTTTTATGATTTAATCGTGATAAAAAAGCATTGTAAGTTGTTGAAATTGTTAAATACACTACATAAAAAATTGCGTACGTGCTCGCACAATTGTAATACAGTATGACAAACATTTATTGTGTACTGCAAGTAATAAACGCGTACTGTAAAGTACATGTAACCTACTAATTGCGTAAATTTCTTTGAAGGTTTTTACGTCAATATTGGAAACTCTACTGTAATATTGACCAACAAACATGTCTTTATGGGTCTTGGACAGTAATGACCTGTTTTCCCTATTGCTTTATTGATTCTTACCTCTATTCTCGTTCTTTTATATATCTTAGCCGCATGGGATGGTGCATTTAGAAAACCACTTAAAAAAGTACATGTCACACATCATTTACCAGTGCTAAGTATTTGCGTTTTCCCTAAAACAGTATGCAGTTTAAATCCATCCCAAAGTGTTAACTGCATATTACACGTAAGGAACAATGAGTTTATAGGAAAGTGTATCATAAAATGTTGAACTGAAGCTACTTTTTAGTTATACTCTGGAATTGTAAAACTATATCTCTTCTTCAAATATGTTCTGTAAAATTAATTCGAGCAAAGCTTTGAATCGTCGTTGTATTACAAGATGTTTAGTTTCACAGAGATAGACCTGTATAGTTCCGTTACGTAATAAAGGGAAAATTACCATGGAAAGATCCGTATTAATACCAAAGAGTATTATTTTCAATTATAAACCTATATCTTAGTCATGGATAAAAAACCCATCTAGGATGCATATTTGTTACATTACATTATACTGAGGAATTAAAGCATTATAGAGCATCTCATGTTGTTGATTAATGCACCATTGCATAAAAAACTATTTATCCGTTGAAAAATAGTATCTGTTACAAATCGTATTTGTACGGTATTACACATTATCGTGCTTTACTTAAATATATAAGAACATTTATTTTATAATTTTATTTCGTATACAATTATAACATTTTGTTTAACCTACATGCGTTTTTTCTGTTAAAACTTTACAATTTATATTTTTCTACGATGTTTATTTATAGTGTTTGGTACAAGTTAGTATAATTTGCAGTCGTCTGTATGTTTACTAAAACTGTACTACTAATTAATATAAATTATGTAGTGATTATTATTTTAAAATCCAAAAATAAAGAACGTAACTCTGACAGTACTTTCTGTTTCATACAGAATCCAAACTGTAAATGAAGAGGACAAGAATTCTTAGTTTTTTTACTTTACTATAAAAGACAGTCATAAGTGATGGAGTGGAATACTAGACGTGTGTGGGAGTTACATGAGGGATTTACTGTACGATGTTTTATTGTTAAGTGAATTTATTGTACTTTCTGTTACTTCTATCAATCTGAAGAAATATAACCATTTCTTGTTTCGTCATAGAATGTAATATTTATTTCTGAGCATTTGCAACAAAAGTATTTCAAATTCGCAACGAACGAGTATATTTTTATCATGAATGGTAAATGGTTTATCCTACTTATAAATATTTTATAAACTTACTTATTGCGATTACACAGTCTTGCTGTTATAAAGATTTATTATTGAGCATATCTCAACCATGACATGTATGTCCAGTTTCTTCATTCACCTCATGGATAGAATCGTACTAGTTTTTGGATAAAGAGGAAAATTCAAACGGTATTATAACAAGGGAAGAACGAATACAAAGACATGTAATTTACATCAAGATCTCACTCACCATGCTTCATTGTGTAATAGTCACTACAGCCGACCTCGTCTGCACAGGTGACGTAATACCGGTTGATGGTGGGGGCGGGGGGGAGGAACACAGTCACACTGAAAGTCACACAAGTTGGCTCGCCGTATACACAAAGGCACTTGTTTCTATATCTTTAATTAACTTTTTGTTGAGCACCAAGATTCATAGATGGCTTTACTGTGCAATAGTGAGTTTCTCATTTTACAACTAAAAATGAGAAAATTAAATAAAAAGGCTATAAGCGGTAGTAGTTTTATTACTAAAGATTGTAGTGGTATTTTACTTGTAGGCATAGTCAGGCATTAAACTCGTACTAAACAGTTTATTCTTACTAAAACTACCCTTGGAAATTAGGCCCTCCAGAGGCAATGTGTAGATTAAATTATTAGTAGTTTGTTTGTTGTCGTCCATAATACTCGTCTTGACCGCCTCGAGGCCGCAGCGTGGGGTGGGCAGGTGTTGGAAGCGTTCAGCTGTTTGCTGTTTTGGTCAAGGTTCTTGAAGTATTCGTTTCCATGTTAAAACTTTCTCGATGTGTAAGGCGCGTCAGAGCGGCAGTGTAAGTTTTAAGTTTACGTAAATCGGAACCTTCGCCTTTTCCAGTACAGGACTAACTATTTTTACTGTACTGAAAGTTTAACATTAACTTATAACAAATTAAGCGACCTTGTAGTTTAAATTATTAAAAATCTACACAGTAAATTAAAACAAAAAATGAATAATAACCATACACTGAAGTGAAAACGTACATTGAATTACCGCTCTATTAAGTTGAGGAAAGCAGAATTGTATTAGAATCCAAACGAACTTGGTTAGTAAATTTATTTATTTGTGTATCGATTTTGGTTATTATTCATAAACAGACTATAAGTAGACTATTTGCATAAATAAAACTATCATATATTTTTACCATATGATACAAATTTGGATTTGAAACATATATAATCGACTGTACCCTCAATAAATTACTTCAATATTTCCTCTACAATAATTACTCTAATGCCGTAAACAGCCTTCGAAATAATATTGTTGATATTTTACAGTCTGCAGACTAAATAAACGTCCTCTTTAGTTTATGATTATAAACGAGTGTTGATGCGCCACTAAATACACAACCAGATGTTAAGGAGGATTACCCTGCATTTCACCCAACCAAACTCAATTCAATTGCGAGGTTGGAGACGAGAGCGTTTTGTCAACCATCAAGTATAATGAGGTCCCGTCTGAGAATCACTTCACGATATGAGATCTTTTATAGGAGATACTCCTCAACAACTTGACGAATATTTGGGTTTTATTTTGTTCTGATCTGTCTATATCATCATATTTTATAAACCTTTCTATCATACAAACCAACGTAGTTCTTTAATGTAGTTGATATTGATAATGGTGTATCACACTTATAAATACACACATGACCACTGTTATTAAAAGGCATCACACCAAGTGTCACGTAACAATCTTCGATGAGGTTGTGTGCAAAATGACAAGTATATAGATGTGTCTGTAGATACATGTATAAATGGCAGGTAACTTCACTCGGTTCGTTTACAAATTTATCAAATTAAAATTTTATCGATTCCATATTGTTCCCTCTAAGACCAAGTAAAAATTTTCCCTACCACTCAGCCAAATCTCAGGAAGTGCCACGCACTAACATTGAACACATCGAATATTCATGCTAAGTTGTAATTTTTTAGGTCAATATGTTCTGATAGACAGATATAATTAATGCGAGAATTAAAACTGAATCACAGTTTTAACTTTTAAAAGCAGGACCAGCTTATGCAGATAGCTTAGAATGAGAAATATAGGGTTTATGCAATATTAAACAAGAGCAAACACAATCTCGAAAGTAATCATTTTTGACATGTGGGGTTGTAAAAATTACCTCCTCAATTGTTGGAGTAAATAGACAATAATTGGAATAATTTTTTATATGAATTATTGAAAAAGATTAGATTTTTTGTATTTATACTTTATTGCATTTTTACAATTTTTTATTCCTGGAATGTTAATCAGATCAAAACGTGGGAGTTGAGCTACCAGGAACTGTTTTTTCAATACTCTTTACTTAGTTCTCAAAATACCTTCGAAACGATAAAAACATCACTTCCTATTGTCTTAGTAAAGTTGACTCTAGTACGAGTTTAGTTAAATTTGCGCCTTTTTTCCAAGAAATCGATATAGAAGCAACCCTTGAGAAAGAACATTCGTCAAAAACGCTAGTGTTTTTGATGGAACTTTTCTATTAAGAGTTATCGCACAAAAGGGTAGACGAACGGTCAGTTAGGCGGATCTACTGCCCTTTAACCTATTAACCCTGAAATCAACAGCCTTTTTTAGTTCCAAGAGTAACCGATAGAAAAACTTTTAAGTCTAGAACTTAACTACCAATAGTTATTTCATAAACATCAGAGAGACAGACGGATTCCTTGACGTTTATACCTCAATATCGTTATGAGTTCTTTGAAGAGGGGTTTAAGTATGAAGTTTGATTTTTCCCAGGGTTTTTCTGTCAATAGTTTGTGCACATTGGAAAGTCAGACATACTCCCCTATGACCTGAAATCAAAAGGCTATTTTTTGAACCACGAGACACGCATATAACGTCTTTGAAGATTGAACCATTTCTCTATCAATACTTATTGTACTCTGATAGACATATGGAAGGAGAACGACACGGATTTAAGAACACCCTATCGGATCCTTTAATAAGGTGACATTATCGTCTGAAATATTTACATTTGGTGTCGTCGAGATGTGTCGTTACACATTTTGGCCACTAGTCACAGCAGTAGTAGCAGTTGGACCTTGCTCCGTATCCAATGAAGTCAGATTAAAATTTTTACATTTTTCTACCTACAATTTACTTTCTCAGTGTAAAATAGGTAATACAATATTAAGGGGGGTTCACGGGTGCCTATACTAACAATGTTAAAATTAGGTAAAAAACATGACCCGTTATCTCAGAAACAGTAGTAGATACAAGCTTGATTTTTTTACTGTATGGAGACTACATCATGTCTAACCTTTCCAAGCACTTTTAATAATATGGCATTTATAGTTTTTTTTTATTACAATTTTCTAGATTTTCGTAATTTTTTTCTAAAAATTTGTAACAAAAAAATTTGTACTAGGCTTAATTATTTTTTTAAATGCTTCAAATTGCTAGTATACAAAGCAGTATAGGTACATAATATAGGCTTTAAAATTTCAAGTAAATTGATTTTTAAGGTTCCTGAGATAATGGGTCATATGTACTTGAAAATTGGGTTTTCGGAAATTCGCGAATAAACACAAAACTATTAATATATGTATATAATTTAATAAATTTCACAATATTACTCCCTTAGAACATTCCTGCTCCATACTCTGGGTTGTCAGGAATCCTCTAGCCTATCCTCTTCTCTTCACTTGGGCACCTTCTTCGAGCCTGTCGAGCTTTTTTGGTAACTTCGGTCACCGCTTTTTCTGCCCTCTTAATTCTCAAAGCATCAAGTTTTTTTCATTGTTGATATCATATTGGAGCCTGGACTTATACCTAATTTAGCCAACACTTTACATTTTCCAATGTTTCCCTCATTGAACGAGATCACAGCATCCTGAACACCTAAAGTGAGAGTATCTAATCCTACAAAAACTGTCTTAGGAATCCTATTCCAAACGACACTCTATTAAAAGACTCGTTAGGATTCTGAGTAAGTCCATGTAAACATTTCTTCAATAAAAATCTGGAGATGACAGATCCCTAAAGATTGGTTTTACAGCATCAAGAACTGGCTTTGGAAGTGAGTGTTTATGCAAATACTTTTCCTTGGTGACCTGAGAACGGTTTGTATTTGCACCAGGACTTGATACCTTTGGGGCAAAGACCGTGATGTGGATCCTCATCTGTTGAGAGCTTGTTGAAAGAAAATGGCCCATATGTCCTGCCTCATGTTTTCAAGATTTCCTTTGTTTCTTCTTATAGCCTCCCCCATAGTAATTTTTGAAGGGTATCTATTTCTATTTTGGAAAGTCTAACCCTTACCATATAACAATTTTATTGTCCTCAAGTCGAACGCCTTTCATAGTTTTTTGTCAGACCTCGCAATCGTGTACCTAAGCGCTTCTGAACATGAGCAAACACATTCCCACTTAGATATGATCACATCTTCACCATATGGTTTAGATTCAAGAACACTCATGAAGCCTTTACTATCGCCATCACCCAAGTAAGTGAGGTAACGCACTCCTCGATCTTCCACCGATCGTTCAAATATTTTTTTTTACTCCTGCAACTTCCATGCTGCCACTGGATCCTACAAAGTTTTTTTTTACAGTCATGGGCCTTGTTCTTATTTTTCTTGCAGGCAAAGCAGAACTTTGTTAGTATTTCTACATCAATAATTTTTCCAGTATCTATGCTACTAGCACTTATGACTCCATTCAATGACGTATGTCCTCTTCTTTGCCAACTCCCATCACAAGCTATGGCCAAATCTGTGCATCCATTGATTTCTTGAACGGCTTCTGAAGCTGCTAACTTCATACTGTCTTGACCTAACCTGAATTATTGCTGGTAATATATATTTATATATTGGAATAAATTCTGTAACAGGTTCAGGTAAATTCAAAACACCGCATAACATTCGATCTGCGGTTACCCCTTTTCCTACTACAACGCAATCCATAAGCCATTCTGGTGTTGATCTCATATGGTTTTAATGGGCTAGGCCTATTAGAAGTCATAAAAGAAGTAGTGAACAAACATGTTTTTACATTTCACAAGTAGTTTTGCAAGCTAGAACCATTTCTCTTTGTAACATCTTCTTCGATAACAATGCTTTCGGTGGAATCAACAGTTTTTACATTTTAACAAAAGAACTAATTGCTACAGATAAAATATTTACACTTACAATTATATTTCCATCATTGCCAGTATTTATATAGTTGTCATAGTTTCCTAACCCAGTGACAGTTTCTTTGTTTGAAGCACTAGTACTTGTAGTAGGGATAGACTTGCTGGAATTAGGAGTATTAGACCTAAGCGTTTGATGTAGTTGGTTGTAGGCGTACACTAGTCAAATCAATATTTTGAACAGTTTTCTTAGTATATTGATTACCCCTAAACTTAACCTTTTTAAATACACCTTTGGATTTAGTCATTATTTTATCACAAAACCAGCACAGTATATTCTAATGAACTAAAAGAAAAATATGTCACTAACTTTCAATATGTGCACAATATTGTAGCAGAACTGACTAATATAATAAAAAGCACAACATAAACAAACTACAGCTGTCTGCTGAACATATGGGCTGCACATGTTTGCCTTATAGCCTACATAGAGTAAGGTAAAAACACAACACTAAACAATGATGTACTGTTAACTGATATTTTGGTGCACAAATCGGAACAAAATGTTGTGTAGCAACTTGTTTAAAAAATCATAGAAAAAAAAGTATATTAGGTATATACATGAGTGTTTTTTTTTATTTATTAAGGAAGAAACAAATAATTTTTTACACTAATAATCCAAAAAAAATCAAAATTTTTAAATTTTTCAACCCGTGAACCCCCTTAAGCACCAAAAAGAGAGAGAGAGAGAGAGAGAGAGAGAGAGAGAGTGAGAGAGAGAGAGAGAGAGAGAGAGAGAGTTCTTAAAACATTTGTTCTATGTTGTAGTTACATTTACTGGCTTTGAGATATATATATATATTAAGTTTTGTTAATTGTACCTGATGTCTCGGTTATAAGATTTTATGTAGCTTGAGAAAACTCGATTAAAAATACATTGAAGATAGGACTACTATATCATAAGATCAGTTTTAAATTATTCAAGCTCAATTCTTATTTAGTCATAATCTTGTAAACATTAAGTGACCGCTGTGGGTAAAACACAAATTTCGTTTCCTGGGTTCCATTCATATCACGCTGACGTGTATGGCATCGGCACACAAGGCACGTAAGTCTATTGGCAAACAAATTAAATAAAAACAGTACTTTCATAAATTCTTTCTCAACTCACTTTTTTAAGTTACTTTATTTTCAGTTGTAATTTATTAAATATCTCAAATGTAGTCCCTGGTTTATATATGCCATTGTTATGTTATTGATAAAACATATATCACTCCATTGTATTCTGCATTTTCTGAATTCACTTAGTTACCTCTTTCAATGTTTTTAACATTTCAACTGAGATCCTATTGGAGTTAGAAAAATAAACTGTTCTAAAAATAACATTTTAATGTTAAGATAAATTTTCATACGTATTTATACAAATGACAAACATCTTAATTTTTTATCAGAAAATAAATAGTGCTCTTCTGGCACAAGAGAGCCTATAAAATTTTAATTTATATTAGTAGCCCTATTTAGGAAATGCTAACAAAAAACATTATGTTTATTGAAACCCTCACAATATTAAAAATGTGATATTATTGTTATAATAATTCTAAATTTCTTCTATTTTACCATTACGTATGATTTCAACTTATTAACAAAAACAGTTTTTAACTAGAACCGTAGAATCATGGTGAAATAACTATTATTTACATAATAACTAGTACAAAATAATTAGTAAATACATAAATTGTTTCCTAAATTCCCTCCTTTATATTTATTTCAAGTCCTTATTCCTTAGAAAACTGCTTCGCAAATATAAGGTGGCAGAACAAGCAGTAAGGCTTTATTTATATCCCATAGACCATAGATTATTTCTTATCTGTGGTAGACAAAGATTAGAAACATGCATTTAAGTGTTGATTCTGTGATGAATGAAAACGTAATAGTGGGTAGTTATTTTTGTACTTTGGTGGATTGGTTTTCGGATAATGCTAAGGCACTTCCAGTTACAAATTTTGTGTTATGCTGTGGTTAAGCTTGAATATTAAACTTCAATATAATGTAGTAATATAAGGTGAATTAAATCTCATTTAGCTTTTTTACAACAAAAGATATAGTAACAGGTACACATAGTAGCTCGAGTGAACGTATGCTAGTGATATGAAATATTCCAATGAATATAATGAAATATTGCGTGAAGTCATCAATTCTAGATTAACAGGTTTGCTTATGGAAAACATGATTTAATCCTCCGCATTTATATGAAGGATATTTAGTGAAATATTTTATTCCAGTTTTAGTTCCCTAACGTTGTGAAGAGACTGATTATATATGATGATTTCTCAGAGGTGACTCCAGTGTGACAATATTAGCTTAGTGACATATATCTTTGGGAAGTTATATTTTATTGACAAGAGAATTCGAAAAATATGCTCACTCACATCTGTAAATATATTTATACTGTTTCCAAAATTATTTCATGTGGTGGATTGTAATTTTGAAAAATTAAAACTTAGAGGTATTGAAATTGCCAAGGAATGTCACACTGGTTCATCTTTGTACTATATAATACTAATATTATAAAAAATTATTTTTGAATGTATTTGTATTTTCAGTAAACTGTGTAAGGAGTAGTTAATAAACCTTGTCCACCACATAGTTTACACATATGTGATATGTCAAGCGGTGTATGAGGTTAGATAAATTAAAGGGTGTATTGAAACCTGCTCTTCGCTAAATACTACTTGACCGACCTTTTTATTGATAAAATTTTATAAATATATGTACACCAATAGACCGTAAATAATGAATGAAACTAACATAAAAGGTCTTCTATTATAACGATGTTGATAGAAATAATTAAAGTTTGCTATTAAAATTGAAGTAGCTTTTAATACCTTATTGGAGATGGAAACCCAGCTAATAATTTACCCTAATTTGAGAAAATTTAAATTGAGTAAAGGCTGAGTAAATTTGCCCAGTTTTTTTCAAGTTTATTTTATTTACAATATAATAGACGGATCAATTACTGTACTCATTACACCGTAGCTCTCTTAGAACTTTTAAATAAAACGACTTCGCTGTAGATGTTATTGAAAACTTCTAATATCTCTCAATTCTTTCACTAATAAACAAATTTATGGTTATGAATCTTTTAAACTTTAAATAGAAGGCTTTCAAATGAATAACTCTTACCATATTTAAAACAGAATATGTTTGTGTATTGTACTTTTGGGGCCAATGTATTTAATGGTTCATAAGTTGATTGCGATCTTATTCATGACCCTAATTAGTCATCTCCCCACTGTTGGTTTTTAGCATTTAAACAGTTTTGGAAAAAAACAGAGAAATTAAAAAGAGTATGTTTCAAAGTAATTGTTTGATAACTAGGAAACCTAAAAGTATGTTAACAACTAAAGAAACCTGAAATAAAAATTCATATATAAACGAATTCATTTGTTTCTATATACAGTTCATTTTACTGACGTAAATTTCTTACAATCGATAAAAAGCTTCAATTTTAAACAGGCAATTTTGAGCAATAAAGTTTACAGAAATCAATAACACATACCTTTTGTCTTCGTCTTTGTAATAACTTTAAGATAATATTTACACAAACATGAGAAAGGAAGTCGTGTTGGTTCCTCGATCACTGATTGTTTAGATCATCTGATTGCACCACTATTTGCCGTCTGGCGGAAGTGATGGAAATATAAAAGTTTACTTCCCTTACTTATGGGCACCTGTCAGCTTGATATTGGAACTTATACACAATTAAGAATTCATTGTTGTTGCATTCATGTTGTTTGTTGTTGTTTCGCATGATTTGAAAGAATAATACAATTTAAAACATAAACCATCCATATACGTTACAAATTTAGAACATTTTGAGAACTGCAATCTATTTTAGTTGTTAGGTTACAAAAAACTTACTCGCCGTAATAAGGAATAGCAATGTTTTTTTTTTCTTCCCAGGAACACTTAAAAGGTTTTCAAACCTGTGAGACGTATTTTAGATTTTAATCGTCTCCAAAAATTTACCAATTTCTTTTATGAAAATGTTTAATAAACTTAATTATTTAGGTTAACAAAGGCGTGTTTGGTTTGCAAAACTAAGGTTTAAGAACTAAAGCTCTGACTTCCTGGAAAATTAATTTGATACAACCAACATCACTTCAAAGCTAGAAACTTCTCTCAAACTCTAGACACAGAAAAATAGCGGTACCCACAGCGGTATGCGCCCTCCTCCTAACCCACTTATCCCGTATCCGCCAAAGAGAAATGTGACAGCACTCTATGCAAATTCAAATAGATAATTTTGGTAAAGCTTGTTTATGTTTAATGGAAATTTAGTTATTTATAATTTTTAAGAATTAATGATTTTTGTATTGAACCATTGGGGACTTTTACCAAATCACTCACAAAATATATGCTAGTGATTGAATGTACTGAATCTAAAAATAGGAATGCAAAAGACTTTTTAACTTATTTACTAATATATTTGGAAAAAAGTAATCTAAGATGACATTTATTCTGCATTACAAAAATTGGAAATGTATTACCAAAAACTGATTACAAAATAAAATAGAAATCCATACGGATAAAAGTAGTAAAAGAGACCTGGACTATTACTATTCTCTTTCCAATTGTTTGTCTCACCCTTTGCTCTGTATAAGTGAAATGGAAAGAAACATGCTTTTTACTATGGTATATTTCGACATTCTGTGAATTGAATGTAAAGTTATCACCAATATAAGGTAATTGTAGAAAAAAGAAACCAATTTTCAACTAAAACTCAACTAGGACTCAATTTTCAATTAAAAACTTTTTGTCAGCCTTTGCCAACTTGTGTATTAAATCATTCACTAATGAATATATCAGTTGATGCATTAAAGGTTGGTGAATTCCAAGAAATATTAATACAATACATATGCATTACGTAAAATACTGATGTAGATTTTCAAGTCCTTCAACATGCTTATATTTATGTGTTAGGTTTTATAAATAAAGGAAATATTACTCCTAAAATATACCTGATTTTAAAGTAGGTTTCAGATTTGGAAAAATATAATTATAGCAAAAAATATCACAAGTTCTTTTAACTTTTTAAAACATATATCTTCATTATTAATATTTTTAATTTTATGATTTGACACGTGTAATTATTATTTTACGACCCTATCGTGGTATATTTACATCATCATTCCTCTTATGATATTTAGTTTGAATATACTTTTTTAAATAAATAACTGTCCATACACAGACAGCTGATCGCATAAATCAACTGATCTCACCTATTTCTTCCAATGGTAAGATAAATTATGCAATATATTGCGGCTAACTGTCTAGTCCCACCTTGCTTTGCATTATTCTCTACTGTCTCATTGTGTGGTCAGTTGTTCTAAATGGTGTAGTCCATCATCCCCCTCAGGCCTTGTGCCAAATATTGTGGTTCGAAGACTTGTATGACTCACCGCGTTAGCTTTTGTGTGTTGCCCGGTTAAAGTAATGAAACCTTGTCTTTAAAGACAGATAAAAAGGTAGGGTACTAGTGCTACTTTAAATCTAGTTTTTATTTTAACACGAACATTTTTAAATGGGTGTGGCTTATTTAGAACGCTATAAAAACACCAAGGGAACCCTGTTTTTTAATACAATGATCAACAAATATATAGCAAAAGAAATCTTGAGAATGACATTGCAATTGAGTACTTTCCAAACAATTGTGATATTATTGTGATGCTGACACCCAAATGAAGTTATACACATAATAGTTATACACCTATTATGTAATACATGAAAGTGATACGTCATTTATTTACCCTATGTATAGGTTATACTGTAATAAATAACCTTGTAATCGCTTTGCAGTTTCAAATGTTGTTTATGTTTACAAATTAATTAATATTTCCAAATCATCCGAGTTGAATATTGGATAACACCACACTTGTATCGGAAGAGGGGTTTTAATTAGGTAGATGAATTAAAGTTAAATTTCTATTACAACACACGTTATTTGTAAAATTAGAACAATATATTTTATTATTCTTTCTTTTTATCAAATACAAATTTTACCACATTTAAAATTTCAGAATACTATATAAAGCAAAACTCCGCTCTTTATTACATTTATTTTACTTTTCTTTTCTATTTTTCAATGTTCCAGCTTATATTCTCAGCGGAATGTAATGGACGTTAAGGTCATTAGCTACGGTTGTTAAAGCAGTTTTCTGTTCTGGGTGGATTAAGAAGCAAATTACTTGGGCTCGGGATGTACTTGGTCGTAAAAATGGAGGACATCCCAAAACTTCTAACAACTTTGTATCTTTCTTAAACGTGCAATGTAGATTTACAATCTCATGTAATAAAATTTTCTAGTTAAATTTGAAATCTTGTGCACTAGCCTTACATAGCAAATAGTACAGAAGTTTTGTAATTTTCCTCTTATCTGACCCAAAACTATAATATCATCAATATATAATTCTATCTATTACTATCAGATATTTAAGTGCTTGTTTTACGATCATATTTGGTGATATATCATTTGTTGAATGAATGTAAACTTACGAATGTATAACGATAAGTCTATTATATCCCATTTCAGTTTGTAGTGTTAATAAAATAGTGGAATAAAAAAACATTACCTATATGATATTTGTGTAAACCAATTAGTGAATGGTCAGTATTCATCGATTGTGATAACTTTCATACGGATTTATATATTTTCATGGAAATGATTTTATTACATGTATAACATTGTTACATTTGAATGTTTTAATCAATACAAAACACACGTTTTCGTGGAAATGATTTGATTCCTTGTACATTGTTCATAGATTTTAATGGATTCTTAATGTAATGGTTTCTTAAAATGTGATGCCTTATAAGGAATTATTCCTTTATCTTCAGGCATATTAGAAAACATGGATGGCTCTGCCGATTTAGAAACTAATATAAATAAATTAAATGAAATATATGTAATGCGAAATACAGTAAATACGATACAAATGGTCCCAAAATGTACAAATATTAGACGAATAAACATTTAGGCATGGCAATGACTGAACAGAACTCCCAACACTGTAGCTGTCCAGTATTTCCCGTTATTACTGTCGCATATCAAGTGGCAGTTGATTGAGTGGGCGTGAATTAAACAAAATACTGACCGCAGACTCTAATGGAAGCCTACACTAAACGTAGTTAAGCAGTAATAAGCTTTCCTAATAAATAAAACAACACACCGATCATCGAATAACTATTCATAAAGTAACGTATAAGTAATTTGAAAAATAACAGACAGAGATGCGGACTGTTCTTTAATCTTTTGATCCCAAAAAGAATAGAGTTCTCTGGACAAAAGTAAACGATTTACTAAATTATCTTACCCAAAACTACAATATCATCAATATATGATTCTACCTATCGCTGTCTGATTTTTAAATGCTTGCTTTACGATCATATTTCGTGCAATATCAATTGTTTAGAAGGATGTAAACTTATAATGATAAATCTATTATATTCTTTATACTATTATTACCTTTTTACCCTATTACATTCCTATCTAGAGTGATTAAATTATTACAATTATTACATAGACGGACTGCCCTGTGATCCTTTTGCTCTAAAATCAAAAACCTTTTTCTTTTTATTAAAAGGAATTAAGTATTTGTATGTATATTTGTTTGCAATGCTAAACAATACGTTTTGGGATAAAACCATGGACCTACATAAGGTGAGGTAATAATTCACCCTGGGTTTAAAACATTACTGTACATAATAATAATTTAAAATTTTTTACTATATAATTACTTGGAAATTTAATTAAAAGATATTGAGCATTTTATTGTCTATGAAGCAACATTATAAAATGTTTTTGAAATGGATTAAAAATAATCATAACTGAATACATCATCTGTGGCTCAACAACTTCAATTATAGGAAAGTTTAAATTCACCCGCGTTCATGGTTCTATTTATCCACCGTAGAATACGTTCCTATTAATTCAGTATAGACTGTGAGAGGGCAAGGCTTTGATATGGAATAGAATTGTATCGGCGACACAATATAACTGAATGGCAGTGACGCAGTCACGCTCATTTTGTACTGCAGTGACGCTAGTATTAGCCTAAAACTAGAGTTTATAACTACTTTCGTAGAATATAATCAACTCAATGCAAAAAACACATATAAAAGAAATTAGTGCTATAATATTCAAGGGTATCAATGACAAATTTATCATTATCTTCTTCCCAAATCAATCATGCGGAAACCTTTTTCAGTACCAAACAGTTTATTATGTGTCAGATTTCAATCAGTATGAGATGAATCTGCAGCGATAGTGTGATATATATCACCATGAAACATTACGTGACAATTCTTCATCACGAGAGTATCAGTCTTCAAATCATCGCTACTTGATATTCAACTGTGGCCTTTTCTTGTGATGCATATTCTTATTTGGAGTAAGTGTATTTGAACATGAACATGTTCTGACTTACAATTATCATGGAATCCGTACATATGTGGCAGTGAATGTTGAACTCTACCTAAGTTCAAAACCAAATATCTGAAAATCCAAAGTTGATCCGTATGTAGCAAAGAGTATGCAGCTTGTAAATGTAAGAGTAATGTGGACACAGATAAGGTGGACTGTACAGAAGGTAGAGGAATCGTCGTGCAGACTACCAACATAATGTTGGATGGAATAAATGTTCATTGTAAAAATCAAAAAAAGTATTTATTTGGTTACCTGGATATTTTGCATTTAAAAATGTAAACTTAAATGTAGGTGCTTGATTTTTACATCGTTGTGTTCCCTTTCTTTAAAAGGGTGCATGGTTTTAGAATTTTATAGTTTTTTAAGTTGTTATAAACATATAAAATCAGATATTAACAAAATAAGCCTTTTTTATATAAAAACTTGCTAGGCAGTTGTGCATACTAATTACAGATAGTTTAAAAAAAAAAATTTTTACAGATTAATGCTTTTAAATACTCAGTAAACTTGTAATCATATTATGAGAACTTATTTTGCATGCAGCTTCCAAATCTGTACAAATTCTAGATTACGATTAGCGGGTTTAGTTCCGGTGTATATATATATATATATATATATATATATATATATATATATATCGGCTCATATTTATAAGTAAGAACTATGTTATAAATGCTAAAGTTTATCTGATATGAATTGTATCGTATTAGAAAAGGTCAGTTATTGTTTAGCGGTAGCAAAAGTGACTGGAAATAGTTTATTTCTGTCTGTCCGCATGTCATCTCGAGAACAAACTGACATATAGATCTGAAATCTTTCACCTAAACGATTATATATGTGCAAAATCGAGTTCTTTGATATTCCTTGTCACTCTCTGTGGACAGGCTCAACGTTACGAAAAAAAATTGGGACTTTGTCCTTGCGGGTAACTTTGATGACAATGAGAAAATCGCACAATGTATACGTTTGTAAACAAACTGAGTGTAATAATATGGAATTTTAACATGTATTATAGTCACTAAAGCGGCCTATTGAAATGAGCTATTAATAAACTTGAAACTTTGTATGCAACCCAGCCTGAAGCCTGTTACGTAACTCGTATTGTGACATACTTGTAACTTGTAATTTTAAATTATACTTATTACAAGCTGAATACCACTACATATAACTATACTCATATTGAATATATATTTTCTTCGTGCGTTAGCTTCAGAAAACTGTTTCAACCACGAGTAAAGTTTTATTGAAGGAAAGAACCCACCCGAAACAAAAGGAGGATAGAAGATTAATTTGTTCCTCTGACTTCTTTGTGGCTCTTGTCTCAGTGTAAGAGTGAGTCGGTATTTTCGTCTAACGTATAGCATCTCTATTCCAAAATTCTTTTATAAACAGTATAAGTAAATAATTTTAACTAATAGGAGTGAGTTGCTTTTGCTTGCTCAATAAAATGTATCTACCCGACAAAATAGGATCCGATCAAACTTTAATAAATAAGTATAATAGCAGTAAAAGTAATAAATAGCAGTAAATATTAGTTCCAAAAGAGGCTGCTAACTTTCTGTGTATAACTAATGGAATTTTTCTCCAGTTAATGGAAGTAATGTGTGTTTTAAATACTGCATTCAACCCCAGGTTTAAATTTATATTATATTTGCATATTTAGTTTTATTAGTAAAACTAATTTCATCTAATTTCATGTTAAATTATTAGTTTATACATATGTAAGACATGTATAGCACAAAAAAAGAAAAAAACAATACTAATCTTAACTATATAAATGGCAATAATTTACATTTTTAATTCTCTTGAAAGATATTTATGCAATTTTCTTTGCGATCTGCTAATAAATACAATTTGTAATTATTATTTAATAAATATTTATAGTTTGTAATAGCCAAATGTAATATAAAAAAACAAATCACTAAAAACAAAATAGTCAACCGGTGACCTTGTAATTTTTGTTCTTAAACAGTTTTCGAAGGTAAATTATCAAACACCTTCAGAAACATGGTACAACAAATGAATAGACAGGTAAAAAATATTTTTAAACAAAATTATTATTTTTAAATCTTTCAAAATGCAACGGAGTATTTCAATGTTTTCCTCGTCATTATTTTTTTCGTTAAAAAATACATAATTTCGACAACTTTGCTGATAAATAACAATAGATACAATTTTACTGTTTTCATTCTAAATATGGCTAAGACTCACATAAAATCCATACTTCAACTAGAGTTGTTATAATCTCCACGAAATTAACACATTTTCCTCGTAATTTTTATTATGCTATGCTTTAGGTGACTGACGCAAATTCTGCAACATTATTTTCCCGGGTTTCCCCCATTTATATGTCAGTTACGTAAATCTTGTTCATATTAGACGAGATATGTACGTCAAATCATATCTTACCTTGCTGTAGCTTTTTACTTTACATATACACGTAATGGTGAATTTTATTTGTAGTATTAATAAGAATTTTTACAGATCCGCAAGGATAATATTCTAATAGTAAATAACTAATTTATTAGAATATGTCGATTTTTTATATACAAAATATTAATAATTTATAATTTAAATGTGGATAATATCTCAAATGCAAATTTGGGAATAACCTATCTCTAAATTTTCATCTTTTTTAAAGGGCACTATTTGATTTACCGAAAAAATTAGATTTATTTCTTGTTTCCTATAACTTTGAGATAGTTTTCAAATTTTAAGAAAATTTTATTCAAAGAAATTTTAGAAATATTTACTACGAAATCTTATAATATTGTTTTAACTCTATACGATTATTTATTAAAACTTTATACTCTTTAATATAACTTTAAACACACAACTGAAGTATGAGTAAACGATGATTTTATTAATTATTTTCTTTTTTGTAACTTTAAAACGGAAGTTTCGGTTACGTTGTTTCCATCAATGTCTGGTTTGCGAAGTATGATAATTTGAATTTAAAAAACAATCCTAAATGTAAAAAATTATGAATTGGAATATTTTAGATGTCATTACTATCAAAATCTACAAATATTGAAAAGTGTGTTTAAACTGATACGATGGTATCTAAAATCTAAAATAAAAATTGGATTCCCTTCTCTTGAAATAAGTTAAATTAGTTAACGTAACTAATTAAATGAAACACAATTATTAACAAGGTTAGGCAATGAGTATTGCGGCTAAAACAGTTAGTTATACCCACACAAGAAACTGTCAAGGACATCACTGAGCAGTACACTCGAGATAACGACTTTGTCTGAGTTCTTGACAGTAACAGTGACTAATGGAAGAAAGTCACTCTGGCTAATGTTTTCTACCCTTTTGACATTTCTAACATATTACTGCTCCTTTCCAAAGAGTAATTGACCACGGTTTATTTTTCAGGAATAATCACAGCTGACCGGGAAATATAACATACCTTTCGATTACGTCCTTATTTGTTCACAATTACACTTAGGTTTTTTAGTGAAATTTTAGGTTTATGCGAACACATACTTACTATAAACCTATTTCAGGGGTTGAATAAATAATAATATTTTTAATTGCAGTATCTCTGTATCAGTTAACCATTGAACTTCATTGAAATCAAAAGGTTAGAAGTTTTTCTTTCCAAGTGGTCACGTAAAACTGACAAAATATGTTGCTTTTTTAACTCAAACACCCACGTGATCCTGTATAAATTACGACGTATGTTTACAAAAAGGCAAACTTATAAGATATGCAACTTTTATCAATAAAGTTTAATGTCAAACCAATTTATGCAAATAAATTAAATCGTTAAGTAAAATGTGTGTAAATTTTACTAAGTTTATGAAATGACACACAACTTTTTAAACAGTACTATAATTGTTTCTTAAGTGATTGGCTTATTTGGTACCTTTGTATTTGTAATAATCGAAGTAGTGTTCTTTCAAACTGTAAGAAATCTTTCATTAAAATAAATAAATAAGGTTTTATTTCCTTTAAAAAGCTTTAGATATGTTGTAAACTTAAATTCTTATTATAATTACTTTTACATACAAAGAAGTAGTATTGCTTACACATATTTTAATTTATTACACTTTTAAATTTCACAAAATCTTTTATAGGCATTCATAGTAGTAGAGGGTGGAACCATTTATCTCGAAGTTCTCTCCAAATTATTATTTTATCAACGGAACGAAACTTAAAATAAATTATTACAGAGAATAATCTATGGGAATTAGGAGGAAGTGGGTAGGACACAAATAGATAAAAACAGAAAGTTACAAATTACATGTGTGTTTGAATAATGTGCAGATCCAAATCGACTGTTCTCTCTCCTTGATCTGCTCGGGCTCCTGCGGCACATTGATTTAATGGAACATTAGTTCTAATGTTCCAATTTTCTCTACATCTCTACAAACTTGTCCAATCTGTTACTTCGACTTGGATAGAATATCCATGAAGAGGCTACTTAAAAATAATAGTCCTAAGTAAGTTTTTGTTAAAATTATTAATTTTGGAATTTATTTAAAACATCATTACATTGAATACATTTTTATTCTCCTAATATTTAACATTATATACATAACCTAACATGTAACTAAAAATGTATCCACACACAACTCACTGTGTACAGAACCAAACATAATTAAAAGTAAAGTAACAACATATGCATGGATTTAAAACATTGTAACAAGATAAATGTGTGATGCTCTTATCGCCTGTTTTAACTATGAAAACATTTTGCAGTCACTACTTAACATGCAACACGTGCACAAAAATACATCAATTACACTCTGCACCCAAACTAGGTACTTAATCATAACATTTGAAAGTGATGTTGTCAGAACATAATTTTTGTGAAAGTTTATTAAAATATTAGTGATATAGTCAGGCTTATTGATTACCCTGTCCCCATCCTCAAGTGTGATTTTTTTCTTTCATCTTTGATTTATCATGGCGGACTACATCCAAATTTGCTCCAAATTATAGAGAGACGATAAATTACTAACAAAGATATATTGTTGTTAAACATGAGTTTAACTATTATGGAAAACTAACATCTGAACGTAATGGTGGTTAAGTGAATATGGGCTTGGTATGACTGTTTTTCAGAATTTATTGTTATTTAAAAGATCAGAAAGAAACTTTCAGAATGGTTCAATACATGAAAAATATTAGAGGCACAGTTTTTGATCCGTAGTTTAATTCAAATAGAAAATACAAAGTTATTATTGAAACTTTACTCCTGGTTTCACTAGGAACGGATTTAAAACATCCAAAAATCCAATTCACTGTTAGTATTATTAAAAAAATAATAGAAACAGCTTTAATAAATCAGAAAGATTTAAATGTTTTTACATGCGATACTCTAAAGATTCCTTGAAATTGTAATGTGCCACTTTAACAGTGGCTTAAGGAACAACAAGAAATGAACAATAACGTGCCTCAGCGATCCATTCTTTCCCAGAATAAACTCCGCTAAATAGCAAGACTTCGCAATTTAAAACCTTATAGACATTTATTTTAGGAAAGTCGAAAGAACGTAATAAGGATTTCCCTCTTGTACCGGAATTATCCCCCACGCTGAAATAGACTTCTCAGTCATACATATGTATGTACATTTTCTTCACCGGGGCAACAAAGTAACCTCAACTTTGGCACTGGTAATACCTTAGATCGATAGTAGATTACAAGAGCCGGAAGTAGTCGCTTTTTAATTGATATAGATTTCAGAGATGCATACCCGATATAGATTTTTGTTAGGCAAACAGAGCTATGGCACCGTAAGTAATTTTATACAGTAGGAAATAGACGAATTTAACTTAAGTAAGCAACTCAGGCTTATGTATATATGTACATTTTCTTCGTCGAGACAAGAAGGCAAACTCTATGGCTCTTTAAATATCACCAGAATTACATGACAAATGCAAGAAGTAAACACGCTTTGGCCAAAGTAGGTTTGCTAATGCTATTTATTTGTATTTTTGACCCGGGCAATAAGGCAGACACAGCTGTGGTGGTGGAAATATAATTAATTTGAACCGAAAATGTTCCTACAAACGCTCTGTTACATGTAACCGTTGACAATAAAATTGTTCTTGATGAATGCCTATGTGTGATTGAAAAATGCCATAACTCCATCATATTACACCATAAGTGCATTTAGTAACTATTATTATATAATGAAGTATAAGTATAACTTATATACTTCTTATTTCGATACCTGCGAAAATATTCGTGAATTAGGAGCTTTTTTAGCTGATTAAAATCAAATTGTAGTTTTTGAACAGGTTGTTTGATTCTTTTTACTGCACCAAAGAAACGTTTTACTATATTGCAATTAGAAAACCAACTTATGTAAGCTAGAGGGAAAGTTTTATACACTAGGAGACTTTTTAAATCTGACAAGAGTTTAATATTTCAGTAATTATTGTTATTTGTTATACATTAAATTGTTCTGTGGAGTTGATCAACAGTAAACATAGTGTTTTAAATAGTATTTTTATTTGAACACATTTAAAACAATTTATTATATGTTCATTACATGTTTAAAATGTTGCTTAATCTGATTTGAACCTTATTCAAGGTTTATCGGAAACACGCATACACCGGCTCTTAGCCCACCAATGATATGCCTGCGATTCAGCTGATTCTGGTAGGATTAAAAGAAACACTTTCAAGAAGATACTGCCAAAGAAAGAGCGTTGAAGGCTTAAATGTGGGGTTAAATATGTGGATTTTAATTATTATAAAATTGTACTGAGGGTATGTTTAAAAGTAACTTTTATTTAACAAGATACTTTAAAATATAATTAATACTTTTCATAGCCATTTACTTTATGTAAGGGACACTAATATTTTTACTTACGGTCAGAGAATTTGCAATGTATTTATAACCAACAAAACTTAAATAACTTTCAAATATTGACTGGTGAACAACAATAAATACCAAAATAGTCCCACAGATAAATGTCTCAGGTTGTCAATTAATACAATGTCAATTCGACAGATTTAGGATTTAATCAGAGGAACCAATCGGTTCAAGGATTAGTTCTATATCCTATGAAATTGCGGAACTTGCAGTATTGCTTATTGTATTCCCTACTTAAAACGCACTTTTAAGGACATTCTTGTATAGACTATTTACTAAGTAATGCTAATAATATAAAATCCATATTACTTTACATTTTTAATATCCTACAGCAATAAACTTGATATTATGAATTAAAGTTTACAATCCAGATAATCTCATACTTTATAACCACCATTAATACTTTTATCACACTGACATCTTTATAACTGTTTCGCGAAAAAAACCACAAAAGGTTTACAATCAATACATTTTTTGCGCTTTATAATGTCAAAAATTGAGTTCTAATTGATTCTCCGTTCTTATTTTAAGAATAACGCCGTTCCTTTTTATTGCTCTACACTTAACCTAGAACAATCTTTAATTATTATTTTGTGCGAGAAAGTTTTAAAAGAAATATATACTTCAGGTTTTACAGTTTATTATTTTTTTAGAGCCGTATAATTTATGGAGAGCTTGATTTATTTTTTAGATTTTCATACTTCAGATACTGAAAAGTACACAAAATATTATTTTGTATTTTGTAACTGTGTAAGATTTCTTTAATCTGTAAATAAGATTGCCTAAAAATTCCTTAGTAATATTTGTTAGAGTTTCTTTTAGAACTGTGGAGATTTTCAATTAAGACATTTTTCAAGGTGGCCTTTTATCATTTTAAAATAATTTTCCAAATACAATTTTGCAAAGTCAGTGAGGCTATAAACAAATATTTGTAATTGCCAGTTTTTAAATAATAAAACAGAATTAATAATTCGACCGTACGGTGATCCTAGGAAACTTACTAAGTTACTTAAATTTAACTTGCTTTAATGGTATGAGAATAAAATGAGTGTCCGTAAAGTTAGATCATACATTTGCTTTTTCAGAAGAAAGCCCAGCTGATTTGGCCTTTAAAAATGTGTTGGAGATAATGCAATTGTGGCAATAACCACATCTACAGAACTGAGATGAACTCTTTTTCTTTATAAATATTAATCACTTACATAAGAAACCTCTCCAGGCCCCTGGGAAATAACCAATTGCCGCATCTAACTGCGTAAATTGCAAAGTAATGAAATTCTGCACCCCACTAAAACGAAAGTTTCACCATCGTTTACCAACAAACTCAGTGTAAACAGTTACACTCTTCCTTTCAAGTAAATTAAACATCCTTGATAGTTTTGAGAGTGTATTGAGCATTATACTGGAGCTGCAATCCTTCATCCATTGCATTAAGTTTTATAAAGAGGTATATAAATGGATAAAATAATTTAAATTACGTAAAACGTAACACAACAATACCTTTATATCTTAAGCATATCTGGTCCTATATATTTCTGAAAAGTATTAGAATAAATTTGGTTAGTATTGCTATAACGTTTTAAGAGAAAATCGTAACTAAATAATATTATTTTAATATATCAGGGATGGGCCTGCCTTTCAGTTTCAGTAAAAACGTTTACAGTGGCTCCCAAAAGTTCGTAATTACTTATAAGGTAGGAGTGTGCTAGACCATTCACCTCTGAAGTGGTCACTTCAAACTGGTTTATACCTTCTAGTTAAAATTACACAAGGTATAGGAAAAACTTATTTGTTATTTCAATCTGAGCAACCCTATGGATGCCGAGGAGTTGCACAGCTCTAACCACAAATGTCAAAATATCGGAGTGAAATTCTCGATCGGTAAGTCTTGTTTAGTGCGGAAAATGACGATGATTTTGGTAGAACTCAACGTGTAAAAAACAGTTTCTACCGTAGACATTAGGATGTGCCACCATTTCCCGCTTATTAGATAACATTAGGAAGCTGGTATACAGCTGGCATCTCCTTATTCCAAAATGTCATGATGGCGGTATAGTTCTCGCTATACCTCCTATTGGGCCTCGCTCGACAGGAGGCCGTCTCTACCAAAAATCTCCCCTATCATGAATATCCTGTCACTTCTGAAACCATTGCAAATGTCTTTTAGGACTAAATGCTATAAGAGATTTCTTAGTTTCCTGTCCTAAAGAATACAAAAGAGTGCTAGGCCACGTGATATGTCAGTTAGCTGAAGTTGCATGCTCCATTTCAATCCTATAACTCATTCTAGTACACACACACACACACACACACACACACACATATATATATATATGTTGAGAGCAGGGATAAAGACAGTCACATAGAAAAGACTTTTTTCAAGCTCTAAATAAACGGAAAAGAAATGTTGTCAGCCCTCTGAAAAATAGTTTTTATAACGCTCATAGAAGTCTCACAGGGTAACACATACGAGTTCCTTATTTCTGTAGTAATCAAGTTATATAAAAACATAAACTCAAGATTAGCTCTTGAGACATTCAATAGGAAACAGAAAGACACATACACAAAGAGATTCAAATGGTCCTGCTTTCATTTTAAATTCTCAGCCGAAGCATGTGTAAAATCAATGTTTGAATTCGGTTCGTTTCGATATATCATGCGGAGTTTTAGACAGACAGAAATAATGTTCGCCATCTTGAGTTAATCTACTTGAATAATTTATTCAAACCTACCAGCCAAAAATATCTTATATAGCAGTGTTATACAGGCCAGTGCTGGGTACGTCAAAAGGGCGGGGGACAGGGGTGGTGAGGGCGCCAACCAACTGGGACACCGGGGAGTCTGGGGGGTGTAGAAAACCGCCCAGGTTGGCGGTGGTCCGGGGGTTCCCCCCGGGAATTTTTGTAAAAATAAACACTTAATAACGTGTTTTTAAGCTACATGGAGCGCATTTTTCTTCAAGCAGTAACGAAGAAAATTTAGACTTTAGCAAAAACCTGTTGATTGTAAAAATATTACAAATAATGCACACAAATCAAAGACACAAATAAATGTAATAAACCACTTAAATCTGCGAGTTTTACCTTATTTGACACTTACAAATTGTAATGAAGAAATATTGCTTACTTTTGTGAATTATCAATTTAAAAAATATGAATTAAATCAATAAATTTGAACGTATATACCTTGAAAAATGAAAATAAATAAATGGTAGTTAGTTGCAAACACTTTTAACTAATTAAGTTGTTTATGTTTTCAAGCATCTCCTCTTTCCTACCCTCCCCCAACACGACTGCGTTATAGAATCGCCCACTGCCACTGCGCAAATGTGTAGAGACGCTCAGTCAGCAATTCGGCAAAGCTTACATGTTACATTTTAAACAACATTTTAACTCATTTGTAAATTTTCTTTATTAATCAATATAGAAAAGTAAAAACTGTTGACACTGCTGACTGTGTTATAAACTTAACGTTTGTTTAGTCATCATGTTAGTTATATAAAAATAAAATAATGCTTCTTGAGTCATTTCTGTTTTTGTATGTGCGTACTGGTGAACTTTTTCAATTACTAGCTAATATGCAGGTCTAATCGTCCAATATTTTAGTTGTTTTAGCTTTGAATATTTTTTTAGAAAATAAAATACTTCGCGGTTTGAATTTATATTTGGATTTGAATAAATGTTTTCGTACGCAGTATGAAGGTCTACTAAATTACATAAAGATGAGTCAGGTGAACGTGTATAATTTTGTTCAACCTATGAATGTTGTATGTTTTACTAGAAACAATCCATCATTTAAAGCTGTCTGAGACAGTCTCATTACCATAATTTAGTCATTTATAGTTGTGTTCATTTATCTACTCTATTATTCCTGGAAACAAATAATAAATTCGTTCTACTCATACAAATCCTAGTGACATGATTAGTTTAGAATGGTGATAAGGTTCTGCAATCATTCACACATAATAAGGCTCAATATTCTTTAATAAACTTAAAATTAATGTTGTAATGTAAAACAAACTTTAAGATGTTTTTCAGGAAAAAGCCGGAGAAGTCTGTTTCATGAAATATAAACAGCATACGTTGTATGAAAAAAAGGTTTAACTTTGTAATTTAAAACGTAAAAATTTAAGTTACTTATAAAATCAAAACTGACATTTCATATTACAGTTTATATATTTCAGATATTAAGTCTATATAATAGGTAAGATCTCACTATTATATGAAACATATATTGTCTTCTTACTCGGGAATATATTTGCAAGTTTTATTAAAAATCGTTATGCTTAAAATTGCAATTTATTTATATGAAAGTGTCTATCGTATTATGTTTAATACATTGACTAAGATGGACGTACATTAACACTATCACGTCTATTCTAAAGTCAGTACATAACATGTGTCACAGTGAATGTCCTAAACTCGGCTGAATGCTATAAATAAATCAAGTGGCACTAAATGCTTGTGAGTGAACTATGTGCGACTGGTTAAAACGTGCTTCCGACTTGCAAGAACTAAATATAGGTCTATAATTCACTGAATGTTAATGAAGCTTATAATCACTCCTTGGACGAAACAAATATGATTTCTGTCTGGCTTCTCAAAATTCGGTCTATGTCTTTGTCTAAGCCCACAATATCTGGAATGCGCAGTGATCTATGAACTTGAAATGTTTCCTATATGTTTATATATGAAATACTGAGTTTATGTACACATGGTTCCAATCATATGAGATTTTTAAACGTACATAATGAAATATGTAGAATAACTACCCCAAAACTTACAACATCATCTTTTGGTGACTTATTGACTTATTATGTTTTTCATATAGAAAGAAGAAATATTAAAATATTAAAATTCAGAAAAAAACTATTTCAGTATAACCTTACATTTCAGTACCGTCCCTAGTTGTCCGGTTTTATTATTAATTACATATATGCTATAAATCATTCAAACTTAATGAACCAACATGTGAATGTAATGTGCAGCAAGATTTATCTAGAGACATTTCATCTGTAGGGTTTAATTGCGTATGAAACTTCATTTTTACTTAAATAAGAATGAATTCTACGTTGTGGCATGTCTAAACACGGAATTTGGCTGAGGGTAACTGAAGCCTGTTATTGTCTTCGGGGGATATTTAATAATTTCTTTTTAAATAAGATTGTAGCCTATATCCTATTATCTGATGGAAGAGATCTCAAAAATTAAATTAATTATACTTTTACATGTAACCTCAACCAGCATGACACGTGGAGTAGCGTAGGTAATCATACCTTGAAAAATTCTGACGTCTAGACCGCCCGACCATCGGTCCTCATTTGTTCGGTTCAAATATTTCTTAAACCTGCAATTGACTAGAATTATTGTTCCATCTTGTATTTTGAGATGTGACCTACGTGTTTACACAAATGTGAGAGTATGAATTGTTACAAGCGTAGATACAGATTATGGAATGTTCAAAACATTGTTATAGACAGGCAAGTCTACTAGATTGTCTTTCAGGTTTCATAATTGTTGCTATACCAGCTTAACTGTCCTTAACCTCGAAACAGTAAAAACATTATTATAAGATTCATAAAAACTAGCAAACTTTGTTACGACTTCATTTTATACTGTAAGGGGATTCTGCATCTAGAAATGGCAAAAAATGACAAAAATTTGAAAAAAAATATTTATACATATTCTTGTTCTCTGTTTAATTCTGAACCAGAAAAACATAACTTTATGACTAAAAAAATAATATTTTATCTCATAATATTTATTTTATTCGTCCATGTCCTGAGTGTGAACTCGACATTTTCTGGTTTCAAAGAAACTTTACATGTAATAAGCATTATTGTTTACTCTTTGTTTCTATAGTTATTTATTTTTGTTTGTTTGTCTTTCTGGCTAGCTTGTATGTTAGTTAGCTAACAACTGTTTGCTCAAACAGCTGATCAAATGTATTTGAGTCATATGGTAGCATATCACAAACAAACATTCACAAAATATTCTGTTTGTTTACAATTGTAATTGTGCAGTTTCTTGTGTTTTAGTGTCTACAATAAGTGAATAGTTTAGTCAAATATGGGTCGAAAAAAGAACTCCAAAAAGAGACTAAGTGATAGAAATAGACAAGCGATTTCGCTAAGATGGAAAGATACAAGTGACAATGGAAATAGAGCTCCAGTTGAGCCTAGGCCTAACCTACAAACTTGTGATCCACAACCTAGTGTTAGTATGCAACATGTTACAAATGCACCATTTGTCCAACAACAAGTAAGTGAAGAGACTGTGGAAAATGTAAGTAGGCCTACTGGATTTGCATTATATTCTAGTTATAATGAGATAATTCCAGAAAAAAACGAATCATCAGAATACATTTTAGTCGAAACCAAGAAGCTTGAAAGTTTTATAGGCTCTTTTCCTTGTAAAATGTGTTTTTCTGAGAGGTCAAAAGTAATAACCAAATGCATAAAAGGTTTTGCTGTTACCCTGAATGTAAAATGTGATGACTGTGATTATGAGACTAGCTTTTGTACGTCCCAGTCGACGAATACAAACGACACTCCGAGAGGTTCTTATGACGTAAACCGCAGAGTAGTCAAAGCAATTGCTTCTATTGGCAAAGGGCATAGGGCTTTAGATATGTTTTGTATGTCCTTGAACATGAGTCCAATGAATTATAGAACGTTTCAAAAACATATAAGTAGCCTACACGCTTCTTCAAAAACAGAAATGGAACATGTTTTGGAATTAGCCCGATTCGAAGTAAAAAAGTGTTATGGCACTTTAGATGCTGACAATGAGGTGTTTGACATAACTGTGAGTTATGACGGATCATGGCAGAAACGTGGTTTCACATCCAAATATGGGATTGGTTGTTGTATTGAAATTTTGACAGGTCTTGTTATAGATTTTGAAGTGATATCCAAATTTTGTAACATATGTGAGGTAGCAAAACGAAAAATTAGCAACCCTGAGCATTTTCAGACTTGGTACAACAATCACAAAGGTGTATGTAACCAAAACTATGTAGGTTCATCACCAGGAATGGAGGTGGAGGCAGCAGAAAGATTGTGGCGGCGTTCGGAAAGCATTGGATTTAGATATACAACCATGTTGTCGGATGGCGATGCAAAAACAATTGCACATCTAAATGATTGCAATATTTATGGTGACAAACAGATTGAAAAAGTGGAGTGCCTCAATCATGTTGCAAAGAGGTTAGGCACTGGATTGAGAAAACTAGTAAAGGATCGTTCAAAATCAAAAAACCCAGTTGGAGGTCGATCTCGAGGTCACCTAAGTGAACCAGTTATACAAAAACTAACAAGGTATTACCACAATGGTATACATAAAAACCTTGGTAATGTAACCAAAATGAAAGAGGCAATATATGCCACTCTCTTTCACTGTAAATCCACTGATGAGTCACCACATCATAAGTTATGTCCGCTAGGGAAGGAATCTTGGTGTTTTTACCAAAGAGCCATTGCTGATGGAAGATCTCCTGAACCACATGCATTGAAAATCAAAACACCTCCCTCTCCTAACGTAGTGAAAGAAATGCTTCCTTTATATGAGAGGCTCTCCACCGAAACTTTGTTGACTAGGTGTTTAGCCGGTCGGACTCAAACTGCCAATGAGGCGCTCCACAATGTTATTTGGTCAAAGTGCCCCAAAACTGTTTACACATCTAAAACAAAACTTGAACTGGGTATTTTTGAAGCCATCAGCATTTACAACACAGGCTATATGAAAACTTGTTCAAGCTATCAAGAGGCTGCAGGTATTAGTCCTGGGAGGCACAGTTATAGGATAGCTAAGCGCTTTGATAAAAGCAGGCTACGACTATCAAAAAGGCGCAAAGAGTTACAGATTGGAGAATATAGGAGGAGACTGAAAGTGGCACAGATAGCAGAAGAAGAAAGACTAAGAGCAACAGAAGGGCTGGTGTATGGTGCAGGAGAATTCTAGGTCTAAAACCTAGTAGGCTACATTGGCTGTAAAGATCTGAATGCTGGAACCACTACTTGATACGGTAGGTCTAATTTTTTTTTTTTTTTTTAAGACTTCAAAACTTAGATTTTGGACCAACAAAAAATATTTATGGATACTATTCTAATAGGCCTATGTAAAATAACAAATTAATGTAATATTATGTTATATAAAATTGTTGTATTAATATAAACTTGTAGATTACATTGAAGAAATGAAACTATTTTAGTTTATCGCGATTTTCCGAAAGTTAGGTTTCTTTGAATAAAAATTGATATTGCTTGAGAACCATAATACATAGAGAGCTGAAATTTTTTCCAGGTATTATTCATATCATGTCTAAAATTCCTATGTATTTTCATAACTCTACAGCTTACCTAACCTATTTTTTTTAATTATACAAATAAAATAAAATGAGAAAATATTTTTTTTAATTTTTAAAAGCCCATGGAATTTTAATCTATTGGGGTATGACAATGAAAATACATAGGAATGTAGTAGCTGTCAATAGCATCAAAATAAAATAAACAGGATAACAATTGATTGTCATTCAGCTATGGAATATCAATTTTAAAAATTAACGTTTTTACAAAATAAAAACGAGTATTTATTTTATTGTATCCAAGTAAAATTAAAATATGACACCAAAGGTATTTACATATTAGTTTTTACATGTAGGGAATTGAAAAAATACATCAAAATAATAAAATGTTAGTAAATATAAAAAAACACCCATCTAGATGCAGAATCCCCAAACCTCAACCAGCATGACACGTGGAGTAGCGTAGGTAATCATACCTTGAAAAATTCTGACGTCTAGACCGCCCGACCATCGGTCCTCATTTGTTCGGTTCAAATATTTCTTAAACCTGCAATTGACTAGAATTATTGTTCCATCTTGTATTTTGAGATGTGACCTACGTGTTTACACAAATGTGAGAGTATGAATTGTTACAAGCGTAGATACAGATTATGGAATGTTCAAAACATTGTTATAGACAGGCAAGTCTACTAGATTGTCTTTCAGGTTTCATAATTGTTGCTATACCAGCTTAACTGTCCTTAACCTCGAAACAGTAAAAACATTATTATAAGATTCATAAAAACTAGCAAACTTTGTTACGACTTCATTTTATACTGTAAGTTAAGAAATTAAAAGTACACTGTATTTTCTTTTTGTTTATATGTTATTGTTTAGTGATTAAATTTAAGCTAGTCAATTTTGATAAATTTTTAAGTTTGTATTTTTAATTGGACAAGGTATAACAGTATAAAGGTGTTTAAAAAAATAACACATAACAACAGTAAAAAGGTTTCATATAATTTTGATTCATTTCATTAGTGTCTAAAAATAGTAATTTATTTTTTACATACTGTATACAGATCATAAATTTTGAAAAATATGATTACGCACTTTGAGTTTGTTTTAAAATAAGAAAAATAAGGAAACCTAAAATACATAACCTGTATTACATAAGAAGTAATAAACCACGTTTAAAGATTTATCCAGTAACGGCTATTCTGGTGAAACATGAAAATCTTATCCACAAATATTTATAGAAGCTCTAATAATATAGGATTCCTAAAATGTTTCACTATGCTGTTTATAATGGAGACCAGGACATGATTAACTCTAAGGTACACAGCACCTATAAATCTGTTTTCATTCATAAATTCTAGGTTTCAGTCAAAGGTGGTTTCCCTCCATCAAACTAAATTTACTGCTTAATTTTATTGCAAACAACGTTTACAAAAGAAATAAAAGTGTCGTTTTCCTAAATCGTACTATATGGTTTACAGTACATATAAATATTTGTATGGAACATAAAGGTAAAAAGGAAATTAACTAATTAACTTTGTATTCTAGAACATTGTCTGAATTGTTGACTTGTAAAGAATAACATCGGGAACGGTATCAAAGTTGGACCATTTCATTCCAAAATATATTCATATGATTTGCTTCCTTCACTTCGTATGATTGAAACCCCTTCACTCTGGGTTTCAATCACAAACAAGTAAATTTCAGTAAATATTTGACCATATAACGTAACATTTATATTTATATTTCCTTCTACAGTTTTTCATGCATAGTATTAGCTACAAAGGAGATAAATAATTCACGCGGGTTAGTTGTGCTAAGGGCTGGAGAACTATCTCGTTTACTTCTAAGGTAAGAAGCTAAGGCTGCGCCCCGAAATTTGATTCTTACCATTTAAATATTAGCTACTTAGCTCAACTTTACAATCCGCTCACTTTCACCGTGCCTCAGTTCATAGCTTTCGATAAGGAATCTCTGATGTAACTAATGTAATCAAAGTTTGAAACAAAATAGTAGTAATCTCAGCTTTTCAATACTTGCATAAACAATTTGTTAATTCCTGACCTATTCAATGTAACCATACACGGCCACAACAACAATGACATTTAAAGTTTCCAAATTTCAAATTATCCATTGGTGAAGTCTTACGACCGCAACACATCCAAATAAGGAGCAATATCAATCCTTTCGGAAAAACTCTTTTCCTGTATCTTTTTTTAATTCACAGAAAACATTTGAAGTTACGGGGATAAGGACTTATACACACATATTTAAAATCGAAGTTATTGTTTTATACAGGTCTACCAGTGGAAATGAGGAATATTTTTTTAACAAATATGAACAAGATTTTATTGACTTAAAGAAACATATTCGTAATTTTATTACTATTGGAGATTTTACTTTCGGTGCTTTGGATGTTAATAATAATACCACCAAAAACTATGCGAAACTATTACGGTCGTTTGGTCCTGCCTCGTCTATAAACACGAGCTCTAGTGACAGCAATCAACAATGTGATCTCTAATCTCACAGACACTGAAGTTGTAGTGGTCAAAACAGTTATCTAAGACCTAACTGTTAACTACATAACAGTAAAATAATTGGAACTTTATAAATTCAGGAGAATGAGCATCGATTAAAAAAGTTTGAGAAACGCTTTTAATTTCTATTATATCTTCCTAACAAAAATATCGTAACAGAATAGATCATGTTATTAAAAATGTAATCTAAGTTTCGAGAGAAATGCTTGTTATTTCCAACCGAAATGAAAAGCACTTATCTAATGAAGAATTCATATTATATTTCAAAATTAAAAAGAATTTATATCAAAGTCGAAAAAGGTGGAAAAACATATAGTTGTAAACAAAGCATTGCTCAACAAATAAATTTATCGAAAACTGTATCTGCCACTAATATCAATAAAGAATCACAGGTTTTGAAACAAATGTAATTTAAAATTGAAAATAATCATTTGGGATCGCTAATGAGTGAAACCAATTGCTTGCCTCGGTTTTAACTAATCAGACTTTTTTATGTCAGAACCAGCAATCTACATTGTCAATACTGAATCCAGTAGCTGAAATCTGACTCCATTTACAGAGGAACAGATTGCCAGAGTGATAAAAGACTTTCCATAAAAAAATCTAATGACTCAAATAATTTTCACCTGGCTTTTAAATAATGGTCAAAGCATTTATTAGGACATATGTTCATTCAGGTTCACGTCTCTTGAAATTTCGGAAGTTATCTTAATTTTCAAAAATAAGCGACCACTCTGCCTAAAGATTATAACTTTCTCTAAATGGTTCTTGTATTCCGTAAAGTTTTTGAGGAGATATTTTTCCAGAAAAGGTTTTTCACCACACAATTTATTATTTTTCATTATATTGACATAGATAATTGCTACTGCAAGTAAAACAATTGCAATTTAATAATAACTAACCTTAATCATGCCGTGTAGTGCCCGACTGCCTCGTGGTTTGTTGATACTGGAGCCACAAGGAAGTGTATTATTTTCAGCAGTGAGAGGCATCTGTCCTGCTCCAATTTTGCAGACGCAACTAAGACTTGTGCCCACACTCACTAGCTGGTGGAAAACTTCAACCCACGTAACACCTGTGACTGTCGCTTTCAATGTAACTGTCAAAATTGAGCGAAATCGGAGTTTATGTATATTTTAAGGCTTAGATCTGCAGCTTAACTTTGGATTCTCCTTGATTTTGTTTTGTTTTGGGCGTTTTGTATTTAATGGCTTCATTTTTGTATTTAAGAAATATTTGTAGGAATACACTCACTGCATTTAATATCTTCAATGAAAACCTTGCTATACTTATTTGGTGAATGCACAGAGCTGGTGGTACATTTATGGAATATCGTAAGCTTTAGTGTGGACACTACTCAAGCTGTAGTGTCTTGACCAATGACTGCAGCATCATATTTCATTTATCAAGTATTTAAATTCTGCCTCAAGAGCTTCCACGGTTGTTTTAAGGCTTTTTAGATATTTCCAGGTCGTGAAGAAGCGCTCGTCTGCGCATCCACTAGACCGTGCTGAACGGCGAATTCAGCAATGTTAGTCTGGTTTTTACAAGTAGTACACGTCCTGGCTGCAAACACTTCTTTGGTGAATAGCAAACACTTTGACTGTATTTATTGGCTAGTACAGTAATCCAATTCAAATTTTAGTGTGCCATTACTGTATCTATTGATATATTGGAAAGCATTAGGCAAAGCTAAGTAGTTCTTATTTAGAAGTAACAATGCTGGCTGCTCAGGAGAATAATGACGAGCAGTTTCAGCAGGAGACAGAATTGTCAAAGGCAGGGTGATGTTGATTCGGGGCAGAACGGTTATAGGCACGGAATGACGAATCTCATTGAATGACACATCTCCACAGGATGCGAAATAATGACTTCGGTCACAGAATTTTTTATGAATTGGTTTTTATTGTAGCCCCACAGTTAATGCCAAGCCATCGCCATATAATATTATCTGTCTTTAGGGAATAGTTTTTACCATGTTATTTTTGTAAAACTTTATTCAATTTCAATTGAGATCTAATTTGTCACTCAAATATTTTTTCGTATAGTGTGGAAAGATTGATATAATTATAGATACTATTAGTAACTAACAAATTTAAAAAAAAAAAAATATATATATATATATATATATATTCCGTAATTTAAGTAAACCTGGCAACAATAATTCATTTAAAAAACTGATGAAAATAAATAAATAATTTAAAGGGTATTTATAATTTAAAAATATAAAAAACGTAAAAACTATTAACAAATGAAACATAACTAACAAAACAAACTATTAAAGTGTTGAAATTAACAAATTAAAATGTAAATATTCATCTAAAGGAAACAAAGGGCAAAGATGTATATGCAGGAGAGGTTTATATTGTAATTTCCACAGAAAGTAATGCTGCCTGAAAAGGGATCGATCGCTGTTTTTGCAGAGAGCAGTCCGGAGCCACATTAAGTGTTGTCAGGTACTTGTACCTGTCACTAAAGTCCGGTCTGTGATGAGACCGCGAGTGTAGCCACGTGAACTTTTCAGTCCCCTGTTCATATTTTAGTTCAATAATTAGTTTAGAACATATAAATCTTGAGTTCACTACAGGGTGTAGTCCAAATTATAGAATTCGATATAGCAATAACGTAATATCTTCCAAAAGTATTTTATTTCATATTATAATTAAACTATCGGTTGAGTGTAAGATTTTAAGAGGCGATATTACAGTTTGTTACATATCATCCACGTCACATGATCTCCTACTATAGATTCAGTGACTGAATATGACCTACTAGAATTGACTGGGTGTCATTTAGTTGTTGCATCTTTAATAACAACATTTTTTTTTATTGAAAATAAAATAAGATGTCTTTTATTTTTTTAATTACTGTTGGCCTATTCATACAAAATTGAGATAACAGAGGTGATATAGGCACAGAGGTTGAAATCAGGTGTTGTTCAGTATAGGGTAGCGGCGAGAATAATGAAGCGTTACGTAAGATCTTCGAATGGCTCCTGTATAAGTTGCTCAGCGGTACAACAACCAGCTTTACATTTTCAGTCTGTGCAGGTGCAGTGCGTATACGTTCCAAGCACCGCCAAGATGTATCACCGCCTTTTAGCAAATAGAGCTCGTTATATTTGCGATTCCACATATAGACATGGCTCGCCAGTATTTGTTGTTTCTATTTTGGATTCAATTAATTAAAGCTCTTTGTAATAAAACATTTAAACACTTGGTGTATGTGAATTAGATATAATAACAATAAAATTAGCAAGATTTGGAGAGCCTGTAAGTCACGGGTTCGAGTTAGCTAGTGGTAAAGTGTTGCGCTTTCAGAAATATATATGCAATCAAGGGCAGCTGAAGAGAAACTTTTCGTGGGAGAGGAATATATCACAGTACCGTTTGTTGCCCTGCAATTTTAATGCGTTAGTTTCAATTTTATTGTGCAAAAGAACCTTCTACAAATAGTTGTTAGAACAGTTACAGTCACTCAACAATGTATTATTTTAAGAGGTTTATAAACCCACTAATTCACTGCCCTGCTCCCTAATAGGATAGATAGAAAGACTGACAGTAGAGGAATTTTGCCAGAACCTTTTGTTAAAGCTAAGTAAAATCCACAAATCCAAATTTATACCTCAATTATTATGTTAAATATTGGCCAAATCCCATGCAGGGTTATGAAACTTAGTCGAACTCGATGTTGCTCATATAAAAATTAAGCTTTATGCAACGTTTAAAATATATAGGTTAGTTCATTCTCGGGATATAATTGGGATATACAGGCAGAAATTAGATCTTTCCAGTGTCTGTAGTGATAGGCTTTGCTAAATCTCATTAAACTAGTATTATATTATTAAGCATAAAATTGAGTACTCTTGAATCACTTATCACTTAATATAAATTAGTGGTTTGTGACATTTACAATGGATAGTTACTAGAATTCACGCTTGATTATATGCGAAGTTTAATATAATTGCAATTAGGAAATGTAATATAGATGCAGAGAGTTCACAAAAGAGTGTCAAATACTTCTGTGGCTGATAATACTCATTAGGTCATATAAAATTGCAAATAGCATAGGTCGAGAAATCTGTCCTTTAACCCCTAGCCCCTGTTTTGGGTATTTTTTGTAAAATAATTTGTATCTATAGAACTATAAAAAATTCAGGTATAAAATGTTTACATAGGTTACAACCAATTAGAGAAATAATCGAAAAATAATATTAATAAAATTGCGCGCGTTAAAGACTTATAAAGTTAAAAGATTTAAATAAAGAAGTTAAATAAAAAGCACCAATATAATTTTAATTTATTTATTACAAATATTTAAACTTTCATAAAACTTTTGGCGGTACTTTTCTATACTAAATCCGTCTACGCATAAGCAAACATGATTACTTTAAAGGTACGCTTACACAAAACGGGAGCAACAAATAGTTTGTCAGTTTGCGTTTAGCAACAGTTATAAAACATATACAAGATATCAACCAGATTGCAGTTTTTATAATAGTTACAACGTTAACTTTTTCAACTAGATCCGTCTATGCCTAAGCAAACATGATTACTTTAAAGGTACGCTTACACAAAACGGGAGCAACAAATAGTTTGTCAGTTTGAAGGCATTAGCGTTTAGCAACAGTTATAAAACATATACAAGATATCAACCAGATTGCAGTTTTTATAATAGTTACAACGTTAACTTTTTCAACTAGATCCGTCTATGCCTAAGCAAACATGATTACTTTAAAGGTACGCTTACACAAAACGGGAGCAACAAATAGTTTGTCAGTTTGAAGGCATTAGCGTTTAGCAACAGTTATAAAACATATACAAGATATCAACCAGATTGCAGTTTTTATAACAGTTCCAACGTTAACTTTTTCAACTAAATCCGTCTATGCTTAAGCAAACATGATTACTTTAAAGTTACGCTTACACAAAACGGGAACAACAAATAGCTTGTCAGTTTGAAGGCATTAGCGTTTAGCAACAGTTATAAAACATATACAAGATATCAACCAGATTGCAGTTTTTATAACAGTTCCAACGTTAACTTTTTCAACTAAATCCGTCTATGGTTAAGCAAACATGATTACTTTAAAGGTACGCTTACACAAAACGGGAGCAACAAATAGCTTGTCAGTTTGAAGGCATTAGCGTTTAGCAACAGTTATAAAACATATACAAGATATCAACCAGATTGCAGTTTTTATAATAGTTCCAACGTTAACTTTTTCAACTAAATCCGTCTATGTCTAAGCAAACATGATTACTTTAAAGGTACGCTTACAAAAGCCGGGATCAACAAACAGCTGACACCTCTCAACTATGACATGTTTGTTGCTCCTGGCTTGTGCAAACTTACATAAGGTCTATAAAGTGTTCGTGCTCGCTTTTGCGTTTGGGTATAGTTTGGAAACATTTTACCTAACCTTAATAATGTATTTGGTGAAGATTCTGCCATTTATAGTTGTACCTGTGGTAGTTCTTAGCTATTAATAAAGAGGTTGTAAATTCCATTATAAATAAATTTTTTATTATGCATACGGAAAACTAGTACAACAGAGTATAAAATATTGTATAAGCCTACAGTACATATCAATAATAAAAACTACTAATTCACAATGTAGTACTTCGCTGATTACAGTACACATACTCTCGGAACTTAACTCCAGAACGTGTAGGAGCACACAAACCAATATTTAACTATGCTATAAACTCTCTGAGGTGTTTTGTTTAGTATTAGTTTACTGAGTAATAAAAGCCTTAATCTGTCAACAATTTGTTTTTAAACTATCTGCAATTGGTATGCACAACTGCCTGGCAAGTATTTATATAGAAAAGGTTTATTTTGCTTATATATGATTTTATATGTTTATAACAACTTACAAAATTATAAAATTCCAAAACCATGTACCCCTTTAAAAAACAGGAACACAACAATGTAAAACTTAAGCACCTACATTTAAGTTTATATTTTTAAATGCACATTATCCAGGTTAACAAATAAATACTTTTTTGTTTTTTACAATGAATATTTCTTCCATCCAACATCATGATGATAGTCTGCACGACGATTCCTCTAACTTCTGTGCAGTCCACAATATACATATTACTCTTACATTTACAAGCTGAATATTCTTTGCTACATACAGACCAACTGTGGATTTTCTGATATTCGGTTTTGAACTTAAGTAGAGTTCAATATTCACTGCCACATATGTACGGATTCCATGACAACTGTGAGTCGGGGAATGTTCATGTTTAAATAAACTTACTCCAAATAAGAATATGAATGACAAGAAAAGGCCACAGCTGAATATCAAGTAGCTATGATTTGAACACTCCGTGGTGCAGAATTGTCACTTAACTTTTCATGGCTATATATCACACTATCGCTGCAGATCCATTTCATACTGATTGAACTCTTACACATAATAAACTATTCGGTACTGAAAAAGGTTTCCACAAGATTGATTTGGTAAGAAGATAACGATGAATTTGTCATTGATACACTTGCATAATTTTTGCATTGAGTTCATTATATTCTACGAAAGTAGTTCATATATTTAAATTCTAGTTGCAGGCTAATACTAGCGTACTTACTCCATGCACGATCAAAAGTTCCTAGTAATGGATATTTTATAGTTCACTTCTTAGATTGGTTGACCTGTTCAGCCTTGCAAGTCTACTTATTTTTATGCTCCGTGATTGTTGTATATTTTAAACTGTTATAGTTATTATTTTGTTCACGGAAGTATTTTAATAATTATTAATAAGTGTCAAAGGAGAACATTCCAAGTTGCCAAAGAAAACGACACGCAGCTGTAAGTAGTGTATGTCAGTCTTGTCACTAACATACTTGGAGCGGAGAAGGAAAGTCTGTAGCGGCCTATCAGACGGAACGGCAAGCGAGACTACTGCGCATCTGCAAGGCACAGCTGGCGCTACCAACATCGCCGCACTAGTTGTCCCACTACTAACGTTCGTCACGCCCGAGCCTGCTGTCACTTTGCTGCTGCGGTGGATTTTATCTTGCGCCTTTAATAAATTGACGCAACCTACCAACATCTGAGCTCTACTTAAATCGCTGCTTAACTTTAAGGCATCTGTATAGACTATATATTTTATGTCTTACATTTTTCAGTATTGAAGCCTTGTTATTTGTAGTTGTTCGTTGTTGTTAGGTTTTAAGTATTGTTTTGTTTTAAATGTTTAGAACTATATTATTGTTGCTATTTTATATTACATTTTAAATTAATTTATTTTATTTATTGACTATTTAATATTTTATTAAAATATATTTATTATTAGATTAGGTTAGATATTTTATTGTTTTGACAAAAAATGCCTCCCATCACCAGATCAAGCGAAATGTTAAATGTTATTGATGGCCTGTTTTTCATTGATCAAGAGGTGATAGATATTGCATCCCGGTTCTACAATGAACTTAAATCTTGTTCTGCCACATCCGGTGAGGACACAATATCTAAACTTATTCCTCATATTACTTTGGTTTTAACTAAGTTGAATGAACTTTCCAAATCCAACAATGAACTTAGTGAGGAACTAAAAACTCTGAGGGAAAATCTCTCTTCAGGTGAGCAAAGGTGTTCAAACCTGGACAAAAGTTACAGGAACATGTCGGTGGAGTGTTGTGAGCTGGAAGCTCAATATGAAGCCGACATAGCTAGGCTCAGCACACAATTGGCTAGGTGTAGGGAGGAGAGTGAACGTGAGACTGTCTCTGCTAACCAGTGCAGGCCCGAGGACAATGCTAGGCTGCTCGCTGAGTGCAGAGAGAAGATTGATGTGTTGACTCTAGAGCGCCAGCAGTTGTTAACAAGTGTCGAGGTACTGGAGGCTGATGTGAGATGTCTGCGTGCGGAGCTGAGGCGGGCTGAGTCCCAGGCGAGAAGGCGGCGTGTGTCGGTTGATGACAGCTTGTTGGAGGAGTTGGCCCTGTTGGAGAGCACCCCAGCACCAGAGCGGCGGACCCCAGACTTTCCAACTACCAGCAAGGAGGTTCTGCTTGCCACCCCTGTGCCTGCTGTCAGTCCTCCAGTGCCTCAATCTCGCACTCCCTCTCCTACCCCCCAGGGCAGCAGTAAAAATAAAGGCTTCAGCAATGTTCTGCTAATAGGTGACTCGCACATGAGATATTCTAGCAGGGAATGTGTTCTTCGGGGAGCTTATCTTGAGTGCTGCCCAGGAGGGAAAATTTTAGATATTAAGGACCGAGTTTTGAACTATGTAGGTGTAGATTTAAGTGTAATTTATATTTATGTAGGGTGTAATAATTTTCGACGAGGCTATCGGGGGGGGGGGGGGGGGTACTATGGTGGTCATGGGAAGCGTGAGGCACTTCATGCTATGGCGGATCTGCTTTACACTGTCAGGACTAGATTCCAAAATTAAAAAGTTTTCCTAGACAGTGTTTTAATTCGAAAAGATATTGGCTACAGGGCCCTCTACGACTTCAACACCCAGTTGGAGCTCATGTGCAACAACTTTGGTGTTGGATTCGTGGAGGCCAATACTTGTGTGGGTAAGCGGGATCTCACCCGGGATGGCGTACACTTCAATAGAAGAGGTGTCGCCCGCTTAAGCTCACTGTTTGTGGAGGCTATCTCCGCAGCTATGCAACTTCCCGATGCACAAAACACCTGTCCCCCGTGTTTTCAGGATGAAGTTGTCTCAAATCTCGGCCTGAGTCCCGAACCCGTGCAGGACATTGATGACAACCACGATGCCTGTGGAAGTCTGGACACTTCGCGGGTGTCGGGAAACTAGCCGAGAGGGGGGGGTGAAAGACGTCTCAAGGTCGCGCATCTAAACATGAGGTCTCTTAATACAGGCTTTGATGAGATGAGTTCTTTCGTGCGTGACTTTGATTTTGATGCGTTTGGGGTTTCTGAGACCTGGCTTCGTCCTTAACCCCTTCAGTTGGTTTCAATATACCGGGGTACACGCTGCTTCGTTGTGATCGCCAAAGTACCCTAAACGACTCCTCTATTGATACGACAGGTGGAGGTGTGGCCCTGTACGTGAGAGAGAGTATTCCTTTCGAGCGATACACTCTAGCGGATGTGGGCCCTGGAGTTTAAACTCTTTGCATTATTGGTAAAGTGGAAGGGGTGAGGTTTGGTCTGTGTGTGGTTTACAGGCCGCCACACGTGAGGTACACTTCGATGTCAGCTCTTCTACACTCTCTCTTTGTTTGCCTGGCTATGGAAGTAAACACAGTAATGTGTTTCGGGGATTTTAACATTAATTTATTATCAAAGACATGCCATGAAGCTAAATGTTTACGCCGACTCTTGAAAGAATCAAACGCATTACAACTTATAAATGAACCAACAAGAGTTACTGCAACTTCAGCCACCTTGTTAGACCACATAATCGTGGACAGGTCGGCTGAAATCGAGAGGACCGGCGTCATAGACGCACCTAGTATTATAGATCAAAGAGGAATAAAAATAACGGATCACAGGCTTATTTATTGCACGGTTAAAGTTCCTAAATATAAGAAAAAAACGCCTAAAATGATCATCTACAGAGATTTTAAACATTTCAATGAAGAAAGGGCTGTAGCTGCAATCGCAAATGTTAACTGGAATAGTGCAACGCAATTAGATGGAATAGATAATATTGAACAATTTATTTCAAGGAGTATTATATTAAAAAGGTATTTGATGAACACGCCCCTCTTGTTTGTAAAAGAGTCACAAAAGAGAAGGCTCCTTGGAGAAATGATGAAATAATTAAGAATACAAAAATTAAAAATAAACTGCATAGAAAATATTGGAAGTCCAGAACTAATGGGGACTGGGAACTGTACAAAGAGGCACGAAATAAATTAAACCTGATGATATGGAAAGCAAAAAAGGCATATTTCACTGAAAAATTATCATCTTCAAGTAACCCAAAAGATTTCTGGACGTGCCTCAAGAAATGCAATGTAGTTGGAAATTCTACCAATAACTGTTTGCCTCATAATTTGAATATAAATGATATTAACAGATACTTTGTTGAGATGGGCAGTGCAAATGAGGTTAGCGAAGAAAAAGTAATTTATTTCAACTCGAACAAGATAAATAATGATGCCGTTATTTTAACTTCCATTCAGTCACTGACAAGGACGTGAAATCAGCAATGAATGAAATAAAAACCACAGCAGCGGGCAGCGATGAAATTACTATTCAGATGATTAAAGCCGTGAGTCCATATGCACTAGGTGCCATTACACATTTGATAAATGAGTCCTTGTCTGAAGGCATGTTTCCACAAAGATGGAAAGAAAGTATAGTTCATCCCTTACATAAGCTACCCATCCCTCATAGTTTTAATCAACTTAGGCCAATATCGATTTTACCAGCGATGTCCAAAATATTGGAGAAAATTGTTACTAAGCAATTGATGAAGCACATGGATGATAAGAACATTCTTCCTAAAACTCAATCTGGCTTCAGACATAATCATAGTACTTGCACTGCCCTGATGAACTTATTTTCAGATTTGATTGACTCTAAAGACAGTGGAAAATACAACTCCATTGTTATGTTGGATTATTCGCAGGCATTTGACTCAATTAGTCACAAAATTTTGTTGGCCAAGATGCACTATTACAGCTTTGGAGAAAACGCTATTGAGTGGGTGAAGTCTTATCCTGAAGGAAGAAGCCAGGTGACAAGGGTTGAGGGCGAGACATCTGCCTCTCTAAGTAGGGAGCTAGGTGTGCCTCAGGGAAGTTGTCTTGGTCCTGTACTGTTTAACCTGTACACCTCTGACTTCCCAAAGTGTATTAAACACTGTACGGCTCATATGTATGCTGATGACTGCCATGTTGCATTTGTCCTATGACCCTAGCTCAGTTCAGGTGGCTTTTGCCCATATAAACTCTGATCTTGAAAACATCAGTAAATGGTCTGTAGACAATGGGTTAAAGCTCAATGTAGGCAAGTGCACTGTCCTTCATACTATACCACACAACACAATACAGGCCTTGACAGACAGTGGTGTGGGGATTGCTCTTGATGGGGAGTTTTTGACCTTGTGTGACAGGGTGAAAACGCTCGGCATCATGCTTGATAGCGATCTAACATTCTCTGAACACGCCACTTATGTCATACAACGTGCACTTGGCAGATTAAGAGGTCTATACAGATTGAGATCTCTACTGCCGGAATTTTCGAAGCTTCAGCTTATGCAGTCGATGGTTTTTTCCGTCATTTATTACTGCTATCCAGCCTATGGTAACAGCATCTCGCGGGGGGACGTAGAACGTATTCATAGACTTCAAAACTCTGCGGTGCGTTTCATTTTCAACTTGAAACGTTTTGATCACGTGTCCCCCTTTCGAGATGCTGCCAGCCTGCTACCAGTGGAGTCCGTCTGCAGGATGTTGACTTGCTCATTGGTCCACAAGGTCCTATCACACCAGGAACCGCAGTACCTGAGCGAGCGGTTGTTGTTCCGGGAGGGGGTCTCGCAACGCAGTACCCGCCATGGCTACCTTCTTGACTTTCGAAAAGTCAGGCATGAAGTCGGGAGGAAAAGTTTTTCGTATTTCGGCCCTAAATTGTACAATGACCTCCCCCTTAGCCTTAAGCAATACAGTTGCAATTCTTTTAAATTAAAACTTAAGGACTACATATGTGTTGATAAATAACGTATTTAAGTTGTTAGTGTATAAGTTTTAGTATTTAGTATAATCCAATGTTGTTCCTTTTAGTTTTAATCACAAGTCTTTGTTATTTAGTATTTAAGGCCATTAAATGACTTGAGTTGTTCTGCAAAACAGTGTATGTACTGAGAAACGCTTGTAAATAAAGGCATTTTGATTTGATTTGATTTGATTGATTTGATTTGATTTAGATGCGATTAAGAAAACTGAAGTTATGTATCTAAATTAAATTTCTAAATTAACTTGTACTGAAGTGATTTTATTTTAACCGGATCTTTATGGTTATTAATAACCTGTTTCTGTAGTATTAACTATAAAGAACCAAAACCTTCTGAACATAACGGTGTAGGGAAATTCATAAAATATTTTTGTTTAATATTGTAATTCCAAGTGAATATGGAGGACGTGACAAAATAACCACGAATAAAGTGTGGATAAGCTTTCACTGGAGTAAAAAATAACACTGCCATTTAGTTATAATGTGTCGCCGATACAATTCTATTCCATATCAAAGCCTTGCCCTGTCACAGTCTACATTGAATTAATACAAACGTATTCTACGGTGGATAAATAGAACCATGAACGCGGATGAATTTAATCTTTCCTACAATTGAAGTATTTGAGCCTCAGATGATGTATTCAGCTATGATTAATTTTAATCCATTTAAAAAACATTTTATAATTTTGCTTCATAGACGAATAAAATGCTCAAAATATTTTAATTAAATTTAAAATAAAAGAAAATGGATAGCAACTTAGGATTTTACAATTTATGATAAATTGAATTTATGATTTTTTGAATCCCACCTACGTAGGGTTCTTGAGGGTCATATGTGCTAGCAGCAACATAATATTGACAGTGTACATTTTCGAAAAACCATCCTTACATGCTTTAAGAATATACCGTTACTGTAGGTTTCCAATGTGAAGCTTCCCTAGGAGACTTGTTCTAGAGCTGTGACAAGATTGTTCAGGAATTGGGATATTTAAAAATTACACTGGACCCCATTACTTTTTGGGACAGTGTGATGTTTTCGATACAGTTTCATAAATTCCCTATTGTATCACATTTACCCTCTTTGGTAAATGCTAAGCAGAGATGTGTGCAAAGAAGAGGTTTTATTCCGATTCATGAAGCTTTATTTTACAACTTTTTTACAATGCACAAGTATACAAGATTGCTGTTGGATTTAGGAAGAAAGTAGTATTTTTAGATATTCATTCCACGCCAGCTCGAATAATGACAAGGCAATCTATATTAATATATGAGTCTGATTTGAGAAATTTCTTGGAAACTCTAATCTCTAAATCTTCTAGTCCCTTATTAAGGTCTGTTATGAGGATCGCTACGCTTCAAAAGTGAGTAAACGTCAGTACAAAGATATTCCAACATTTATTTGCAACATTACTGACTAATAAAACAACATCATCCGCATTAAATAAATACGTGTATATCCATATATGGGCTATAAAACTGTTTTTAAAAGTACAAAAATCTGTAAATTTTAATTAAACCAAAAGGATTGTATTGTATTAAATCAATGAACAAAGCACCAATAAATCACAATAATAATCGATGTAAATGCATGTACTTTTGTGTAAACAACAATAACCAGAAACGCATCACATTGTGTGACACTGTTTCAGTAGAGTAACTTGAACATTGAAATTCCCTCTCATTCCCCGGCCACACAATAGTCTGCACTTACATTTTCATGCTCCGGTAAATTCTCGCTACAGCTTCTACTTGACCGGTCCAGGTCAGTATTTTATACCTCTGAAATCCTTTTCAACCGGAAGATTGGTATTTGTATGGTTTTACTGGAATATTGGGAACAGGCCCAGTGGACAATATATTTATGTTTAAGAATGAGTATTACGACTTCTTCCTGAAATACACTTTTTGTACCCGTATGAACTGTGAAATAGTGAAAAATTTATTATTTTATTTTTACTTAAAAGTTAATAAAAGTAATTAAAAATTAGAGCGCTATCCCAACAAAATAATGTTTCCTATTAAAATGTTCTTCTGTTACACAAAGAATTTTGTCATTTTCTGCAAATGAGCATGCATCTAGAAAAATAAATATTTATTATAGTAATTGTTTGTATAATTAATTATATAATAATAATTTTTTAATTGTTATGTATAGTAATATTTTAAACCCAAAGTGAATTATTAACACAGCGTATGTAGGTCCATGGTTTTATCTCAAAAAGTATTGTTTAGCATTACAACGCAAAAACACATAAAAATACTTAATTACTCTTGATAAATAAAGAATTTGTTTGATTTTAGAGTCAAAAGATCACAGGGCAGTCCGTCTATGTAATAATGTAATCACTCTAGATAGGAATATAATAGGATAATAAGGTAATAATAGTATAAAGAATATAATAGATTTATCATTATAAGTTTACATCCTTCTAAAAAATTGATATTGCACGAAATTTGATAGTAAACAAAGCATTTAAAGATCAGACAGTGATAGATAGAATCATATATTGTTGATATTGTAGTTTTGGGTAAGATAATTTAGTACATCGGTTACTTTTGTCCAGGGGACTATTATTTTTGGATCAAAAGATTAAAGAACAGTCCGTAATCTGTTTGTTAATTTTTAAAATACTGTTACGTTACTTTATAAATTCGATTATCGGTATGTTGCTTTATTTATTAGGAAAGCTTCTTACTGCCTAACAACGTTTAGTGTAGGCTTCCTTTAGATTCTGTGGTCGGTATTGTGTTTAATTGATGCCCACTTAATCAACTCCCACTTGATATGTGACAGTAATAACGGGAAATACTGGACAGCTACAGTGTTGGGAGTTCTGTTCAGTCATCGCCATGGCCTACATGTTTATTCGTCTACTATTTGTACATTTTAGGACCATTTTTATGCGTATTTACTGTATTTTGCATTACATATATTCCATTTAATTTATTTATATTACTTTCTAAATCGACAAAGCCATCCATGTTTTCTGCTATGCCTGAAGATAAAGGAATAATTCCTTATAAGGCATCACATTTTGTATTAAGAAACCATTTAAATCGATGAAACAATTTAATACAAGTAATCAAATCATTTCCGTGAAAACGCGTGTTTTGTATTGATTAAAACATTCAAATGTAACAATGTAATACAAGGAAACAAATCAATTCCATGAAAACGTATAAATCCGTATGAAGTTATTACAGTCGATGAATACTGACAATTCACTAATTGGTTTATACAAATATCATATATGTATAGTTTTGTTTTATTTATTTCCACAATTCTATTAACTACAAACTGAAATGGGATATAATAGATTTATAGTTACAAGTTTACATTCATTCAACAAATGATATTGCACCAAATATGATCGTAAAACAAGCATTTACAGATCTGACAGTGATAGATAGAATTATATATTGATGATATTATAGTTTTGGGTCAGATAAGAGGAAAATTACGAACTTCTGTACTATTTACTATGTAAGGCTAGTGCACAAGATTTTAAATTTAACTTTAAATTTCATTAGATGAGTTTGTAAATCTACATTGCACGTTTAAGAAAGATACAGAGTTGATGGAAGTTTTGGGATGCCCTCCACCTTTACGAGCAAGTACATTCCAAGCCCAAGTAATTTGCTTCTTAATCCACCCTGAACAGAAAACTGCTTTAACCACCGTGACTAATGACCTTAACGTCGATTACATTCTGCCTAGAATATAACCTGGAATACTGAAAATTAAAAAAAGTAAAATAAATGTAATCTGAAGAGTAGAACTTCACTTTATACATCGATTCTGAAACTATAAAATATGGTAAAAATTTTATTTGATAAAAGGAAAGAGTAATAAAATATATTGTTCTCATTATACATTTAATAAGTAGAAATTGCCTTTAATTAATCGACCTAATTAAACACTCTCTTCTATTACAATTGTGGTGGTAGTCGTTATACAACTGGGATGATGTGACATTTTTTATAGATACAAATTAATTTAAAAAACATAAGCAGCATTTTAAACTGCAAAGCGATCATAAATTAAGTTATTACATTATAAATTATACATATGGTAAAGAAATTACGTATTACTTTCATTTTACTACAGGATAAGTATATAAACGGTTCACCATCCCATTCAGCCAGCTTCACGATGATTTTAACACTTGTTTTGGGAAATACTAAGTTGCAATGCAATTGTCAAGACATCTTTTACTCATTGTGAGTGGTTATTGTTTAAAAATATTGATTTCCTTGGTGTTTATATAGTGTTCTAAATCAGCCAAACCCATTTCCAAAATGTTCGCGTTAAAAGGAAAACTGAATTTAAAGTAGCTGTAGTAACCTAGATTTTTTTTATATGTCCTTTAAGGCAGAGGTTCATTATTTTAACCGGGCAACACACAAAAGCTGACGTGGTAAGCCCCCCAAATTCTTTGAACCACAATATTTGACACAGGGCCTGAAGGGGATGATGGACTACACCATTTAGAACAACCGACCACAGAGAGAGAATAGAGAATAATGCAAAGCGAGCTGGGACTAGACAGTTAGCTGCAATATATTGCGTGAGATATCTTACCGATGGAAGACAAGTGAAAAGATCGGTTTATGCGATCAGCTGTCTGGGCATCGACAGTTAGTTATTTAAAAAAGTATATGCAACCTAATATCTCAAAAGCAACGTTGATATAAATATAACATACTACGATAAGTCATAAAAATTATGACATGCATAAAATCATAAGGTTTAATAAAATGATTAATGGAGATATATGTTATAAAATTAAAAGAAATTTGAATAATTGCTATAAGTATATTGTTCCTAAACTTAAAAACTTACTTTAAAAACCCGTTTTTTTTAGGAATATTATTTCCTTTAATTTTAAAACTTAAAATATAAAAATAAACATACAAAGAAATTGAAATTTATATCGGTATTTTATTTAATGCATATGTATTTTATGAATAATTCTTGGGACGCTACAACCTATCATTGATTAAATGATCTATTTGTTTAGTGAATGATTTGATACATAAGTTAGAACAGGCTGACTAAAACAATTTTTCAATTCAAAATCGTTTAATAAACGTTAAGTACGCTTTATTACGTTCTTCTTTAGGAATTACAATCAGAAATATATCTAAAAATGATTTATCCTTATGATAAGTTTCTTTTATAGAGTACGCTTAAAGATATTCATCACAAGTATAGAAGACTTAATACGATAGCCAATTACTTATTCGTCTCTGTTTTATACGCATGTACAAAAAATCAATCACTTACCCTATTTTGATGATAAATTTACATTTAATTCACTTCAGACTGACCAAATGTATCATAACTAAAAGCATTTAATATTTATTACCATCCCATATAAAGAGATGAAAGGGTGATACAAAATAAAGGAAAGAGGATTGCAACAGTCAAGTCTCATTTACTACCTATAAACCACAGGCATGTCTTTTTTATTTTGTAAGTAGTTTTTGGTAATATATTTGCAATTTTTTTAATCCACATAAAATGTTAACATGGAATAATTTTTCCAAATATATTAGTCAATGGATGTTAAAGAACCTTTGCATTGCTCTTTTTGGATTTAGTACATTCAAACACTAATTATTCACCTTAAAGTCCTCTAAAATTATAAATCCTAATACGCCCTCTGGTCAGTCCAAGGTAGTTGGTAGACGAATGCCGACGTATTGTGACTTGTATTCTGTAGTTCAGTTTTAATGATTGGTATTGTGTACAGTTTTTTATTAAGTCTACGTTTTAGAGTTAGTGAAGTTGACACACAACATGGTGGTTGTGATTTATGACTTAGGCGTGCCACAACGCTTTGGTATAATTTGTTTATTTTAACCTAGTTTGTAATTATGTATTAGGTTAGTTATCTACCTGAAGAAGAGATCAGATTGCATATCTCGAAACGTAGTATTGCTGATTTTCTGTTTCACTAAACTATGGCAAATGTCCGTAAAAATCCTGTTCCCTCACAATCCTTTCATCGTAAAAAATAAACTTCAAACAAAAAATTAATCCTTTAAATTATTACAAATACATAAAACTAAATTTGCATTAGACACGAGTAAGCTTTTCTAAATTATCTATGAGAATTTGCATACAGTGCTGTCACATTTTCTCTCTTTGGCGGATACGGGATAAGTGGGTTAGGAGGAGGGCGCATACCGCTGTGGGTACCGCTATTGTTCAGTGACTAGAGCTTGAGAGAAGTTTCTAGCTGTGAAGTGATGTTGGTTGTATCAAATTAATTTCCCAGAAAGTCAGAGCTTTAGTTCTTAAACCTCAGTTTCGATAACTAATCACACTTTTTTGTTACCCTAAATAAATAAGTTTATTAAACATTTTCATAAAAATATGTAACAAACTTTAAATGAACGTATTTTTGGAGACGTTTAAAATCTAAAAAAACTTCCCCACAGGTTTAAAAAATGTTTGTCTTCCTGAAAAGAGTAAAAATAAAACATTGCACTCCTTACTACGGCGAGTAATGCCTTTAAGTTTTTGTAACTTTATTAAGATTAATTACAAAGATAGATTGCGGTTCTCAAAATGTTCTAAATTTGTAACGTATATGGATGGTTTATGTTTTAACATTTTATTATTCTTTCAAATCATGCCAAACAACAACAAACAAAATTAATGCAAAAACAATGAATTCTCAATTGTTTAGAAGGTCCAATATCAATCTGACCTGTTATATCAACAGAGCCCGAAAGTAAGGGAAGTAAAAGTTAGTTCTATTTCTATCACTTCCACCAGACGGCAAATATTGGTGCAATCAGATGTTCTAAACAATCAGTGATCGAGGAACAAACATGACTTCCTTTCTCATGTTTTTGTAAATATTATCTTAAAGTTATTATGAAGACGAAGACAACAGATACGTGTTGTGAAGGAAACAGGATTTTTCCGGACATTTGCCATCGTTAAGTGAAACAAGAAAACAGTAACACTACGTTTCGAGATCTGCGATCTGATCTCTTCTTCAGGTAAAGAACTAACCTAATACATAATTACAAACTAGGTTAAAATAAACAAATCTTACTAAAGCGTTGTGGCACGCCTGAGTCATGAATCACAACCTACATGTTGTATGTCAACTTCACTAACACTAAAGACATGCACTTAATAAAAAAAAAAAAAAAAAACTATACAAAACACCAATCATTAAACTAAACTACGGAATACAGGTCCGTAGTTTAGTTTAATGATTGGTGTTTTGTATAGTTTTTTTTTTTTTTTTTTTTTTATTAAGTGCATGTCTTTAGTGTTAGTGAAGTTGACATACAACATGTAGGTTGTGATTCATGACTCAGGCGTGCCACAACGCTTTAGTAAGATTTGTTTATTTTAACCTAGTTTGTAATTATGTATTAGGTTAGTTCTTTACCTGAAGAAGAGATCAGATCGCAGATCTCGAAACGTAGTGTTACTGTTTTCTTGTTTCACTTAACGATGGCAAATGTCCGGAAAAATCCTGTTTCCTTCACAATCCTTCCATCGTCAAAAATAACCTTCAAACAAAGAAGATACGTGTTATTGATTTCTGTAAAATTTATTGCTCAAAATGGCCTGTTTAAGTTATTTATCGATTGTAAGATATTTGCGACAGTAAAACGAACTTTATATAGAAACAAATGAACACTATGTATACGATTAAATCATAATATTTGTTTATTATTAAGAAGTATAATAGCGTAATGAATAAATTATTTCGCTTGGATCTTTCGTTAAATTTAAATTTAAAATACTTTGTATTCCTGTGGTTTAGTAACCTATAGATTTATTTTAATTGTAAGTAGTATATATCATGTTTTTATGTAAGTATGATTGACATATTTATATGTTTTCATAAACCTGGGTGATTGCTTGGCATTCGTTAAGTTAGACTAAAGTCTAATATATTAAAATATTTACATTCTTTGTTTTACGTATTATATTTATATCAGGATGCTTGCTAGTTGGTCGTTTCACATTTTGTATACGATAATCTCTTTCTTGTTATTTAAAATATATTAAAATAAATCTGAACATTTGTTGAATGCTTATATAAAATTTATACCAGAATGTGTATTATACACATCGTAAATATATACGGAATTTTATCATACCTATAGTACCTACTTAAAGATTTATCAAATCTTGCAACAAGTTATAAAAGACGATATACAACTTGGGCACCTTTATTCGCCAATGGATTTTAAAGTAACCTTAATTCTTGTTTTAACCTTACATTTTTGATATATAAGATCTCAGATATGATATAATTAAGTATTCAGTAGATTATGATGCTATACTATAATGGATACTAAAATATTTGTGCTAAACTAATGAACATCCAGTTTTTCTTTACAATGGTTTATGATTATTTTATAAGAATGTTATTTTTATACATTATAATGAACATGATTAAAATATAAAAATGTAAAATTTAGAATAGTGAATATTGCAGTACTTTATTGATGTACAGAAAATATAGATTTAAAAATGTATAAAGTTAAAGTATAGAAGTGAAGCAATCTTTACTTAATGATGGCGTGCCAGCTAGAATGATTTTATTCATAAAACATCAATCTCTCTAAACGTCAACATCGAATTAAACTGATTTGCTCTTCTCAAAAACAGAACTGGAAAGTTAGATGTCTGTGGAAATTCTTATGAAGTAGTAAAGGTTGGGTTTCTCCAAAAATGTATACACTTTACCACATACATTTTGTGAAAGGCTTTAAAAAGGATAATACTGACTCTGTGGATTGTGAAGTTCATAATTCGGTGTGAACAAATGCATGTTACAGGCGTTATTACTAACGCGCCTTCGGATATGCTCAATCAGCTGGGTCTATTGATTTAGGGTTCTACAAATGTATGCGACTTTTTAATTCAGAGTCGGCTCAGATCGCTGAACGCAACAGATGGCATCGAAGATCATGCCAAAAGCTGCATTCAAAAATAGCTATCATCCACGCCAACCAGGTATCGAATTTTCAAAAATAGGAATCTTCAATGAAACAAAGTCAAAATGGTAAAAATACATTTCCGCAGCGGAACGAACAACGGAAATATAAATTCCTACCGATTACCTTCCCTACAGAAAAAGCTGAGTAAACACGAATTCAATTATTATTCAACACACCCATGGATGTTCACTCAAAATCTTAATCATTTTAGCCAATTAGGTGTATTTAATACACAAGAGAAAACTTGACTACCAACGGCCTAAAGGCGGAATGGAACTAGAAACACTTCTGTCACACTCCAACCACTGATCCAACCCATCAGAGTGGATCGCTTTAAAAATATTCTCTTACTTAACTGATGTTTTATAATTATAAATATCACAAAGTGTACACTTTAATAGTAACACAATAATTACAAAAATTAATTCAAAATAATTTGTTTTAAATTTATTATGTAAACGGTCGAAAATTAAACCTGATATAGAGAGCACACATACGGGATATAAGAGTTCCATTTGACTTGTGCAATATGTTTACAGAGCCTTAAGCCCAACTTTTTTATTTCTACCTAAAAATTTAACAATTACTATAAAATATTATATGCCAGAATATATTAACCCATAATCATTTTTTCTATTTTTCTTCAATAGTTTAAATTATAAAAAAACAAACAGTGGTGAGATGGCCATTAGGGTCATGAATAAGAACGCAATGAAACTCATGAACCATTAAATACATTGGCCCCCAAAGTACAATACACACCCCTATTTTTTAATATGGTAAGGGTTATTAATTTGATAGCACTGCATTATTGTTTTAAAAGATTCATAACCCTAAATTTGTTTATTACGTGAAATAAAGATAAAATCGAGGGGCATTAGAAGCTGTCAATAATATCTACAGCAAAATTGTCGTATTTAAAAGTTTTAAATGAGTTACAATATAATGAGTACAATGTTGGATCTGTCTATTATATTGTAAATAAAAAACCTTTGAAAAACCGAGCAACTGTTTTCAGCCTTTACTCAGTTTAATTTTCTCGTGTTAAGGATAAATTATTAGCTGAGTGTCTACCTTCAATAAGGTATCAGAAGCTACTTCAATATTAATAGCGCACTTGAATTATGTTTATCAATATCGTTATAATGAGACCTTTCAATTTAGATTCATTCATTATTTACGGTCTATTGGAGTACGTATATTTATAAAATTTTATCAATGAAAATGTCAGTCAAGTGTTACTTTGCGTGGAGCAGTAAATACACCTTTACAATTGATCAAACCTCATACACCGCATCACATATTACATATGGTAAACTGTGTGGTCGAAAAAGTTTATAACTATTCCTTACACAGTTTACTGAAAATACAAATACATTCAAAAATAATTATTTTTAATAATATTGGTACTATAAAGTACCAATATTAATTGAAATTGCCAAGAAATGTCACCAGTGTGACATTTCTTGGCAATTTCAATACATCTAAGATTTAATTTTTCAAAATTACAACTACCACATGAAATAATTTAGGAAACAGTATAAATACATTTACAGGTGTGAGTATACTTTTCGGATTCCCTTGCCCCTAAAATATAATTTCCCAAAGATATATGTCACTAAGGTAACATTTTTGCACTGGAGTCAGCACTGAGAAATCAGCATATATAATCAGCCTCTTCAAAACGTTAGGGAACTAAAACTGGAATACAATAGTTCACTAAATATTCATCATATAAATGCAGAAGATTAAATAATGTTTTTCCTAAGCAAACATGTTTATTTGGAATTGACTTGACGCAATATCTCATTATAGTTATTGCAATATTTTATATCACTAGCTTAAGATAACCAGAACTACTATGAGTACCCTGTTACTATATTTTTTGTTGCTAAGAAAGCTAAATAAGATCTAATTCGCCCTGTATTACTATATTATATTGCAGTTTAATGTTCAAATTTAACCACAATATTAGTTCCTCAGGTTTATACGTAAACCAATCCGTCAAAGTGCAAAAATAAACTTGCTGCTATTAAGTTTTCCATTCCTCAGAGAATCAACACGTTAATGCACGTTTCTAGTCTTTGTTTCCCACAGATAATAAATATTCTATGGTCTCTAGGAAAGCTATAAAGTCTTACTGCTTGTTACGCCATCTTATATTTGCGAAGCAGTTTTCTGACGAATAAGGACTTAAGATCTATATAAATGTGAGACTTTAGGAAACAACTTGTGTATTTACCTCTTAACTTTGGCAACCAGAAATAAAAGATTTAATGAATAGAAGCCAGGCCCGAAATAAGTTTATTTTCAAATACGCTTTATAGACTAATGTTTAAGTATACTCTGTACAAACTCGATTTTTTACAAAAATAGATAATTTTTATATTTATAAAATTAAAGTATGTCTGAGCAAAAATTAGTGAATTATTACACTATTATTGTATAAATTGCAAGTTTTAGGGCCAACTGACTATCCTTAAGAGACCTACTGGAGATTATTACACACTGAACTTATTTTAAATAATCATGTTTTTAGTTCAGGAAAAAGTTCCATAAGTTCTGGTGCAACTTTCTTTCCATATTTTATATGATTCGGTCACTTACTCAGTAAGAAAGTCGACATTAACGAGTGATTAGGTAAGAGACCTTGAAAAGTGTATAAGCATATCGGTATTATCGTATGATGAGGGCATTATGCTCTATTAATAACAAGAATAGCGTATATTGAAATTTTATAAATGAATTTCATTTTCAAACATGCATATGCATGCACTAACATTTATTCCTAGGGATATAATGGACACAGAAACCTTGATATGACTAGGAACGCGTGGCATATCTTATGTTAGTTCTAAAGGATGTCCATAAGTATAAATCACTTAGAGGACACTGGTTGCTCCGTCGTGCCAACTTTTTATGGCCCCTAACTGTCCATTGTAATAAGTATTTCATTTCTCGATTTACGGACATACAGCCATATCAAGTCACAGCCGACGTTATTAGCTGTTTTGTTGGTTTCCATTTCGAAAATATCAATTAAGGTAATCTTTCTATATTTAGCAGCACTTGATTTTGGTACTGGTAACGGATAATTGTAATAGAGTAATTATAATCACTGCAACAATTGAATATAATACTGTACAATAATAATTAAAATAAATCTGAAATACTCTAAATTAACAGAATATGTTTGGTTCTATATAATTGTGAACTTTAGAATTTTAAAGGTTGCTCTATTTAAAAGAAACTGAACATTAATCATAAAACTTACAAAATACTAATCTGAAGGAAATGTTATACATTTATGGTTGCCTTGTAGTTGGTGATTGTTATTATTATTTTAATGAACAATCCGAGAGCAGCTGTAAAGGTTTTTATATTTAAAACTATAAAAATACTAAGATATATTTAGGTAATTATAAACTTGTTTTAACTGAGGTAAATGAAGTTCAGTTTACTTAAACTTTTGTTGGTTCTAACTTTAACTGAAAAATAAATTTTATTTATACGTAACATACAAAGTAATACGATGATAGTTTATTGAATAATAATATTCATAGTTTTATATACTATTGTCTAGTTCTAATGATTATAAATAATATATTCACAGGGGCACTATAATGAATAAGGCCAAGTATCATTTATCTGCGCCTTATAAAGCGTTCATCTCAATTATCGTTTTAAATACCGTAATTATGTGGTTGTTTTTGCTGAACTTTAGTGAAACAACACAGAACAAGTACGAAACAAATTCAGAATCTACATAAACATAAAATGTATTATTTACAAATAGCTCATCAGATGGTCTAAATTATAGGTATGGATAGATGCAGATATAAAATTAAGGCTTATAATTGCAATTTGATTTATTGTATTAAATTACTCAATCAACTACAAATTGATTTTATAAATTAATATCCATTGTGTTATGTAAAATTATTGACTCTGTTCTTAATTCAAAAATTGTTTTATCAATATATTATGTATCTTTTTTTTATTATTTGTTTAGTATGTTTACATCTTTATATCTCTTAAAAATGTATAATTTTGGTCGAAATATAGAGAGTGTTCATGTTTATTTTTTCTGTTTTAATTTAAGATACATATAAACACACACACACACACACACACACACACACACACACACACACACACACACACACACACACACATATTCTTTATTTTTGTTAATATTTTTGTTCTTGATGTTTTTTATATCAAAACGCATATTTTATAATGCATTTGTTACCTGTTGTAATTTTTATTATTCTTAAAAGTAGTATTATTGTTACATAACTAAGGTAAATTTAGTTATAGTTGATTCGTGATTATAAAGTTATTTTGGGCACTGAATGTTGTAAAATGGATTTACCGTTGGTATAAATAATTATTAGCTTATTTTTCCAAAACGGGAGAGACAGCATAATGCGAAATTATAACTTCCATTAAAAACAGAGTGCAAAAGCTTTCAATCAGTGTATATTATTTGTTAATACTCATATGCGTTAGCACTTATATAGCGTTAACGTTACTCAGGTGCTATCCAATTCGACTAGTTTCATTCGTATAAGATATTTTAGATATTTTAAAACTTAAAACTACATTTATTATATTTTATTTTTTAAGCTCGGGTTTATCTTTACATGTAACCAGATAAGTAAAGAATATAGAAAATAATTACATTTACTATGCTTTACTACGAAAGCATTTGGCTGATAACGAAATTACTACACTGCAGTACATCAATAGCTCTATGTAAGATAAACTTAGTGATTACTGATTACATGTTGCAGTGCTGTCATCAAGCATACACATTAACAGACAATTAAAATCCAAGCAAACTGCTTCGTGGAACTCAGCCAATAATAGTAATTCTCATAATTTAAAACAATGTTGCGTATACAAAGATTAAAGAAAAGCCTGCAAGGAAATAGTTGACGATAGTTTGTTCGTTTTAATTCCCTCTCTATACAATATTCTCTACACTTTTGCCAGATTTACATAAATTGAGAATTATGGATCTGTCTCATCATGGTGTGAAAGACTGTAATAAGTGGCATTTACTCGTTATTTAGGTGTGACTGTTATTATTGCACCATTCGATATTATATAATAATCATACGCAATAAGAATTAAAATACATTAACGGTAAGAATATTTCATCCTTACAGCAGTTACTGATGGCGAGAGAAAAGAAGAGATCTGAATTCTGGCCTATCTGAAAATTGCAGGCGCTACTACTAGTATGTTGCCGCCCCTTGTTTCGTAATTCCATTATTGTTTCACTGTTTTGATTGATTTTCGGCCTAATTGTTATGTTTTATAAGATAATTTAAATGACGGTACTGTTTTGATCAATTAAAATTGAGCAAAATTTATGTTTGTAATAAATTCTAATAATTAGGCTCTACAGTGGTTGTAACAAACAATAATGAATTGCTGACATTGAAGATTTTTGTATTTTTAAGATAACAATTACTAATGTAAATGTAGTGCTTTTATGTATATAAAATTTAACATTTAAGATGAGTCACGCTCTGCAGGAATGCCACATTACTGAAAACAAATATCTCCATTGCTAGGATAAACAATTCGCAGGGTTGGCTGTGGGGCGAAGCGCCTGAAATTACCGCGCGGCAACACACTAGTACACAGCTGTGGCCGGCACGGGCCAGGTCTCTTCTTTTCTCTCGCCACCAGTATATTTTTATTAAAACAAGTTAAATATAAGAAAATAAATTTATCAACCTTATCAGAGAACCTTTACAATATTGATAGCTTGTCGGGACAGCAGTTAGCAACTGCTTTTGTGGAATGGAGTAAATATTTCTTCATATTGGCTATCAAATTATTCCTTTTAGTTATCTTGAACACACTAGAAAAAAACCTCGTCACTTTTTTTGAGAAATCTCATATTCTTGCCTTATATTCATACTCTTTTTCAAAATTGCGAAATAATAGTTACTTCACCATATTTATATGGTTTTAGATTCAAAACCATTGTTATTAATAAGTTTAAATCATATGTTATGATAAATTAATAGTAATATCGAATTATTAATTGGATTAAAACAATTTAAACATGTGAAAAAAACACACAACGAGTGAAGGCCGTTTATTAAAGTCTACCCATATTATGTAATAAACTAACATCATCAGCTGTTGCCGTAAAAAATACATGACATTTGATTTCATTCGTTCTTTTTGTTGAAAACATATAAATACATGTAGACTGTATGTGACAACAGCCACGTCATATGGGAACAGCTGGTTGTCAGCAGCAATATGGCAACACTGTACCAATAATGTCACCTTTTTATTATTGTGAGGGCCTCAATAAACACAATAATTTTGAGGCTAGTTCCTAAATAGAGCTACTAATACAAATTAAAATTTGCTAGACGCTCTTGGGCCAGAAAGATCCTTAATTATTTTCTGAACAAAAATTAAGATATTTGTCATCGATATTGATATAAATGCAAATGGAACATTATTCTCTATTTCTAGAGAGTTTATTATTATAATTCCAATAGGAAAGCAAGATGAATGTTAAAAACGTGAAAAAAGGTAACTAAGTGAAGTCAGAAAATGCAGAATACAATGGAGTGATATATGTTTAATCAATGCCACAACAATGGCATATCTTCCTAATTATTTTATTCCTCTATATTGCCCCAATTAATTATCTTCAGGCAGTGAACGAAATACAACACAAATAATTGTATTTTTAAATATTAGGGACTAATTAAAAACGAAAATGAATGATTAGGTGAGTTTTTATACGTATTTATGTTCAAGCAAACACAAATTATAAGTGATATCAAAATTAGTTGATTTTCTTTACTTTATCTTATATGTATGTATAAAGATAAAATAATATAATACATACATATAATTATTATATTAGTAATATAATATATTATATATATATATATATATATATATATATATATATAAAAACTTTTGATTATTAGTAATCTATTGTAGGTACTTGGGATCAAAGAAAGATATTTATAAAACATGTTCTTTTAAAATACAATTGGTATAAAAGAGTGATTTATACGAGAAAACCTGCAAAATGTCTTTTAAAAAGAGATTAATTAACGTCAGTGCTGCTAAGGTTTCTGACAATTCGATTAACTCTTTCAGCATTAAAAGTATTTAAATTGGTGTTTTTAAAAACGCCTAAAGGTAAATTTCATTACAATAAATTTGTTTGATACCTTTAATGATCCTTTGATCCTTTTCTGGCTACCGTTAGCCCGTAAAACTTACTAAAGCTAGAAAAAAGTGCCTTTTATACCCTTATGGTTTATTTCTAAAAACAATAATTTATTAAAAGACTAAACACCGTTTTAACTGCAAATGTATATCACTTTGAAGTTCATTCCACTTATTTTCCAATGTTGGTCCTTTTATTATTTTTCTAAATCCAGTGGCCACCTGATTCACACCATAACATGAATTGTATAAATAGACATAGTACCTAGTTTCAAAATCAAAATCTAGGTAACTGACTAATCACTGACTACATTTTAAGATATTCAATAAATTATAAATGGAAATAAACCAACTCAAAAAAGTCAGTTGAGAAGGAAGTTATGATCCTAACATTTTTATTTTATTTCCTAATATACTCACTTGCCTTGTGTGCAGTGTTAAACAAAGATTTTCTTTTTCATCGATGCCATGTACGTGAGCGTGATATGAAGTGAAACCAGGAATCTAATTTTGTGTTATACCCACAGCGGTCACTTCATGTTTATTATATTATAGCTAAATATGAATTGAGTTGAAATCATTGAAAACAGAACCTATAATAAAGTAACCCTGTCTTTAGTGTATATTTATCGAGTTTTATAAAGCAATTCCAGCACTTAAATTTAATCTTATGTGAAGGTTTCGCTCATATAAAGAATTTAACGTCAAATTTCTCCAACGTAACTATTTGAACTAACTGGCACAATAATATTTAGTTAATATAATATATTGCGAAAATTGTGTATGTTTAGGGCTAGGTATATTGTGAGATATCACATGTTTGATTAAAGTGTTAAGATGTATATAAATTGATGAGTAACCTAACCTTATTTCCAGTGTATTTTCTGTATATTTTCTCCTGACTGCATTCGTAATTTCTTGCCTCATATGTCACTATCACCTATTCTACATTAAAAAAGTAAATTGTGTCAGAAACATCCAGAATATAAAATAACAAATAACAAATATGTACAAAGATTTAATGATTTAAAGCTGATTTCATTGGATGCGGAGATGGCAGTAAGATCCACCGCTAATACTTTTGTGACTAGGGGCCAGAATGTGCAACGACATATCTGGACTACACCAAATCTAAGTATTTCAGACGGTATACTTAGGGTCCTCATTAAAGGATCCGACAGAGTCTTCTTAAATACTTGACGTTTTCCTTCCATATGTCTATTAGAGTACAATAACTATTGATAGAGAAATTGTCCAATCTTAAAAGATTTTATATGGGTGTCTCGTGGTCCAAAAAATAGCCTTTTTGATTTCTAGGTCACAGGGAAGTATGTCTGACTATCCGTTTTACTATCTTTGCAAAAAAGTTAAAAGAAAAATTCTGGAAAGATCAAACTTCTTACTTAGATTCCTTTTGGAAAAACCTTATCGACATTGAGGTCGAAAGGTCAAAGGAATTCGTCTATCTGTCTGCTTTTTATGAAATAACTATTGGTAGTTAAGTTGTAGACTTACAACTATGTATATCAGTTCCTTTTGGACCTAAAACAAGGCCTTTTAGTGTTAATAGGTAAAACTGCAATACGTCTATCTGATTGAACAATAACTCCCTTCTGTGCAATAACTGTTAATAAAAAGTTCTACATGATTGAACCTTGGTATACAGGTTTCTGTAGGTAAAAGAATTATCTATGTCTGCCTAAATTCATGTCAAATAACTCTTAAGTAAAACTTTTCAAACGAGAAAATGAGAGTCCGTATGTAGGTCTACTGTTTATGCCGTAACTCTTGATGAAAACAGTTTTAAGTTTCAATAATTATTTTACACGTTATTCGCGAACAATTAATTTATATTCATTATTAACAACATTTATAACTTGCACATTATATCAATATTTTTTACATGTATTACAAACACAAAGTCACCATAGTACTCTTAAAGTAGTAACATACCGTATGTTTATTTGTGATAACATTATTATTATTAATATAACGATGACATGGTTTTTGTGGCGGACGGTTGGTTTATAAGGGTATCAAGATTAACAAATATAATCAGAAATAATGCGGCGAGTGCCGCTATAGATTTGAATTTGGCTCGCGTAATCCTTCTGTAGCCGCGAACGCGATAGCCAGCTGCGCCGACCTCTAGCTCTTAGCTTGAACTATAGGAGCCTCCTACCATCCGGAATTCTTCTGGACAGGTTCTGGTACGATGATTCCTGCTAGGTTAGCAGGCTGAGACCGGAGGTTGTGCGGAGAGTCGTTGTGCAGCGATCGGGTAGAGTGGACGGTAGAAGTGAGTGTACGTGGCCTGGGACTTGGTATAATTGTTAGGGAACCTTTCGGAACTATATCCAAATTATTAGTTAATCTTTAGTCATCAAAGCTGGTTAGGTTTTGGATAGACGGAATCTAGTGGCGGATCCATGGTTATTATTCCTCTGGAAGGTGCCCTTTTCCGGTCGCGACGACACGAGGTTGCAAATATTGGTAGCGCGAGCCGTCCGCCTCGGATTCTCAACACCATTCCTAACCAGCATTAATTTTAATTTCACGTGAAATTCCGTCAATTTTTTTAGTTTTCGAATAACAGTGGTAATTTTTTAAACTATGGCGTAAATCACCACAGGGCAGCGACCGACGCCACGAGGGAAGCAGCGACCTTCACCAACCGATCATATAACTAAATTAGTTTTAGTAATTTAATTTAAGCTCAAATTAAAAACTTCTCTTACATACGTTGAATTAAACATTTATTTTTTTGCTTTAATTTAAAATGTTTTCATCAATTTTAGTTCAATCGTAATAATTTAATAATTTTTTGTGCTTTTTATAAAGTATTTCTTAAATAACTTAGTATTTTTTTAATAACTACTAACAGTAAAAGTCTCCTTTTAAGCTTTAACTAAGCAGAGTTACGATTTGTTTAAAAGTTGAATAATTTTCTTTGACACTAGTAACCTGAAGTACGCTTGCTTTAGACTGTAACACTATTTTTAACTAATTATAGGGGTTATGCAGTATTTTTCTTTGTTAACTTTTATTTACATAACTGTCCTTTTATTTCTTACAGCCACAATTCTTTTTTTTTCCATAAGGATTAAGTCATTATTATCTCGGAGTTCGTAATTTCCGTCTGTTTCAAACAAAAATTTCTCGTTTCGTTTTGAGACAGTTTTAAAATTTAAATTTGTAACTTTTCCTTGTAATTATACTTATAGTTTTCTAAGCTCGCAATTGTTACAATTACTTTACTTAATTTTTTATCCGATTTAGATTTTCTTCTTATTGGAACTAAAGCAATATTTTTCGACACAAGATTAATCAGTTTGCCGTGCAACCACGTAATTGTGTAAGCAGAGTTCCTCAGATCCGGTTTTTGTATCACTCCGTAGATAACGAATTCTAATTATGTTACTATACATTGTAGATTTGAATAGGTTAATATAGATTTTACTACTACAGTTAAGCAGGAATATTTTATATCTTCCGGCCAATGTTTAAGGTACTACGTAAGTTATCTTTTTAATCAAACGTTAATTAATTTGTTTTCGTTTTCACTTAAATAAATTAGAAACCGAATGATTTCTTTAAATTATTTTACGACTGTTATTGTTTTCAGACCCCTCCAGTCTAATAATTACAAAAGTAAACATATATTGGTACCAGTTTGCTTTGTTCAGCTTATTGTGTTCCTATTTTCTCTCTTTAAATATGTATAAACCAGACAATACTCAGTGGGATGAAGACATACATTTTTTTCAAACCGCCTTTAATTCTTCTAAGCACGAGAGCACTGGCACATCACCCTCTGAAATATTTTTGGGATACACTATCCGCACTCCTTTGGAAAATAAATGGAATCTTGACCAACTTCTAGACTCTAATTCTGAACCAAGAAACATGGAACAGAGATGGAGTAAAGCTCTAGACAATCTGATCCGTGCTAAGGATAAAGTTTCCAAACAGTATAATAAAGGTCGAGCACAAGTTCCCTTTAGAGTGGGTGATACAGTTATGTATCGACTATTTAACCTGAGTAATGCACCCAAACACATCTCAGCCAAGTTGCAACCTATGTGGTCTAAACCTTTGGAAATTGAGACCTTTACTTCCCCTGTAACAGTTGCCTTGCGTGACCCCAAAAACTGTTGTGAGGTCAGCACATGTATCCCATATTAAAAAGTGCATTCTCCCAACTCCACAACAATGATCTGCCACTAGATATGACCTCTATACCGAAAAAGCCATTGTGATATTAGGTTTAATTTGAGTTTATTTTCATTCTTCTTTCATATTACACCTTAAAAATAACATTTCCTTTTCTTTTTCTACTCTTCATTGGGACCCTGCATTGGTGGCTCTGCCTGACACTGAGGTGGATTTGGCTAAGGAGTTCACCTGCGTGTGCTCTCCTCTTGCTACCTGGTGTTGGGTTTGGCAATTCTGGTGTTTGGTCCAAACTGTCTACTATACACTTACACGGGGATGGGTGGTTACGAGATCTGCCGTTTAGATTTTTTTTGTTTGAAGTATTTACAGCTTCCATGAATTAGCATTTATTTATATATTTTCTTTTAGGCCAGCGACAGTCTCATTGCCTCCTATGCGCAACCCCAAACACACTTCATTAACACATCTTTAACTATCTTTATCCTATTCATTTATTTTTTGTTAAGTTATAACTTAAGGCAATTAGGGATAGAGAATAATTTGTATCGATAAATGCCTTAGAACCGACTTTATTTAACATTTCCCTTATAGTCGACTATTCAACAAAGTTTTCTCCTATATACAACTAGGCTAAAGCTATAGCGAAGCACTCACGCCAGTTAGTCAAACCTTATTTATTGCTATAAATGCTTATCTCTGTGTAATTTAGTGTTCGTGTATGGTTTTTCGTTGATGAATATTACTTTGTAATTTCGAGCATGCGTGTTACGACCTTATAATGGTCAGTTATATGTATATTTATTTGTATGTGTTAGTTATATAGAGTGGTTATCCTATCCACAAATTAATGGTTATTACCAATCATATCCTGGCCTACTAACTTATCATAACTCTGAGCCAACAGAAGTTTTTTTTCTTTTGAGTTATTGTTTGTTGGCCCATTCCTTCTCGATCTGAACACTCTATTTAGGGAAAACTACTCGCCATATGTCACCAAAAATCTTGAAAAACTAATAGGGTAGATAAGTTTAAAGAACTTATTAGCAGACCAATTCTCCTCTTTCCTTGCCTCTTATGACTGTAGTCACTAGGAGACCTCATCATTTAGATTTGGATTTATTTTTCCAATGGCCATATCATCTTTTCTCCACCTTCCCCGTATTTCAAATATTGAAAGAATATGAACAAAACAATTGTGTATGTTCTTCCAGAGAGGTCATGGGGACCTTTCACTCCATCTCCTTCTGCGTCCGGTGGATTGGCTTGTTGGTAGCAGGCTTGTCTACCGTTGCGGGAGGGGGGGAGGGAAGTAAGTGGAACTGGACTAGGCTAATGGCCAGCTTCTATGGAAGAAATATTCTAATGAGTTACACAAGAATAAAATATCCTTAACTTCTCCTTTCCTACTTGGCCTATTTTTGGAGGGAAAACTGAGTCTGGTGATGGGGCTGAATGAAGGTTGTGATTCTCAGTCAAACACGGTTTCCAGAATTCTGGTTCCTTTGACCTAGATTATCTTCTATAATTTAAATAAACTTTTTAAAGAAGCCCAACCTTAACCTTGGAATAGTTAGAAGTATATAGCAGGTATGTGACATATTGGTGATAGATAGATCTTAGTTGCTTTCCATTTATGGGTTGAAATTGTCTGTGGCTGAGGACTGGAGCTGTTCAGCGAGAACGGGCGCGGTTTCTGCATCGCCTTTCTGCATGGTAGTGTTTTTTTGAAAATTTTGGATAGGTTGGCTGGTTAGGTTTTGGATAGAGGGAATCTAGTGACGGATCCACGGTTATTATTCCTCTGGAAGGTGCCCTCTTCCGAGGGCAATAATAATATTTTTACATTTTTTACACAAATCATACCCTTCCATTACTCCCCCCCCCCCCGCCATCAATAATACTAGCATACTTGACAAATGTTACTTTCTTAAGGAAAATTTCTCTATCGATTAAAAAAAAACTCATAAATGTATCTAAACTAGTACCAGTGTCCGCTTTGCTAAATAAAATTGGAAGTGATGGTTTCTCTCGTTTTGGAGGTATTTTAAAAACTAACTTAAGTGGATTGAAAAAAAATCCTCATAGCACAACTAACTTGTTTGATCTGTTGACTAAACTTCCAGGAATAAAAAAAATTATGAAAGTTTTATTGAAGTAGAAATAACACGAAAATAAAGCAACATTTCAATAATTTATTTTCTATTTACTAGAACAATTGAGGAGGTAATTTTCACAACTCAACATGTCAAAACCTTTTATTTTTGAGATCGTGTTTGCTCTTTATTAGTATTGCATAAACCCTATATTTCTCATTCTGGGCTATCTACAATAAGCTGATTCTAGTTTTAAAAGTTAAAATTTAATTCAGTTCAAACTCCCTGGTTAATTACAACGGGCTGAGAGTTAGCAAAGACAAACATTTCTACCTGTCTGTCTACAGGTCGGTCTGTCAGCAAAATATTTTAATTAAGAACGAATTGACATACAGAATTACAGCTTAACATAAATATTTGATTCGATACAGGCAACATCGAATTCTATGTTAATGAGTGTCATCGCCTGGGATTTGGCTCGGGGGTGGTGAAAATTTTTACTTGGTCTATGGATAACGAGCTGGAAACGATAAAATCTGAGTTTGATAAATTTGTAAACAAACTGAGTGAAGTGATATGCCATTTTAATGTTTATCTATAGGTACATCTAAGGACTTTTCATTTTGCACACAAACTCATCGAAGATTGCTACATGACACGTGGTGTGATTCATTTTAATAATAGTGGTCATGTCTGTATTTATAAGTTTGACACACCATTATCAATATCAAAGACATTTCAGAACTAGTAAGTTTGTATTGTAAAAAGGTTTAAGAAATGCGGTGATATAACAAAATCAGACAAAAATAAATCCCAAATATACGTCAAGTTGTTTTGGAGTATTTCCTATCAAAGATCTCATATCGTTGAAGTGATTCTCAGACGGGATCTCATTATACTTGATGTTTGACAAAACGCTCTCGTCTCCAACCTCGCAATTGAATTGAGTTTGGTTGGGTGAAATTCAGGGTAATCCTCCTTAACAACGGTTGTGTATTTAGTGGCGCGTCAACACTCGTTTGTAATCACAAACTTAGCGAACATCTATTTATTCTACAGACTTTAAAATATCAACAATATTATTACGAAGGCTATTCACAGCCATAGAATACTTTATGTAATAAAAAATCAATATAGATAAAATTTATGTTATTTAAATTTCCACTATTTTTATAAAACAATACATATTATGTAGTTTATTAATAGAGTCTTATAAAATGTATGTGTAATTTAACGATATATATATATATATATATATATATATATATATATATATATATATATACTGTATATATGTAATAAAAATATTTTTATTCGATGTCAGTGTGGATCACCTCTTGGGATTTAGCTGTGTGGTAGTGTACATTTCACTTGGTCTTAGAGGTAACATAACGATAAAAACTAAGCTTGATAAATTTCTAACCGAAGTGAGTGAAATTACCAACCATTTAACATGTAAGTATAATGAGATCTTGTCTGAGAATGACTTCGCGATACGAGATCTTTGATAGGAAATATATAAATGGATCGTTATTAAAAAGCAAAGACTATATCCTATTATAAAATCAATAGATTACTAATGATTAAATATTTGTATAGCTAATTTTAAGATTTAATTTCCATCAAAAATAGTTAATTTATAAGTTCAATGTTTCTAAAACGTTTCAATTTGTACGGGTTTCATTGGCTGCGGAGGTCATGTTCGGTGGAGACATATAAACATTTTGCACCGAAAATTGAAGGTACTAATATCATAACCAAAAGTCAAATATAAAATTATATTTAAAGATTCGTATATCTTTTTACTTGCTAAAAAGATAAGTTAATATAAAAAAGTTCAGTTATAGAAAATGTTTGCGTTTTGGGCCACATTGGTTTTGTTTTTTACAATTTATAGATATAATTTTATAAGAAAAATAAAAAAGGGATTTTTATTTTTAAGAAGATCAGTTGTCAGATTGTAGGTAGTGGTATTGAAATCTACTCCTATGATATGAATGCTCATTTTACTTGAGGATAGTATTTCGATTCTGAATTAATTCTTTGTTGAACCGGTTCAATTTATAACAAATAACCAAAATAGTTTTAAAAATAAAGGAATTTAATAAACAAAACAAAACTAAAATTGATGAAACATTTTTATATGAATAATTTAATAATCAAAATAATGAAAATTTATAAATTAAACTAAAATTCCCTTTCACTCGATTCGTATGGATTCCAATAGATTTTTGCTCACCTCAACTTCATAGAGCGGTAATTCCTGATAGATTTGGCTTCCGTGTACCGATTATTCATTTTTATTGTGCTGTGCGCGGATATTTCTTGTTTTAAAGAAAAAGGTCTGTTAAACTTTTGAAAAGTAAACAATAAACTTTTATTACACTAAAAATAGGTAGTCCCCTAACGGAAGAAGGCATAGGTTCCGATTCACATAACCTCCAAACTCATGCTGCCGCTTTGACGCACCCTACACACCGAGGAAGTTTTAACAGAGACACAAATAATACAAGAACCTCGACTAAACCAGTAAACAGCTGACCGCTTCTCACCCCTGCCCAGCCCACGCTGCGGCCTCGAGACGGCCAAGATGACTACTATTAATAGATGGCAGCAAACAACTACTAATAATTGCCTCTGGAGAGCCTAGTTTCCAAAGGTAGTTTTAGTAAAAATAAAGCAAACTGTTTAGCATATTGCCAGTCCTTTCATGTAGTAAAATACCATTACAAGCTCCAATAATAAAACTAATACCACTTACAACGTTTTTGTTTAAGTTTCTCATTCTGTTTAGTGACGTCACCTGTGCAGACGAGGTCAGCTGTAGTGACACTGAAGCATGGTGGACAAAGAATCTTTGTATTAATTTTTCGTATGTTATGATATCGTTTAAATTTTCCTCTTTATTCAAAAGTACGGTTCTATCCATAAGGTGAATGAATAAACTGGATATACGTGTCATAGTTGAGATAGGCCCAATGGGTAAACCTTTATATTTACTAGGACATGACATCTACCATTCGTGATTAAAAATATACTTTTTTGTATACCGTTGCGAAATGGATCAGAAATAAATATTACATTTATGATGAAGCAAGAAACCAATATATTTCTTGAGCTTGATAGAAATCACGGAAATTACAATATATTCACTTAAAAATATATCATCGTAAAGTAAATCCCTCACGTAACGCCCAAACACGTCTAGTGTTCCACTCCATCACTTATGACTGTCTTTTATAGTAAAGTAAAAAATTCACTTAACAATACAACATTGTACAGCAAATCCCTCACGTAACGTCCACACACGTCTAGTGTTCCACTCCATCACTTATGACTGTGTTTTATAGTAAAGTAAAAAATTCACTTAACAATACAACATCGTACAGTAAATCCCTCACGTAACTTCCACACACGTCTAGTGTTCCACTCCATCACTTATGACTGTGTTTTATAGTAAAGTAAAAAATTCACTTAACAATACAACATCGTACAGTAAATCCCTCACGTAACGTCCACACACGTCTAGTGTTCCACTCCATCACTTATGACTGTCTTTTATAGTAAAGTAAAAAACAGAAATTGTTTGCCCTCATCGTTTAGAGTTTGTATTTTGTATGAAACATAAACTAAAACAAAAGGCTGTAAGAATTTGGTTCTTTTTTTGGATTTTAAAATAATAATCACTACATAATTTATATTAATTTGTAGTAAAGTTTCAGTACTGCAATTGTACTGACTTTTAGCAAACACTATAAATAAACATTGTACAAGCATATAAAGTATAAACAGAAAGAACGCATATAGGTTAAACAACATGTTATAATTGTATACGAAATAAAATTATAAACTAAATATTCTAATATATTTAAGTGAAGCACAATAATGTGTAATACCGTAAAAATACGATTTGTTACAGATGGTATTTTTACATATAAGTATTTTCCTATGCAATGGTGCAAAAATCAACAAAATGAGATGCTCTATAATGCTTTAATTCCTTAGTATAATGCAAGGGAGTAAATACGTATCCTAGATGGGTTTTTTATCCATGACTAAGATATAGGTTTATAATTGAAAATAATACTCTTTGGTATTAATAGGGGTCTTTCCTTGGTTATTTTCTCTTTATTACGTAACGGAACTATACAGGTATATCACTGTGAAACTAATAACCTTGTAATACAACGACGATTCAAAGCTTTGCTCGAATAAATTTTACAGAACATATTTGAGGCAGAGATATAGTTTTACAATTCGAGAGTTTAATTAAAAAGTAGTCTTCGGTTCAAAATTTTACGATACACTTTCCAATAAACTAATTTTTCCTTACGTGTAATATAGAGTTCACACTTTGGGATGGATTTAAACTGCATAATGTTTTAAGGAAAACGCAAATACTTAGCACTGGTAAATGATGAGTGATATGTACTTTTTTTAGTTGTTTTCTAAATGCACCATCCTATGCGGCTAAGACATGTAAAAGAACGAGAATAGAGACAAGAGTTAATGAAGTGATAGGGAAAACAGGTCAGTACTGTCCAAGACAATAATAATTCCGCCATTTGTTTATAATTTTAGATACATACATAGTAAAAGTTTCCTGCCTGATTCTTAAAATAAACTAAGACGGGTTGTCTTTCTACTAATAAGTAATATAATGTATTTTGTTTCTGAATCTATCATTGAGTTGTTAAACGGAATGTAAAATATTCTTCATACCCTCTCAACGGTGATTGCACTTAATCGATTTGCATTAACATCATCTTCATTCAAGTCTCAGGTTAGTATTCTTGATTTCATTTCATACTTAAATCTGATAAACAAATTTGCTTAAATCAACTTTTTTGTGATATATTTTATGGATTAGTAATGCTCTACGTTGCTATAATACAGTGCAAAGGACCCTGTTAGTATTGTAGGTGTTAAAGCAAAATAACCAATAATTTATCGAAGGAATGTAAAAGCATGTGGTTATGAAAGCAATACAAAAAAGCAATACACAAAAAAAATTAAGAGATACAATTCAAAGGCTGTTAATATTGTAAACTGATGGTTCAATTTCAATGTCGTGTATACTTAGTCTTATATATCTAGACCACGTGTCGAGATAAAGATTCTATAATCAATACAAATGATCTTTGCTCTCCGGATAGCAGTGCTTACCAGATATATCCGAACTTAAATGAGATAATTTTGTTGCTCAAAGTGCAATGAAAATTTGGGTTTATACATCCTTATTTCCGATTACAGACTGTGGATAACTATCAGGAGTGAAAAAACAAATAAACAAGACATCTAGAATTGACATTCAAGTATATTGTAGGTCTACTAAAATGGGTGAAGAGAAATCAATACTATTACAAAAAATTCTAATTGTGTTTTCAAATGAGTTTTCGTGTATAGTACTCAATCTCGTAAAATTTACTGCAGCGATTGTAATAGGTCCCTGATTAATCTAAGGGCCTATTTTTAGTTCAAAAATGCACTAAGTTGTGAAAAATCCCGCCTTGATTTGTAAAGTTGCATTACAGCAAACAATATCATCAACTGAGAGAACCGCTTAGACGTTATCAACTTTTCAGGGTAAACACTGTTTTCTCTGAAAGCCCAGAAACATACTTTAAAACATACGTTAAATTCTTTTGACAACTGTTTCTAATGTTTTATGTATTTCATAATTTTTAAAGCATATAATAACCATAATTCTTATTTAACTTTATAGTTGCAATAAAATTATACTTTCAAATGTTCATTTTAGCAAATATTAGGTATGCAGGTAGTGTATTGTAGATACCAAAGACAAAGTAACTTGATACCTTTAGTAACTTATACTATTACTAATTTATACCAAAGTAACTTATACCTTTTAGTATAATTTTAAATAGTTACAAACACAACTTAGTTGTGTGTTCATCTAAGAGACTTCTCAGATCTTTTTATGTATATACATTTTCTTGTTTGGGAAAAAAGGCTAAATTGTCATTGCACGAGAAAAGACAAAGATCGGAGTAAATTGCAATGGCTTTTAAATACACTTCTTTTTGGCGTATTTTGTTGATTGCAGCAACAAGACGTTGCAAACTGGCATTGGATAAATAAATAAATAAATATATATTTATTTATATATATATAGATATATCACTTGAACCAAAAAAACCCATACAGCTGCAAAGCCTGAGAAATTGCGTTTGAAGCGGGTGACTTTTTATGGCTAATTAAGTCTAGGAGTTAATGCATTATGTCTAGTGTTTTCCTTAGTAAGCAATATATTCATTAAATATACTATTCCCGAGAGAGACTCGGTTGTAGACCAGGAAATAAGAAATGTCTATTCTGTGACAAAGTGAACACCATTGTGACCACTTCCCTGACTGCCCTGACTTTACTTAACTACGAGGGCGTAACAAATATCCATTAGTGTGACAACTTTCCTTGTTGCACTGACTTCTCAGACGAGCTGAACTGTGGTAACTGTGTGCGCAATATCAAATGGTTTGATGACTTCTTCCACTAACCTTGCTTCTATAACGAGATTAACTGTAATATTTATGTACCATATAATCACTGTTGCGACTACTTCCTCTTGATTTCATTGATCAAACAACAAATACTGTGCACGAATTATGGATAATTTTATCATTTTTTTATTATGTTCACTCCATAACAAAAATTTCCTTCTCAGTTATTTGATTCTACTTCGACGATTCAATACTGTACAGCAAAATATACACACAAAAATTCTATGAACAAATTGGAAATAATTTAAAGACCATGATTGACATTAAATGTTTTAAACGTAACTTTATTTATAATATTGTATAACTAGCACTATTTATCACCCTTTTTGTTGTATCCTGCACTTTGCACCTGAACTAATATGAAAGGAAGTTAATACTTCTACAAAAATAAATATTGGGGATATAAGATCTTTTCAAATAAAGGACGGTGATAATGCACTAGTACATAATTTAGTTCAAGTTCACTCTTTTAAACAATATCTTATACAATGTATAATGATGAAGTAATCAATGAAAACTGTTGTGAGACTCCAATACAGAAGTTTATTACATGTAAGTATGTAGTATGTATGTTCACAGAAAATACACACTGCAGGACCGTATTTCTTAGCTCAAAATCGGGTTTTTAGGAAATGTTTCCTCCCCTGATTACATGGAAATCTAGGTTATGTGTTCATTTAATACAAATTAGCTGTCGGCTCCCAGAATAATGAATTTCAATGAGTCAAGAATCACATTTATAATCCTTTTGAATTTAGAAATATCAAACTGAAAATACAATATTCTTTAATACAACATGATTGTGCTCAAAAGTTTCAAACGATGTTATCAGTCTATTTGAAGACTTGTTTTCCTATCTGTATCAAGTTAGCCGGTAACTTATAACGAGACAATAACCTTGTTTGAAGTTATAACACAAGTGACAACTCTCTTTTTAACTTATAAGGACAGATTCCACGAATCCTGCAACTTAAAATGATTTTGAATGACATAGTTTATAGTTTATAGTTTATAATTACATGTGGGAATACAGTGTGACTTGTGTCACCTATACCTATATGTATGATAGGTATTACAAAGAACAGATATCTGTAGTCTGTATTGATTTATTTCCACGGCTATTAAGATTTAAAATTCAGGAAATACTTATAACTGTTTTGTCCTCGTCCTCCCAGAACCCTTGGCAGTCGATGTGACTGTCACGCAGGAGCGAGATGTTCAGACAGGGTCCGTTCCTGCACTTGAACTGGCCTTCAGCACATTCCCAGTCATCTGGAACACAATTTCTGAGATTTTAATGTAACTGCAACAAGCTATCTCGTCTTATAAATGTTTAATGTTAAAATGTTATAATGTCTAAATGTTTTCATTTAATTTAATTGATATATATATATATAAATTAAATTAAATGAAAAATTTCTTAATTTAACACAAACAAAAACATATTTAATTGGCGTGGTCAGGACTATTAAGGACCTTACCATACATTTATAAGTGATACGTTTAGTGTAAAACAAGAGTCACAGTACATTACTGTTTTACATTCAAAAGTTATAATCTATATTTGTATTAAATAATTAAAGGAAAAAGGTTCGTCATTGAATTGAAAATAAATAAAAATTAGAAGGAAATTAATAGACATTCACACATCACCATTCATACAAAGCCATCTTCACATTCCCTATGCCACAAAATCGTCAACACATAATTTATTGCATGTGAACATGCATAAATTTACAAGAAAGTGTACTATTCCCATGCCCATAATTATAGTTAAGTTGAATATCAATGCTAAAATTTGACTGAAGCTCTTCGTAGTAACTCATTACATCAGTTAAAAACAACTGCACGCAAATATTAGATGGATGTACATGGAAAGGTATCACAAGATTTTTGATGATTGATATTAAATCACACACAGCCAGGGATTTGCACAAAGCTGTCAAAGGAACCACTTTATTAGTTTAAACGGTTATGACATTGTGTGGGTTACGTTTGTTACAGTGTTTTTGATGGAAACCATATACAAGCTATCAAGCCATCGGTATTTCTGGATTTACCAGTACTCGACAAATTGTAAGTTTTCCCTATCGTTATGAATTATAAGTATCTATTACAAGATTGAAAAAAGGGTTTTAAGATTGTTAAGTAATTTACTAAAACATACCATAATATTACAATTTGTTTTTAAATAAACTATTCAAAGCTATGGTAAATATTTAGTATAACAGACAGTGTCATCAAGGATGTACCCAGCCAGGGGTCCAAGGGGCCAGGACCCTCCCCTAAATTTTTAGTTTGTTATATTACTTTGTTATAAACGATTAATATTATTTAGACAGTTCAGTATTACTGGCATGTACTGCTGAAAGATCCTTCTCAATAAAGAAACAGTTAAAGTATTTTTAAGAAACAAAATTAAACCTTACTCTCTGACCACTACGTGATATTAGTTGTCTCTGGACCCCCCCCCCCAACAAAATTATCTTATATACTAGACATCGATCTTCTTAAGTATGCCTTCACTAAACAGAATATTCAATTACACCTTTACTGTGGTTGCGTGACATTAAGTCGTCTGTGTTGTACAAAAAAACACATAACATATGTTAAAATTCTCACGAAGAGAGGCCTTACTCATAAAAAGTGAAGAAAAAGTCTAAACATGCTGCTCGCAACACTTTGCCTGCCATGGTAAACTTTTTATGTCTCCCAAAGCAAGTCAAATTATAGCTTGCATTATCGTCAAAGTTATTTATGTGTGAAACAAATAGAATTATTTCTAAATTGTGTTTTAAATTTATTATAAAATAATTCTATTAATGTTAGGAGCAATGTACTAGCATACAATACTTTTTAAAATATTAAACGTAGTAGTACAAAAATTATTGTTCATATTGTGATTGCTAACCTACCTACTAATGTCCTACAGATTAGTACATAAAATAGAAGTTGATTTTAATAAATTTTTGACAAGTAATTTGACAACAGTAACAGAAGTAACTTTCAAATACGTTAACCGGAAGTAATCATGTTATTATAAAGATTTCCACATAACAAACATTAATAAAATTTTAAATAGGGTACGTATACTTTTGGATTAGTTTCTTGGCACTTAGTGCAGTAGTCACTAGTACAAAATTTTAGCGAAAGGATGTACGATTAGGTTTCTGCTATACCTTGTAAATGAGCATAATCTGGTGTAAAGTAATTATGTCAAACGGCCACCTATTTCTAAGTTTAATGATGAGTTTTGGTTCCGCTGCCAAGCGAGATATGTCCACCTCCTTCTTATGCCTCCTGATGAGTTCAGCAGCTGCGAGGATCTGATGAGCAATTTACAATAAATATTTTTTGGCGAAGCGGCTACAGTTACTGCAACCAAGTACTTACCCATTATTCAATCTAGTGCTGAGAATGTGTGTCTGGAGCTGGCAGGCTATGATATCATTGCAAAAATCCTTGTCATTGTTTGATGAAGCGGCTACAGCCACTGCTACGATGTATTTTTTTCACTATTTATTAAAAATGTAATATTTATTCCTGACTTTATTCTCATGTAAAATCGTTTTGTTTATTTTTAATAACAAACACAATAAACTGTAATGATAATCTTTTGTTTAGTGTATTTACTCATTTTCAACTATTTATTTTTTTTACTTTTTACATTAATGCTTCCAGACTTTTTAACGTGTTTCTTAAATCCGGGTTGAAAATTTTAAATAAATACTAATAATATAAAATCACTAGCTATATCACAACAGATGACCAATTTTATAAGCCATTTTTAGTTCGTCAGAAAATTAAATTAAAAACATGAGATGGATCAACGTCTAACAGTTGCAATCACGCTGTTGACTATTTATTATTTTTTAATTTTCTGTAATTGAAGTAATATTTATAATTGTAAAAGATGAAAATTTTTTAGAAGAAATGTTTTGTCGGTATCATTTAGAATCACGTATTATTGTATTTTGGTTTAGAACAGACCTGTTCACTTATTCTTTCAAATACATATGAGCGTGGTGAGGAAAAATTAAAATTAAATTCTTTATAAACCACAATAGTTAATCTAAAGTTCATTAAGTGCTTTTGTTGAAATAGCTTTTATTCATTCATTCACATACAGTTTGGTAAGTACCTAGAGAGGTAATATAAACAAATATTGAAATGTGTGTATCAAATGAGTGTATTATATTGCTAATAGTGATATGCTTATTGAACTTTTACTTTAAGCGAACAAAGGAAAAACACGGGCACATTTTTGACCTGTTATTTAATTAAATGAGAGGCTTTGCAATGATTTCAAGTAAGTCATTGCAAGGTACATTCAGATTTCATTACATTGGGTCTTTTGAATAGTTTATTTATCTTTTTGTATAGGTATTTTTTTAGAATACGTCCAATCACATTATGTTTTCAAAATTATAAATGATCGATATTGAAACTTAAAAAATAATATTTTTAAGTTGAAGGTAACAGGATTTTCCGGACATTTGCCATCGTTCAGTGAAACAAGAAAGCAGTAACACTACATTTCGAGATCTGCAATCTGATCTCTTCTTCAGGTAAAGAACTAACCTAATACATAATTACAAACTAGGTTAAAATAGTCTTAGGTGGTTAGTAGACGAGTGAAGACGTATTGTGACCTGTATTCCGTAGTTCAGTTTTAATTATTAGTGTTTTGTATAGTTTTTTATTAAGTGCATGTTTATAGAGTTAGTGAATATGACAAACAACATGTAGGTTGTGATTCCTGACTAAGGCGTGCCACAACGCTTTGGTAAGATTTGTTTATTTTAACCTAGTTTGTAATTATGTATTAGGTTAGTTCTTTACCTGAAGAAGAGATCAGATTGCAGATCTCGAAACGTAGTGTTACTGATTTCTTGTTTCACTGAACGATGGCAAATGTCCAGAAAAATCCTGTTGCTTTACAATCCTTCCATCGTCAAAAATAACCTTCAAACAAAGAATTTTTAAGTTGTTTTATTACACTTTAAAGATAAAACGCCATTAACATTATGAAAACAAAATAATTAACGTTTTTTGCTGAGAAACAAAATTCCTTTGACTTTAAGGATAAAGCTACGACACAATTGATAGTCGCAATTGATAACCGAAACAGTGCTGCTCAACACTCGAGTACTCCCTAGAGAATTATTTCAGCCTGATTAAACTAAATTCCAACACAACTCCCTTTCTTAATAGTTAAATCTGTTTAGTCAAATTTAATATGATGTTACCTCTTTCCCCTATAATTCGTTACGTCAAAATTTCCGATTCATCCTTCTCGTCATGAAAAAACTCAAAACTCAGATATTGTCTAATCGAATAGAGACACTGATGATCTAACAAAACTAAATAACTAAAAAATCACTTAAATCATGTATATTTCCCAAAATATTTAAAAGTAATAATAAAAAAATGCTTTTGTTTTATACTTTTAAGAGTGTATAATTATATAAAAATGACACACCATATCAGCTAGCATGTCTTGTAGTGAAATTCTACTATATTTTCATTATTTTCACTTTATTTTTCTACGACGGTACATGGTAGTCGGATGACTACCAAACTATACATGAACGTAACAAAATTAAATAAAAAATTTTCCAAATCATAGCCGAGATAATTCATAATTATGAAATAAAAACGCCTTGCCTATATTGTAAAGTACAGTGCATTATATGATACCTATAATGCGATAAAATATAAACAAATATTTTTTTTAAACTAGCATTTTACAAAATAAAATTTAAATAAATTGCATTATATGCGGTTTATAAGGCTCTACATTTAATTTTTATTTAGTTACTAACGATACTTAGATTTTTATACCTAATTAGCTTTCATAATTGATCATAAATAATGCAAACTTAATTATAAGTCTTTGATCTAAAGTTTCTAAGATCTTGCTACTTTTACTACATTTATATCATAAATTTTAACATTACTTATAAGTTAAAATGTTTGGAATAGTTATATTGTTTGTAGGTAACAAGTGACGCATGAAAAATAATATAAAAACGTTAATGTAACTAATCAAATTTCCTTTCATCTCAAGATAGTGAAAAGAGGAAGTTTTTACCGAACGTCTCTAAATAAATAAATAACAAAACATTTTTACTAGTTACATTTATCTTTAAGTGCTGCATTATTTTAACTAGAAAAGAAAAATATATTCAAATTTGGTCCTATATTTCAGCTTGCTAGGCTTTTTCACTGAGATTTTTGTACATAAAATTACGGCCGAATTCTCCATATGATTTTCTTCCGGTAGAGCTTAAGTATTCCAGAACACTATTATGATTAAGTTTTGTTAATATATGTTTTCTCCTTCAGTATAATCTCTTATATAAATGTGGCTCTCCATTGTCAGGCAGAAACATATTGAGATAGTGATATATATTGTGTTACAAACCTTTCTTGCTAAAATTCAACAGACAAAATCATGTAGATATTTATGATCCAGCCGCTTAAGCTTTAGTAATTCGAAGTCTCTTTTTTATAATATTTATCACTCCTAAAAACAAGTTAGAAACATTTAAAATATATATTTTCCACTGCTACAATCATGAAATGTTTTGACACACTCCAAAAGACTAGAATATGCTACAATAAACCAAAGGCTAATGCTAAACATGTTAATTTAGAAACATGTTGCATACATATGAAGAGTTACGAGAATGGAAAGGAGAGTATGTTTGTCAACTCTATTCAAAAACTCCCTTAATTTCAGACGCTTCTTTTCTTGAAAGGTGCTAAAAAATCGTTGCTAAAATTTCGTGTTATAGCACCAGACTATTTATTTGCTTCAACTCAGTTTTCTTTTTTTATAATTGATTTCCCCTGTTTTTCGTAATGTCACTAAAGGAAAAATCTTACGTAAGTAATGTGGCGAATCTTAATTCCATAATAAATATAACTGAGTAGGAATTTAAAGTGAATGAATGTTTCAGTCATCACTCTGGGTTACTTCCTCGTGATAATCTTCCTTTCCGGGTCCTTAGGCTGTAGATGACCTGCACCAAGCAACTGATGTTGCTGGGCTGGCTTTTGGTTGATTTGCTCTCCGCACTTCCTCTTGTTGAGTACCAGTGCACGAAGATAATTTAAGTTGCAAATCCACATTACGCACCAATACCATTCCAGGAGTATCTTGGTAACTTAAAGCCAAGTAGGTTACCTTTGCCTGAAATTTAAGGAATGTTGAATTGCACTCATAAAAGATTTAAAAAGATTATACAAGTAAAGACGAATACTTGAAACCCGATACTTGGAAATACAAATAATCTTGCTTTTGTGGGTAAGGAATATTCCTTCACATAAAACTACATTTTCCTATTATCCTGCAAGATAAGCGAAAGTTCAAAGTTTGAATACTTAGTTTTTTAGGTATTAATACATGCTTAAAACGTCGCTTTAATTCAATAAACCTTAAAGGGAGAGAACACAATCATATACAAGAAATCAACAATGATAAATACTGTATTATGCTTACTTGTATGAAATTATGAATAGAGGGATAGATGATTCTATTGTTTCTTCTTTGACACGTGCTTTTGTAACCAGACTTTCACTGTCAATTTGTTTACTTGTTCAACGGGCTTTTGTATTAAAGTTTCCAAAAGTCAAATGTCAATTCTTCTCACAAGCTAGGTCGAAATAAATTCTTTCATGATTCTCTTATCGGATTTTAAACGGTGTAAATAAAACATTCATAGAGCAAACGATGTGAACCCATTGGTTACCATACTTTATTACTGTACCATTACTATACCCACTATGGTTACAATAGGTATATCTTGTACTGGTACTGTGCAACAAAGTACCAACTTAACTGCACACCAATCAATACTTCTAAACTGTAAGTTTAGTATCATCTATTTAAGGAACATTTAAATACCTTGAAGACAATAAAAATCCAAGAAAACTTTAAGTAACATCACGAACTAGATCAACAACTGCAACAATGTTTTTCAAGATATATCACATAATATAACAAACTCAAGCAATTCTCTAACTAATTTTATTATTTTATAGCACTACTGATATTTATTTTTTCCACTGACAACAAGTAAATAAATAACAGGCTGAATAAAACCTAAACAAAACAGTGACGTCATAGCCAACAAGACACTATCTAGAGCACCAGCTGCTAGAAAACAGATAGAGCCAGCTATTAGGTCAAGCAGATGGGAATATTTGCTCGACACCTGCTGACAATGCGTCTGTGACGCTGACCTCAGACAACACGGCCTCTACTTACTGGCTGTCATCAGCAAATACTTAGCTTGTAGCAAATCACTACTTACAGAGTATTATCTATGTTTTAAATATCTGACATTTTTATTTATCATTTTCTACTTTTACTTAATACAGACTATTTTTACTAAGAATTTTCTATTAATACCTCTACTAAACTGACTCTGAAATGCCCACTAAATATCCATGTGGTATATGCAATATTGGAGTAAAATATTCTGGTATTAAATGCACAGGCCTATGTGCAAAATGGTACCATGCAGGATGCCAAAATATTTTAGAAAAAGATTTAAAAAAAAGGGCCACTCTTGAAATTGAAAAATGGCACTGCATGGCATGCAGGATATCTAAAACACCACCATTACCAAACCGAATTGTTGACTCAGAAACACTAAATACCTCAGACACCCTACTGGAACTAGAAATGAGTCTTATTGAAAACAACCTAATAGAAGGCTCTAACAGTCGAGAGGACGACCTCCAAATGGCTGCCAAAATAGGATCAGCATTAGTAGCTGAGAACGAATTGCTAAAATCAGAGAAACTAGCACTCCAAAGCAAACTTATCAGTATGGAGGGGAAATTGGAAGAGATGGAAAACATTGAAAGCAAATATTTGACAAAAATTGAAAATCTTCTACAGTTAAATTCAGATATTCAAGCCCAACTTGAAAACGAGAAGAAACTGCGCTTAGAAATCCAGAATTCATCTGAGGATAACGACCTTAAACTGGGTCAAATGATTGATAACTATGCAAAACAAATAGTAGAACTAGAAAAAAGCAACTCCATACTGCAAGAAAAAATTCAAAACACAGAAATAACAGCTGTAGTATGCAAGAGCTCATATTCACAGACTTCTCCTATGGGGGATGCCCAAATATATGAGACTAATCAAACCGCTGTACTATTGGAAATATCAAAAATGAACTCAAAGCTTGACCAAATGGAGTTATCTATTAAGACCATGGCTTCAAGTGCATTTTGCCAAAAAATAAATGACACTCTCGCAGGAGTCAGTCAAACCTGTAGCAAATTACTTACTTTATCTACAAAGACAACAAATGCAGCTTCCTCTATTGACTTACCTATAACACATGTCAGCCCAACTACAACGCCAGGAGTCAGCCAAACCTGCAGAAAAAAACTGAACAATACCCTGACTACATCACCAACAGAAAAAAATCCATCCCCAACCTCAGGAGTCAGTCAAACCTGCAACCAAAAACTGTTTATACCTGCAAGGACAACAAAGGCAAAGCCCACTATTGCCTTACCCATGACAGATGCAAGCCTAACTACAACGCCAGGAGTCAGCCAAACCTGCAGAAAAAAACTGAACAATACCCTGACTACATCACCAACAGAAAAAAATCCATCCCCAACCTCAGGAGTCAGTCAAACCTGCAACCAAAAACTGTTTATACCTGCAAGGACAACAAAGGCAAAGCCCACTATTGCCTTACCCATGACAGATGCAAGCCTAACTACAACGCCAGGAGTCAGCCAAACCTGCAGAAAAAAACTGAACAATACCCTGACTACATCACCAACAGAAAAAAATCCATCCCCAACCTCAGGAGTCAGTCAAACCTGCAACCAAAAACTGTTTATACCTGCAAGGACAACAAAGGCAGAGCCCACTATTGCCTTAACCATGACAGATGCAAGCCTAACTACAATGCCAGGAGTCAGTCAAACCTGCAGTAAAAAACTGAAGCATACATTGACTACACCACGGACAAAACAAAACCTTTCAGTAACAACAGGAATGAGCAAAAAACGGACTAAAAAGACTAATCAGTTTAGTGTCTCCCTTCAAGTGGCAAAAGCTGCTGAAAAATCCAACATCCAGCAATCCCAACTACCTACAAACACTAATAGAATTTCACAAAGTGAAGCCACTCAAACTTCAACTCCCATAACTGTACCGGAATCTCAGCCACAACCACATGAACATTTTTTAGTCTACACCTACCAGAAGCAGACCAAATTCAAAACCAGATACTTCATAAACTCAAACCTCAAAAAAGCCCCAGAAAAAATCTAATTATAATGCATCAAAACATTCGTGGACTTGATAAAAAGATTGATAGGCTAAACCACCTTCTAAGCAATAAAAATCCCAATATCTTGGTGCTTACCGAACATGGCCTCAAAAGCAAAGAATTAGAGAGTACTAAACTCGAAGGATACTCTTTAATAGCAAACTTTAGCAGAGAAGACCATAAGCTGGGTGGTGTAGCTATTTATGCAGAGGACACTCTAGCAGACAGCACCAAAGAAACCGCTATATTCCACCTATGTCAAGAGTTCTGCTGTGAAGCGGCTATGGTGTCGGTAGAATCAATTGACAGAAACATACACATCCTGGGAGTATACCGGTCACCCAGAGAAAATACAAGGGCTAGTATAAATGTTCTGTCAAACATCCTAGACTACACACAAGCACACAATAAACACCTAGTGCTGATCGGAGATATTAACATAGACAGGATGAAAAAAACCATAGACAACACAATCTTAGAAACTGAACTGCACACACACAACATCAAAAGATTGCCCTTACTTGCCACCCGCATTACTCATGACACAGCCACCTCAATTGATTGTATATGCACCAACATACCTGAGTATAACATTGACACAGTCATTCTACAAACAGGACTTTCTGATCATACTGCTCAGATATGTCAGATAAACGGCTATGAAATAAACACTCTGCCGCAAACTTCCTTCAAAAGACAATTCAGTCCAACCAACCTAGATAACTTGAAATCTCTTCTGATGAACAAAAAATGGGATACTATCAATCTTGCCCCTGATGCTGACTCAGCTTACGACATTTTTCTGGAAGTCTTGAAATTATCCCTTGACATTGCTTGCCCCAAGAAGAAAAGCAACAGGAAAACAAACCAAAAAACTTTGTGCTATGACAATGAGACAAAATACCTCAAGGATATTTTCTTAAAGGCACTTTACAAATATGAAATGACAGGAAATATCCAAGATAAAGCAGTTATGGTGGAAAGGAAAAAAAATTATGACAACAAACTTAGAACCCTACGACAAAATGCAAACTCACACTTCATTGAGTCAGCTGCAAACAAAACCAAGGCCATATGGACAGTCATTAACCATGAAAGAAAAGGACAACACAAAATCCCATCTCAATCCAGTATTATAATAAATGAAAAAGTCGTGAATAACCCATCTGAAGTTGCAGAACATTTTAACATTTTCTTCTCTCAAGTTGCTGAAACGACACTGAAACTTAGCAACCAGAAAACAGTTGGAAATCAGGATACAAATGAAAATGACCAGTCTATAGTAGACAACTGCCAAACTGTTTTTAACCTAGGCCCCACAAATTTCAGAGAAGTAAGAGCTGCCATCTATTCCCTTAAATCAAAACCATCCAGTGGAATGGATGAATATTCAGCTAAAATTGTAAAGTATTGTGCTGATGAGCTTATACCACCTCTAGTCAGCATAATAAACAAATCTTTTAGACTTGGCCAATTTCCTACTGCATTAAAACAATCTAAAGTGTATCCAAAACATAAAAAAGGACCAGCCACTGAAGTTCAAAATTACCGTCCTATTTCACTTCTTTCAACATTTTCAAAAATAATAGAAAAAGTAGTATTCAATAGACTTATGACCTACCTAGAGCAGCATAACATAGTTACTAACTGCCAACATGGATTTCTTAAAGGTAAATCAACAGCATCAGCTATCATCAGCTTAGTAGAATACATAATTGACCAAATAGACAAAGGAAAGTACATCTCTGCTCTCCTCCTTGACTATAGCAAAGCTTTTGACTGTTTAGGACATGACCTCATATCAGAAAAACTTAAATCTCTTGGCATTACTGGCATAGCAAACAACTGGTTTATGAGCTATCTGTCAGGGCGAACACAGGTAGTTGAAATACAGAACATTACACTTGGCCATAAAAACACCTACCAGTCAAACCCACAACCAGTCACACGTGGAGTGCCACAAGGATCAGTCCTGGGCCCAGTCATCTTTGTCTTATTTGTCAATGACTTCCCAGCATACATCCAAGATCACAATACCAACTGTGTAATGTATGCTGATGACACAACACTCTTAATAAAGGATGACACTGCAGAAGGAGTACATACAACCGCCTGCAACTCCCTCTGCAAAGCACTGACATACTGCAGGAAAAATGACCTGGCTGTAAATCCATCAAAAACCATACAGATTAACTTTAGTAAAAGAAAAGACTACATTCCAAAAATACCTGACGTAGAAATTGAAAACCATGTTAAATTCCTTGGAATCATTCTGGATGGAAATCTCGGCTGGACAGAGCATGTGGATGGCCTTTGCAAAAAAATCAGCATAGGTATTTATGCTGTTCGGCGCATAAAATGGATTGGAAACCTAGAAAATGCCAAAACAGCCTACTATTCATTAGTAGAAACCCATATGAGGTATGGGATTGCTGTATGGGGCGGATCCTCTGTCGGAAACCTCAACAAGGTGCTTGTCCTGCAGAAAAAAGCCATTAGAATCCTCGCTGACCTTGAACATCAACAAAGCTGCAGACAAGCCTTCCAAACCCTCGGCATAATGACCGTCACTGCTCTATACATCCAAGAAGTAATTCTACATGTGCACAGCCTGGGTCTTCAAACAGGGAAAGATATCCATTCATACAACACTCGCCATGCAGCCAACTACGTTCTGCCTCCACATCGCACAGCAATTTATGGAGAAAAACCATCTTATATCGGCCGGAAGTTGTGGAACGCTCTCCCAGAAACAATGAGAAGATTGAAGAGGAGTGCCCTACAAGGAAAACTGCATGACATCCTAGTAAATCAACCATTTTATTCACTGGACGAGTTCCTCAACGCCTGCAATGAAACATGGAGATTTCAAAATGTACCTTGACTTTTTTTTTTTAACTGAAACACAAATGTATAAACATTCATCATCCATATTTATGTAATAATATTATGTGACTCTATAACTGTTCTTAATGAATATGTAAATAAAGAAGTTTGTCTATTGTCTATTGTCTATTGTCTATCTTAGCATTACACAATTATTCGGATATTGCACCCACTATTTTCTTAAGTTCCTTTTTAAGGAACATTGTTTCCTTACTGTCGACAACGTCTTGATATCCTGACATAAACTAATACACAACCAGATATGTTATGTAATCAGCTGTATTTTACTATGAGACCGATAGAGCTTTATTAAAACCATGACAATATCCGTCCATCTGTGCGATAAATCTTGCAGGCGTTAAGAAATGTACTTGAATCATTTTTAGGGTAAAAAAATTTATCGAACAGAAATAATGGGTTTTTGAAAATTCAAAGAACTTCAGAAATAAAACGAGGTAGATTTGAGCCAGACACAATTTTCAAACTTAAGACAATGGTGTATAAAATGGAGGATCTAGAAGACAAAGGGAACTCATTTCAACGATGCAATCTGTCCACTTTATATCGGAGGTCATAACTCTTTGGGTAAACCTGTTGTTTTGAGATGATGTAGTAAATGTTGGACTTTGTTTTAATTTTATATTCTTATATAGACGCTGATCACAAGTATTGACATATATGCTTTGTGTGGAATCTGTCTCCATATAATTAGTGTATATATAATTAGTGTATATGTATGTATATACTTAAACTGCATTATTAAACATATGTGGATATCAAGGGATTTTAATATAATTAGACACAAATTTTTAACAAATAATGTAATGCATTAGCGCATCGAAATCGTGTTTTTTAGCTCTACGAGAATCATAGACAGCGCTAAAAACATAATTAATTAAGAGTGAACAATAATTTTACCGAATAAATATATAATATTAAAAATAGCTTATTAAATTTAAAGCGATATAAAAGATAATGAATCAATGATATATGACGTACAGCAAGATCATTAGTTTTATTATAAAGTGTACAAAAAATAGAATTTATGACGTATTTTCTACGTTACAAACTTATTCTGGAATGCGATTTCTCTTTTGATTTATATTATGTATTCTATTTATTGCTCCATTTACTGAGAAAAGGCCTTATTATATACTCTAGGCACGTATTCCTAAAGTAGACATACAATTTGCATCAATATAGCAAATAAAATGTATCTTGGAAATTATTGTGAAGGTAACAACTATTTATATTGTTACAAAATCGTTGTTCGAACTGAGTCTTGCAAGGTTCAGCTTAAAAGCTTTAATTAAACAGTTTCATGACAGGTGCAGCACGGAATAATGATAAATACCATTTATAACTTAATAACAGTTTAATTAAAAAATAAATATTTAAAATATGGCACTATCAATCTACTTGATCTACTTCATTATGTTTGAACTATAGAATCTATCCGGCTATAAAATATAGAACATTCAGTCATTATAAAATGTATTAAGACATTTTAAAATTAACGCTTTTCTGGGAATAGCTAAAAATTTAAGCTCCATGCCAAATTTCATAGTAAGTTTTGTGGTTTAAAGATATTCTAACTGAATTCCACGGAAAATTGCGCAGGCACACACACGCCATGCAGTTTAAAATGCTGTATAATGGAAAAAAATTAAAGGTAGTCTTGACATTATTGCGACATTTTCTGAAATTTTCTAAGCAAGAACGTAGGATTTTATTGTCTTCCTAAAAAAATAATAGAATAAATATACATTGTGCCTCTTACTTGCCAAGGTAAATTAGAAGGACTTAAGTGGCACACTGCTTAAACGTTACAACTAATGAAAGTGTACTGCACAAGAGTAATGCGTAAATTATATATTAACTAATCCCCCGGTTATCAGTCCTACTAACCTAAGTTTGATAAGTTCCGATCCTCAGTTAAACTTAATCCATTTTTGGGTTACTGATGTCATAAAAATATCTATTAGTGCAATTTGTTTACATATTCTTAGCAATTAATAGACCTACATCTCAGGTTATATGTAGTATATATCAGAATAATTGCAGTTACGAAAACCAAAAAGAAACATGAACTTTTATGATAAATGTTTTTTCCAATTAATGACTTAAACAGGAGAAAATACAGTATATTTGGCAAGCTAGACAGGCCACTGAACTTTATTAATCGAATCCGGTAAGAGTCGCTAATGGGCGATTCACAGTTCCAAGTTTTTATTCTTTGAAAAGTATTAGCTTCCTTGCTTAAGCTCTAATACCTCTAGAGAAGATCTGATGGAAATTATTTTAAAACTTATGTAGGGAGATAAAATTATATAATTTAGGTGATTTTAATGAAACAGGGGCCTTATATTCCAAATGAAAAGGCTTTATATTTTAACAGATTTTAACCTATTCCGATGCCCTCCCATATTGTCATCCATGAAAGAAACGGGTCACTATCGAATAAAAATCGAGTCATGTGCTTATACAATGCAAATTTTCTCTCGTTTTCTGGACTAAAATAATAAAACTACATAATAAAACAAGATAAATATACAATCAAGCCTTTTGTGGATATATGGGAATATTATTGTGTCTTTAAGAGAATGTTTTACTGATAGATACAAAAACAATAAGCTTGTTATTTCTACTGCTATATCCAGTTATTTATTTTTGGATAATCTTTGAATAGCCAAGGTGATGGTACAGGGATGAATTCTTTCACGACTGGAGATTGTTTCGATAAATGCAAACAGTGGTGTAGAAGAAATTTTATTATCCACAGATTCCTCAATATGAGGATAACGCAGCAAACAACATTAGTTGTCATTATGTTTCCTTGCTGATGTATTCAATAAATATCCTATAATTACTACAATAATAATAGAGGCTAAACACCATTTAGGATTTATACTACCGTGAGGTACTTTAATAACAGTTTTGTTGCTCCTTATAATCTATTTTACTTCACTCAGTATTAAAAAAAATTTATTCAAGTTTATTCCACATAATATAATTATCTTTGGCTAAATAAAATTTTTTATAAACCGCATAATTAGAAATTGAACTTTCTATATATTATTACAAACATGGTAGGAGTACTCCACAACAAGTGTCGCGTAACAGTCTCCGCTAAGTCTGCATGCAAAACTTCAATTTTATAGATTATTATAGTGAACAAATTAAATATTAGCTCATTCTTACCCTCCATATAATATCAAGACTTCACACTAGCATTAAAATATTCTTCGAATCCAGCCAATATTTTAAACTCCTTAAATTTCTTTATGGTTACTTAATTATAGATAGAAGTTATTTATTGTTACAGATTTTAAAAGGAATAAAATTGCAGTGTTTGTATAATAATTTAAAAATGATATAGGTAAACAATTTTGTATGGCGTAAATTCAACATTAACTTTACAATCGCTTGATACAACAAATTTTACGCCGCTCATGTTAAAATGGGTGGAGCTTTATTGTAACTGGTTGAAGTCTAGATTCCGATATACATGGTGGCGCATATGTCAGTTTCCCCATAAATTGTGATATTTTGATTCGACAGGTAAGTAAGTGTACCTTGATCACGTAAAGAGTTACGTTTTCAGAAAATCCCCAATTTATAAAATATTTCATTTCATATGAATAAAACGGCTAAAATAATAAAAGAGAAGAGATTAATAATAAAAGAAAAAATAATAAAAGAGAATAATAAATTAATTTTTTTCGTTCAATTTATCCCAATTCTAAGACCGGTCACCGGTCTTATCTAAATAATACAGAACTGTTTCACTTACGTCAAAGAAAAGACATTTAATCAAGACAGACAGTTATTAGAGCACTAGCGCTGATAACATTTCTACTTTAGGAGAAACCTTTTCCAGATTATGACTTAAACAGTAACAATTTATTCTTTTATCGTTATTAATATTCAAAATTTACAATTCCACAATTTATTGATGACAAAGCTGGTTGTGAATGGAAGGAATGAATACATTTTTTAAATAAACAGTACAGTATTGCAATAATAAAAAACCTTTATAATTGATCACTATAAAAAACAAATTAATTTGAAACAAAAATCAACTGGAAGGAAAAGTTATGTTCAAGGGAAATGAACCTGTATGGGCTATGCTACCTATGCGCAAACTCGAGTTATTTACATATTACATACAATAATTTACATAATTAATATTTACAAATTGAAAGTATAATGAAAGAATACGTACCACTCACAAAATAAGGATGAACTTAATTTGAAATATTTAAAGCGTGAAATATTATTAGTTAAAACGTAGTTTACAATGTAATTATAAGCATAAGGATAAAAGTATAGAAGCATATGAAAATCGATCCGTTACACTGCCGTATACAAGTTAGAAAGTCCAACCGTAGTTCGTAGTCAGGCACTACTTATGCATCCTCAATATGACAATTAAAAAAACACACTGGTTATTTTTTTCTTTTAAAAATAAACTTGGACAATTTTATTTAAAAATATAGATTTTGGAAAGTTGTTACAGATATTTATAAAAAGTGAGCTTGGTAGTAAAAGTTATCGTTTAAAAATACTTAGTTAATTGTAAAGATAGCACTCCTGTAAATCTAGAATAAGGTTTGATATTAGTGTGTTCAATTATTTTAAACAGATCATAAAAATTAAACCCTGTAAATTAAAATTTCTTATATAAAAACCTGAAACATTATTTAAATTTTACTTTGTTGATATAAAATTGAAGTTTTTAATCTATTATGTTTTCCAAGCTACTTTTAAAATGTATTGTAATGCGTGGTTTACAATACATGCTTTACGCGATATAGTGTAACGACCCTTATTCATCCCCGTCCTTAATCCTCTCCTTTTCTAATAGAAACCCTGTTTACCAAAAGTGCAGTTTCCCTTATTGCCCTTGACCTTTTTATTTTCCGCCTTCCGATATTACCGACGTCCTGTTGTTCCTAACTTATCTTATCTTAGCGTCTCCTCCCACGGCCCTACGTCTAGCTCTACACCCTTCGTTTTCTTTCCGCCAATAAATCCTTATTTCCGCTACACCTAAAACATCTCCTCTACTCCTCTTCAATCCGCAAACAACCAGCGTCGTCCTAATTTCCCCTGCGTCGTGCCCTAGTTCCACGTACCTCTTTTACCGTACCCTAGCGGTTATCCATGTTTCCGCTTACCATTGTATGTTTCCTATCCTAGTGTCCTACTAATCAGCCTTCAGGTAGTAGGCGTCGTCCTATACACACTTCCTCTTATAATTCCTGTGTCCTTCGCTTTCCAACGTTACAATAAGCCCTGTCCTATTTTCCCACAATCAGTCCGGCCCCTCCGTCACTTGAACCTACCCTGCGCCGCCGATGAAACTTCCCGTTACCTTATCGCCTTCCGCGTCTTTCCCCATAAACCTTACCCTCTCCTAAACACTCCTACATGCACACCTAATTCCTACCTACCATACGTCCTGCAGCGTCACTTTATACAAGTCGGCACTTTTTCCCTATGCCAACGGACCCCTAACGACCCCATCCCTACAATAAAGAATACGGTCGAGTATTCAGAAAGAGCAGCGTCGCCATTTCAAACAGGTTGGAACAAGCAGACCATATAACCCTACGGAGAGATGTTGCTGGCACCGCAGCTGGCAGCAGACTGACAATATTAGGGGTTCTCCGCATGCGCCAACCTGGCTGCTATATAAGGGAGCCGATCACCACCACAGCTCTCATTCGTTCCTGAGACACCACTCCAGGTACAGCGGCTCAGTATATCCTGGGAGACCACCACAGGAAGCTCTCCGAGACCGACCACGCTTCATCACTCTCAGGTAAGATAATCGCCCTGCGCTAGAGCAATCCGAGCGGAACCTTTCGCCCTGCACTAGAGAAATCCCAGCGCCTCTTCGTCTTTCCCCGCTAGAGCGATCCAAGCGAAAACTTACGTCCTGCGCTAGAGAAATCCGAGCGCCTCTATCCTCTCGCCCGCTAGAGCAATCCAAGCGGAACCTTTCGCCCTGCGCTAGAGAAATCCCCGCGCCTCTTCGTCTTTCCCCGCTAGAGCGATCCTAGCGGAACCTTTCGTCCTGCGCTAGAGAAATCCGAGCGCCTCTATCCCCTCGCCCGCTAGAGCAATCCAAGCGGAATCTTTCGCCCTGCGCTAGAGAAATCCCAGCACCTCTTCGTCTTTCCCCGCTAGAGCGATCCAAGCGGAACCTTTCGTCCTGCGCTAGAGAAATCCGAGCGCCTCTATCCCCTCACCCGCTAGAGCAATTCAAGCGGAACCTTTCGCCCTGCGCTAGAGAAATCCCAGCACCTCTTCGTCTTTCCCCGCTAGAGCGATCCAAGGGGAACTTTTCGTCCTGCGCTAGAGAAATCCGAGCGCCTCTATCCCCTCACCCGCTAGAGCAATTCAAGCGGAACCTTTCGCCCTGCGCTAGAGAAATCCCAGCGCCTCTTCGTCTTTCCCCGCTAGAGCGATCCTAGCGGAACCTTTCGTCCTGCGCTAGAGAAATCCGAGCGCCTCTATCCCCTCACCCGCTAGAGCGATCCAAGGGGAACTTTTCGTCCTGCGCTAGAGAAATCCGAGCGCCTCTATCCTCTCGCCCGCTAGAGCAATCCAAGCGGAAGCTTTTGCCCTGCGCTAGAGAAATCCCAACGCATCTTCGTCTTTCCCCGCTAGAGCAATCCAAGCGGAACCTTTTGCCCTGCGCTAGAGAAATCCCAGCGCATCTTCGTCTTTCCCCGCTAGAGCGATCCAAGCGGAACCTTTCGTCCTGCGCTAGAGAAATCCGAGCGTCTCTTTCTCTTGTTCCCGCTAGAGAAATCTGAGCGGAACCTTATTTCTTTTGCTAGACTCTTTCCCGGCGCTTTCCAAATCACTACTGTCCATACTCCTCCTCATACCCTACTTGGAGCCTGGGCTGTGATGACACCGTGTGTGTGTATTGAGTCCACTTAGGTTGACTCTGCTCTCAATCTGAGCCTTTAGTTTCCCAATTCTAACTACCTTCTCCCGACCCCTGGAGTACTTTACCCCATTTCACGACTGAGACGTTCTGCGTCATTTACGTTACGATACGAAAAGTCACGTTACAATAGATTACTATCAATATCGCGTAAATATATATTTTATTCAATATTCTATTTTGTATGTTTTAGTCTAACAAAAATCAGTATAAATCGTATTTCCTTTTCCTCTTTTTGGAAAACAAAATCAAGTACTATATTAACAGACTAGGAATGGCATAATCTAACAGACATTATAATCGAAATTTCTCGGTTAAATATTTTAAATAACTAAAAATAAATAATCGAACAAAATAATAGATTGTTGAATCATGTGGCTCATTAACTTGGATGAATTGGAACATTTCCAATTTATTTTTATTCTGATAGTGAGAAATATCAGTGTATCCCACACCAGTTCTTATATGAATTAATCTAAATTACTTTACAGATAGCAATGCAATGCACATTCTATAATTAAATATGTCACAATTAAAATATAAAATTGGATTGTTGGAGCATAATAGAAACAGGTCGGGTTATTTATATCGTTTTAAAATATAATTTTAAACATCAGATGAATGTTTTATGCATTGTCTAACAAAAGCGTTAATTAACTTTTTAAATAGTAAAAATATTTTGTAGCAAATTTTCCTTACTCAAATGTGTTTATTCCAAATAATTTAGCGACTACGGAGTTATATTGTGTAATAAAATTGAAACAATCCAGTCAACAGATTATTAATAGTAAACATTTCATTAAACTATAGCTTCAGTTGGAAAACATTCATGTTTGATGCATCTTATAGCATGTATATTAACTTATGAAATAACATATTATCATTTCAATGAGGTAACATCGTTTCAAAATAATACTTATATTACCGAAAGGTCTAAACACTGTATAGATAACCATCTAACATCCTAACCTTTTTTTACATGTGTTTTGATTGGTTCGAGCAAATATATTATTCCAAAGGTGACTGAACTAAAACAATAATTCATAGTAATATCACTATTTTTACAAAATAATAGAAACATTGGAAAATTTCTTATAAATGAATATTTTACTGTCGATTATCACATAACTGCAATAGACTATTATTATGCATATTTCAACTAACCCTATGTCATGTATTACGATATAATAAATAACTAATGTTGTATTTTCACTATAGTTTTTATTAAAATATTCTTAAAACCTACATATTTTTAAGTATTGTGAAAATTTGAGAGAAAACATTAATAACAGTAACATATATTTCATGTAATTACTCGTTGCATATGCAAAAGCGTAATTATCTAAGCGTTTCACTTCGCGACAATGTGTTTTAAATTTGCATTTTTCATCGCGAACCTCAGTTTTAATATAAAGTAAGTTACTTTTTGCTAAAAAAAGAGAGAGCATATTATTAAGAAGCTAGTTGAATCTGGAGTGTAATATACAAAACAATGATGTAACATTAGGCTATACATTTGTTAACTGATGTAGAAAATTTACTTTCATTTGAATTTTGGTGATCAATCCAAAAATCATCTCGATAACATGCCCTCCACGGTCAATCACTCATCGTCATTCTCACATGTAATATTAACGGCTCAGAAAAACCTAATGCCATCAGTAAGCCAGGGATACAAAAAATGTTTGTTTATACACGCTATATGTCACTCTAAGTATATTCGAAGATTAAGAAAAATGTTCTCCTAAATATATGGATCCAAGGTGAAAGAATATAAAAAGTTCCATGAGAACTATATCTCCGATGGTGGCAAGTTAGACAGGCTTATGCAAGTTCCTTCAACCAGAATAAAAATAAGACTTTACAATCAATAGAACTCTTCATTGAACCTGCGTAACATGTTTACAATCTGCAGGACGTTTCTATCAAGAATTTTCGAATAAACGGGCAGGCGAAGATATAGACAGACATTAGGACTATCATTTGACAATTCGACCCAAATTTGGTACTTAGAAGACCACTATATCTTCTTAACAGCTTTTCTTACCAGGGACCTAAGACTACTAAATTTGAAGAGAGAGCAAAGTTTATTTAAATAAATATGAAAGTCATAAAATTGAAGTCATTTGACGATTGGTTGTAACTTTCTGCCTCACTAATGGAAGCGATGTCGTCGAGAAGGTGGCAACTCCGTCCGTTCCTACTATTTGTTATTATGGGCACGTAGACTGCGTACTGTGGATATAAAAAGTCAAAGTCGATATTTAGAAGCTCTCACGTGATCTGAACATGAATTATTGTACTTTTTCGTAGCATTTTTTTCTTCTGACGCTAAAGACGCCACAATGCAATTCTCTTGGAAAATCCCTCAAGAAAATTCCCGAATTCAAGCTCATATCACGCGAGCGGTCATAAATATGATCTTAAACTTTCGAACTACTGTAATATAATCTAAACCTAATTATATTGCGCAATAACAAGATGTACATAGGGACAGAGTAGCCTACTTCTCGCCGACACAGCTTCCTATTGGGAGGCAGAGAACAAGAACCAGTCGTTATGATTACACGCAATTTTCACAGTAAGTCAAATACAGTTTGTTAGTTCTAATAATTTAGTTTTTAGGTCCTCGTTAAGAAAAACTAATTCAAATAATATTATCACCGCATAGTACCAAGTTACCAAATGTTTTGCCAAAACTGGCATAAACTGCGAAGAAAATCTATAAAAACTAGTTGCTATGTATATAAGGAACATACTTACCTTAGAAGTATAGTGTAGGCTTTTTTAAATCTAAAAAGTTTTAGCTTTTGGCAACTTACGCATGAATTTAATTTAAAAATCGATTCATATTTTAATTGAATAAGCACTTTTTAAGTTATTTATTTAATTTTTTCCGACGACTTATCTTGTTCAAATTGATTTATTTCTAGATTACTTAAAATTTTTAATAAAAGTTAAAGAATTTATTGCACACAATAGTGATGTTAAGGGGATTTTCTATAAGGGTAACGCATATTTGCGTCCAAAGTATGTAGAAAGACATAAATATAAAATGTATACTTAAAAGATGTTGTGCAATTTCAAGACTTATAGACTTAAATTTCTTGGAATTTTTGCATTTATTAAGGTTTTAAAAATAATTTCTAGGATAAAACTGATATTGCAGAAAAACAATAATTTAGATCTTTACTTAATGTATACCGATACATCGTCCAGGCTGTGCCTACTCTCAGTTGTCTTAAGCACTAACTATACACTAGTATATAAAACTTTGATTTAAACACATTTTAGTGATGTATGGTACAACTGATTACTAACTATTGCTTAGTAATATATATTTAAATACCATTTAATGAATAGAAGGGCTGTTTTATTTTAAATCAAAAAGCGTTAACAATATTATGAAACAACGTATAGATTTTAAACATTCTACAAAAGAGATAATGACTGAAAAGTAATATTAACAATTTAAAAATAATATCTATCTTATCTCTAATATTTCGTTTCGTAATGAATTATTTTACTATATACTATATATTTCACCAATTTTGTAACTATTATTTCCTGTTTTAATAAAAAGTTGATATTTATTGTTAAGTGCATAGAATAAGAAGTGTGTAGGATACACAGGGTATTTTTGTTTTTGTGTACGCAGTTGCATGCGATAACATGCCTATAACAGTTGCTGTGAAGTTATCAAAGAGGGAATTCCTTGAAAAATGTTTATACTTATTTAATTATCAAGTTAATTCAAACTTTGAAATCGATACCAAATTAGTTATGCCTAAAATGTTTCAAAATCGGTACAATTCCCTGCGACTCAATTTTTTTACTACAAACTAAGGACTCTTTGAAACTTCCTACAGCCAATCGCATTAAATTGTACTAAAGTTTATTAAGGTGAATAGAATAACATTGTGAACACTCATAAACATAAAAATAAATCAGACGAAAGAAACAAGCGTCAACATATACAGGCATTAGTTTTACCAATTAAAATTTAACGAATACAATATAATTGGTTATCTTCCATGTTAATTTTAAGTCTAAAGGGTGGTAGTAATTCTTGCTCTCTCGTTATTATTTCTAAGTAGGTAAATTATAAGTCATTAAATAAGGTAAATATAAGGTAAATTATAAGTTAAATAACTACTTTATCTAGATAAATTTTATATTTATTTCATGGGCTGAATAGGACATTATTTACTAAATTTGTATTCTTGACTGATGTTTTAGCTTTGATCGATATAGACAATATGCAATGTATTATCAGAGTTTTTTGTTAGATGTAGAATTTACTTATTATGTGAAGAATTACCATCAACTTACGTGATTTACTTAGTTAAATCAAGGTCAGTGAAGAAGTTTTTAAGATCTTAAAGGAAGACTCCGCCTCAACGCCGAAAACGAAAAGTCACGTGAGCGAGTTTAGCTATCAATCCTAATACACTTGATAACAAGGCTCCGTGATCAGTCACTCGCCGTCGATATTTAAGTTGGAAGTCCCATTGCTAAGGAAAAGTTACCAAATACCTAATGCGACTAGCCAGCAAACCGATTACTGTATCCTGCAGTAATCCCTATCATAGATTTCCTCACGTAGGAATGTTGTACGACCTTCTCAGTAGTTGCCTGGAACAGAGCAATCTGTGATCCATACAAGATCTAAGAATTGCCTTTATTTTTTACAAATAAAGGATGTAAAAATGTGAGTTTTCAAACCCATATCAATATATACAGATTGGAGGGACACAAAGAAAACTATAACATTTTCTTTTTGCAATAAAAATTTTAGTTTTAGTCTATAGTAAATAAATTAAATATGAAGAAATGTAGAAGAAAAGATTAAGAGAGGAAGCAATTAACTTTAACTAGATAATTATTTAAACATCCAATACACTTTTAAGTATGGTTTTTCAATACATATTTAAAATTAGATTAATTATTTTTTCTTTTATTCTTTACAAATCTTTAACAACACTAGATATTTTTATCTTCATAAATTTATTTGAGTTAAATGTTACGTTAAGCATTTTCTTTTCTATAACAATATCCTTAGTGAAATATAAAAATTGTGGAAGTCACAGATGTAAAACATAAAGTTAGTGTACTAATTTAATTTTTTTGGTGTAATGTATTAAATAATTTGGGAACTTGTATGAAATGTGTTGTTTTAAAACCAAATACGTGTGATAAATGATTGAATATTAAACAAGTAAATATATTAGTTGAAATAGATTGTGTTATTATTTATTTTTCAATGTTTCAGACCGAGGTACAATATAACTGATAACACTAAAACTTACTGTTATTTTTGAGATAAGATGTAAACCATCGTAGGTGTAATAAATTCTGCGCTCCAAAAAATTTTAAGTAAAATACTTAATTTATACGAATGTGATTTTTTAACATCAAAAAGGAATTTCCTTCAATAATGAGAAAAACTTCCCCTTAATTTCCAAACAAATTTTAATCGAATACAAATATTTATAAAATGTTTGTATTTCAGTTATATTTTTTATTATGTAAAATAAATAGCAACTCATGATATGGAGTAAAAAGTAAACAGCTCGCATTAAAATAAAACTGCCATGCCTTTCCAATAAAATAGAAAATGCTCTTAGCTTTAACAACATAGTGAGACGGAACACACACACTTTACTGTCAGTAAGCAATACAGAGAAAATTGGAATAGTGACGGAACTCAAAAGATGGAAGACGCTGAAACTTTACGATAAAGAAATATTTGTCTTTCTCTTTGATATCTCGGAAACTTTCTTCAACAACAAAATTGTGTTTTACAGTTACAGTTTGAGTGTCTGTTATCCGAAACTTTTAAACCGTAATTTGTACAGAATACAAAATCTGGAATATTACTTTTCATAAACTACGTGATAAGACAAATTAATAAATTTGTATTTGGTTGAGCGTGGGCAAAGCCTATCACTCAAGGGTATTGAATCATGTCTAACTGTCCGTAAGATATCTCGTAAACGAACTGCTATATGACTTGAACTTTTCATGGTGCTTAAGGACAGTCCAAAGAATTCACTGAGAATTGAAAAATAATTTTTCTTACTCTTATGGGTCAAGGATAATTAAATAAATAAAATTAAGTTGTAGGATAATTATATTTTAAAACAGTGGGGCGTACTCTACCTTTTAATTAAAATATTCGTTTTCCCAGAACTTACAATACATTTTATGTCACTACAGTAGTATATATATATATATATATATATATATATATATATATATATATATATATATATATATATATTATTTGTAGTAAATTACTTTACAATTAAAACAAAGTGTTTTTAATACATTGGCACTATATTTCGGTGAAAACCGTCTTCAGGTGCAAAAATTTTATAAAATATAAAAATATAAAAGAAAACAGTACAAACGAACGTAAATAAACAGTGAATAAGTAATAATAATAAATACAGATGACATGAATTAAACAATTGTTCCATATGTTGATTTCAAATTTAGACGTTTTTGGCTAAGTTATCTGATGTTGAGTCCATGTAGAATTTTGCTCTTTAAAACCAATTGGTGTGCTTGTTCTAATGTTCTCAGGTAAATTGGGTTTGAATTTGTATGTACTTGCCGAATAGGTTTGACTGAATATGTATTTTCAAAAGTTTCATTGTGATTTATACCATGAGTCACGACAGTTTTCTTTAAATCTTGGTGTTTATAATCAAATCGGTGTCCTGTCATTCTTGTCCTCAAGGTATTTGTTGTTGAGCCAATATTATCTGCTGGACATTTTTACATTGAATTTGGTAAATCACATTTTTAGATTCACAAGACAAGTTGCCGATGATAGGATATGTCTTGCGTGTTTTGCTATTAGTGAATTTTGAAGAATTTGGTAACATTTTACAAATCAAACATCTTGGTTTATTACACGGATGTGATCCTTTTTGTTTTGGTATTGATTTTTCATTGGTTTTTGTCATTGGTAATTTAGGTTTGACTTAGGTAATTCAAAAAATTACATATTTATTGAAATTAAATAAGGCTATTGCCATTTATACAAATTTAATGTTAATACAAGTCATTTGACAGATATTTGGTCTTTCGATCATATGTTAGTTTAGTTATTTAAACGCATATGTGACAGATGCTTATATACATATATTATGTTTATTGAATGTTTTTTATATATATATAATATATGAAATTTTACTAAACCCTTAGTTTTTATAGTTACCTAGGAAAAGTTACAATCATTCTTTCATTCCCAAAGGGACGTATTTAATTTCAATAACAATATTAATTTAGTGATTATGAGAATCGTAAGATTTGTAGAACAGGAAACAAAAAACTTCTGTCAACACTGTTGCAGATGTGGCTTTAGAAAGCGTAATTAAATCAATACAAACTGTCAAGCGAGACCAAAGCATCTATTCAAGTTTACCTCTGGAGCCACATCAATCGCTTGCTTGAACCGGTACCAAATATTAAATTAAACTTATTTAAATGCTATAGCTGAGCGTTATCAAAGCCTATTACTGAGGAGGGAGACAATATATAATTTATATATGTCTGGTCGCACGATATGTCAAGAAGGAACTGTATATAGGACTATAGGACAATTTCATACAGTCCTCCAGAAACCTCATTTCTATATTATGTGAATATATATTTATATATTCTATATCATTTCTATTATTAATATTATGTGTATATGAAGACCTTACTTGATTGGCTCATTAACTTACAAAAGTGTTTATGTGAAAAAAGCCTTTTACGGATATACCCTAAATATTATATTACTTTGTTTGTGGTTTATGTCGTTTATGGTAAGTGATTTGAAATAAACGGAAAGGTTATTTAGAAACAAAAATAACTTTTAAATAAGATAAATTCCATTGTATTCTAATCAAACTTAGTTTTATCGTTTTATTTTATAAGCTGGGAGATAATTACCCTTATTCGTCATTATAGGTAATAATGATGATGATAATCTCTTTATTGGAATTTTTTAAATTTAACACCCTATCAAAATCGTCATAAAATAAATAATCATAATCCTAACTTAAAATTCATACACACTCACATTTACAATACTTATACATTCGCTGAAACACATTTAAATTGACTTTAGAAACAGAGCAGACAGATTCAAACGGACTTCAGATCTAGTGCAAATTTTGATATCGAAGCATCGTGAATTCATCGACTGCATAAAACGCTTTTGGCATCAAAATGTATTTCATATGAGTTTTGAATTGTTTTTGAGTGTTTGAATGAAATTAACACCCTCAGGGAGCTTGATGATTAATCTGAAGCCAAAGTGTCAGACGTTATATCTTCGCAAAGGCGTTGTAATAACGTCAGTGTGTTCTGCCGAGTTTGAACATTGTCCCTGCCTCTTGTCTCATGTTGGTGAACGTCACCACCATAAAACAATCACACATTGATTTGTAGTATTTGATTACTTCAAAAAGTACAGGCAGGGCAAAGTCAGCAACCGTAACTCCCTGAAAGATTCCCCGCACGACTCAATAATTCAGTTTTGCAATCGTTCTGACTGCATTTTTTGTAGCTTGAAAACTCTTTCCAATTTAGTTTCGTGTAAAACCTTCCCAAAGCTTCACTCCATACGCAAAGTGTGGGTGGATTAAGCCAAAGTAGGCCATTTTTAAAACTGTGAGGGAACAGAATTTTGCTAAGTGCTGCTAGACATTATATAGTGGCCTGAGGCCACTATAGCACACGCGTTGTCTAAATAATCCTCCCAGGTCAATCCTCTATCTGGGAACTTTGTGGAATCAGTTTCCTCCAAAAGTAAATCATCCAAAAACACAGCAGGCCGCGCGGCGTAATCATTTTGTCGATGACTAAAATGTATATTTGTTTTTGACTGACTGGTTTTCAGGTTCACTTTAGCGAAGTACTGAATGCATGCGTGAAAAATTGATTTCCAAATCTTCGGTTCATGTTGTTAGACAGAGAGTAGTGTCATCAGCATACTGAACAAGTGTTCCATGCTGGGTCACTTGATTTCAATTTACATACATAAACTAGAAAAAAGAGAGACTTAAGGACGGAGCCCTGAGGACAACGAGGGTCATTTTAATTTACTTTGAAACAGTATTCTCAACGAACTGCTCGTGGTAAGAAGAGAGCAACAAGTGCGAAAGACCCTGCAGATTGCGTTTCTCCAACTGATGCAACAGTGTTTCATGATGCACACAGTCCAAAGCTTTGGATGAGTCAAGGAATATGGTAAGCACATGTCGTAATTCCTATCCATTGGCAACATTATATAAGGGGTTGTTCACATCATCCACTGTATATCTCTTTTTTCTAAATCCACATTGTTCTGCGCTTAGAATTTTTTTTATTTTATAGGAAGCTTTCGTCTTTCATACAAACATTTGCTGAACACTTGCAGAATTGAGATTGGACGATAGTTGCTTTGCTAGTTAATCCCTGTATCACAATTGCTACATCTTCAGCCATAATTACAGACATAAGCCAAAGCCATGGATGCAACTGGTTCAACAGCATATCCCCCGTGAAACTGAGGTTCATTGAACGCCGAGTTCACTGTATCCACGGAAGAGAAGTACTTATTGGATTCGTTTACCACTTGAGTTTGATCTTTAAACATTTTCTCTTTAATATTTATTGCAATTTCTTTCGTGTTTTTGCTCAAAATTTCATCTTGGGAAAGTCTTTTATGGTGTCCACGCAGTTTTTCCAGAAGTTTTCGCAATTACAAGAGGCGGTGTTTACATCATACGCTAAAAATATTAAATAAAGATAAACTATCGATATCCGTAGTAGAAAAACTATATTAAAGGCTAATATTTTTAAACGTGTCTAATAAGAAGGACCCATAAACAGATTGAAACTACATCCGTTAATTTACTATTAAAGCACTCACAGATCCCTAAATTTCATCAATTCAATTCACCTTCCATTTAGTGTAGTGTCTGAAATATGATACTGTCAGAGACTGGACTCTTGGAATCGGGAGTTGACACCTGATGAAATACAAAAATATTCGGTGACGAAGCATCATTTCAATATGAGAGACTCCTAGACTACAATAACGGTCTGTCTGCTTTACTAGCATCCAGTACAATCTAAATTAATTATTCAATAATCCAGTTATATCGGACAGACTAAGATCATGAAAAGCTATTCTTTCATCTTTTTAAGAGGTTGTTTCTAGGTATATACGTATTGATATTTCTGCGCCAACGGCATTTCAATTGCGAGTACCATACGGACATCGTCCAAAACCACCAACAAATATTTATTGATCTCTCTGGTAATTGAACCCGAGACCTCTCGGTTAGAAAGGCACAGCCTTACTCCTGGGCTACAGAGAAGGTTGAGATGTTTTTGACTAAAAGTATACACCGCTATTCCTTAGAGTAAGAGGAACCCATATACCAGGATTTAAGTCTCTCCTATTTCCATTGTTAGTTGTTACACATACAGAGAAAACGACACAATTGTGTTCCTAATTAATGCCAAAACATGGTTATATGAACGTATAATTCTGTTGATAGTTTCTTCTTCAGTTCTACACCCATTCATTCTGTATTTGGTATTGAGTAAACAGCATGTAAATTGAAGGAAATTTTAATTATATCAGCTTTATGTAACACATTTTAATGTTGGTATTAGCTTTGAATGCGACGTAATAATAAACACTTAGTTTTAAAAGAGCAAAAAAGGAATAGGTTTGTTTACACGTAACTCAAGGAATGGTATTGGTTCAAATTGTTCAGGAACTATAAAAAGACAATTTTAAATGAAAAGCAGAATTTTTTGAAATAGTTTTGAATCGTATGACTTTTATACTACAACAAATAACTTATAACAAATGTTCTAACACACAACCAAATCTACCTATAATATTATAAATATTTTGTTATGCAATGTATGTGAAGTATGTAATTAAGTATTTATCTAAATGAAAATATTTGAACCTTACAAACTTGAACGTTTTATAATTTCCATTTTTGTGATGGATTTTTCAAGTAGATAATTTTTTACTCTAAATAATTTGAAATGCACTAATTTAACTGAGTTAGGGGAGGAATAGCTCTATGAAGCAACTATTGTGTCATAGACTTTTACCTCTCCTCCACATACTTATCCATCGACTGTACAATGTTCCGACATAAAACTGTAAACCCACATATGGGAAGGGATATAACTCATTTAGGGAGGGAGGGAGAGCTTTATGAGGCAACTATTGTGACATAGACTTGTACCACTCATCCAATTACTTATCCATCGCTTGTTCAATGTTATGACATAAATCGAATTTTATATCTCTCTCCACATGGTCACAGCTGTTATATGGGCACATTATTATAATTATAGTCCAAATAGACCATATAAATAGGTCATAAGCTATTACTAAGCTTGTGATATACGTCTGTACGTCAAATAATATTTATATATTTTACATAATTTTATTTACTCCTAAAGTAATGAGATATACCAAGAATTATTTTATTTGCGGTTTATTTTTTTACGTACTTCCAAAAACGTTTAAAATCCACAATAACTTGCTTGAAGCATTTAATTGTAGTAAACTGCTTTATAATTATATATATATATATATATATATATATATATATATATATATATATATATATATATATATAAAACGTTTTTATACAGTTAATTTTACGACATTCTAGTACATCATTTTTTGTAAGGATTATTTTTAATAATCAAGGTATAATAACCCTAATTTACGTGTTTGCGTCTATAAATAGAAATGATGTGTTTATTGAATATATTAATATACCTTCTTTGTAAAATAGTATTATCACGCAAGTCTTCGTAAATCTAAGTTATGTTTGAGAATGCTTTATTGGAATTATCCTTTCATAAACCTGCAACTATAATAAATATTAAACGGTGGTGATTATTTAAGTAGCACTTCTTGAATATAATCCTCATTAAATAAATATTGACTTATGTTATTGTATGAGTAGCTGCTGTTAATGGAACACATCATTAGTATTCTTAACATAAAAACGTATAAAACATTATTTAGGTTACTATATTATCTGTTCATTCATAATGTAAAAAATATAATCAATTTTGTATTTAAATTATATAACTAACTATACAAGAATGTAATATTTATTTCAGATAGTCTTCATTGTAATTTGAACAATTTTGGCTCATTTGAGTGAAATTTTATCCTAAAAAGTGTAGTCATAATATAAAACCATTTTTCATTTTAAAACGTATGTTTTGAGTTAGAATAAATTAAGAACAAAATTTGTGTTAGGTGTGAGAATTACGTAAAATGTTATTTTATGTTTGAATTTCAAAGTTGTAACATTTCTTTAGAACATTGCTTGTACAGCTCGAGTAAGTCTTTAAGAAAAATATTTAATATTTTATTTGAAAGAACCCTTAGTTTATTGTAATGGTAATTTTAAATTAATTTAACATCTTCACAACTGCAATTATAATAGTCTAATCAGTAGTGTTACATTTCACAGTTTTTCGGTCGCCATTTTAAATTAAAAATATGAGCAAGTTTAGTTTGTAATAATGTGTTTCACTTTACAGATACATTTAAAATTATATAAAAAATTTTACACTTGCCTTAAAAACTGCATTATAAAACCCCAAAATTCCAATATTGGCACACGAAAATAAAATTGATAAAAGAACTTTAAACTATTCTAAAAGGTGATTTTGTGGGGAAAACGTGTGAGTCATATAATATAAAAGTCCGTTTTATCACGATCAGTTTAAAGCCTATTTGAAATAATACATTCAATAATATCTAATAGAGGTCCTTTTGGAAATAGTAAAGGATTTATACTGTTATTGTTTTCTACTACCTCCTAAAACAGAATTTTAAATTATAATAAATTTATAATATAACCTGTAATATTGAGCCGGGGCTCAGTTTGGACAAATTATTTTTGTCTATTATTTTTCCCACCTCGGCCAATCTTGTCAGTCGGTGGGGGAGTCACTCCGTCAGAGTATTGATTTTCTGCCTGGTTGGAGTGATTGGTTGAGGTCAGCTGGTTGACCTTGACTAGACTACTGACCAGCTGTTCTCCGGCACCGGCACCGGCACCGGCTACTGTTCGGAGCGGTCAGACTGTTCGGAGACACGTTCGGAGAAGCTTACTGTGTTCTGGCTGTTCTCTGTTCTTCCCGTTTCTCCATGGCTGGCTAATTCACCGACTTTCGGCAGGTAATTGTCTTTTTCACTCTCTTAACTTAATTAGTTGGCGGTTTTTCTCTCCCACCCAGACATATATTATCGTAGATTAGTTATAAGTAATTTATATATATTTATTTTGTAACTTGTGTTCCTCGTGTACGTGTTCGTGTCGCAAAGTGTTCGTTCCTGTCTTTCGTACCGTACGTTCTAAATTTGTTAATTTATTTACTATGCTAGTTTAGTTTTTTATCTTTCGCTCTTGTGCTTTCTAACTGATCCGTTCGGCGAACGGAAATTATTTATTCCGTGTACACACCTTGTTTTTATTTAGTGTAAGCGAGACGGTACAGACTTTGCTAATTTTTTGTTACCTCGTGTTTTGTGTTGCGTGCAAAATTGGGTGGCAACATTAATGATTTTCTTTTTATTGCTTAATTAATTATTTGCCTTAGAGTAGCGTGAACAGATTATAATTTAATTATTGTTATTTGGGAAATGATGTACGGTTATTATTATTTGTAAATTATATAATTATTATTAGGCCTACCTTACAATTAATATTTAATAATAAAATGTAAATTATTATAATATTATAATAGAATGATTAAAATCCAGCGAATTATAGTTATAAGTAAATGTTATCACGCTTAATCTTTTAGTATGGCTGTTCTAGCCTATAAGTAAATGTTTATATATTTGAAAATTTGTTTTGTTTGTAATATTTAATATGGTCACCAAGTAGTGTACCTTATAATACTTGGTGTCTTGAGGTATTTTTGGGAAATAGTCTTCTGAAACTTAAAAGGTACTGTTAGTTACAGATTGTTATTTATTTTTAATTGTTAAATTTAAATATTTTATATACTTTGTGGCAAACATAATTAAGTTTTTATTATTTCTCAGGTTACAGTAAAATTTTTCTAAATATCTACTGGTTATGTTGGGATTCATTAGGGTCCCCGTGAGTGCCGTCAGCGGGACTGGTGCGGCGAGTCTGCCCGAACAACTGAAAAATTGAATGCCCGCGCCCTGCCAGCGCTATTGGACCGGCATCCAACCGGAGTGTAGTGCTCCCATTCATTTCTTCTGTAACAAGGTTGGATTAAAAATGTTTTTTTTTTACTTCTTATACTGAACTTGCGAGGACTGGGGTGCAGGGAGCGCTGCCAGATGTTAGATCTGGAGGAGGGCCAGTATATTAGCCAGTATTATTTAGTTTAGTTACATGAACTGAAGGGGAGGATTTCATCTTTAATTCGGATTCGTGGAGGCAACTAAGCCCCCGCCTCCTTCGAAAATTGGCTTTAAATATATTTTTTTTAAATTTCGGCTACAAACTTGAAACAAAATTACTTTTCAAAAATAGTGGGCCTAGAAATTCTACAACCTTTTTCCTCCCCTCAGTTCATAAAAATTACCAGTTAAAATTTTGCTACTGCCGTACCTGATATATGTTATTTATAGACCAAATTTCTATTTATTGTGTTATTATTATATTATTTATTTATTATGTTATTGTCATTATTGGAATTATATTTATTGTTGTTATTTAGTTTTTAAGTTACGCGGTGCACCGTGGTGCTGAAGTAATTGTATTTTGCATGGAAATGTTTGCCACCTATTAATTATATTTCTTGTACTCGAAATCTTGTCTCGTTTTTGTCTCTTCCCACTAGTGGCATGTGATTTTTTTTTATGATTTGCTCCGAGTTTGGGAGGGGCACGCTTCCGAGGCCTCCTGTATTTTTCACTAACTCGGAACAAATATAATATAACTTATTTATAATCTGCTCTGATTAATAATGTAATAAACGTCTGAAAAACATAGAGTTAGTATCTTAACACTAGAAAATTAAAGATATAGCAGCATAAAGTCATTATAAAATTCAATTCAACAGTCTATTATATAAAATAACCTAACTTTTTTAGTATTTGGTCTGTTTTTGTATAAAAGTCGCCGAATCACAAACTGCCTCACATTTGTTTTTAAATTTATTAATAGTGTAATGTCCAAACAAAATTAATGTGTGATAAGAAATTAGCTTAAAAACACGGTGAATAGTTAGCAAGATTTTGCGGTTATTACGAAGTGAAATAAGCCTAAAACTTGTGTTTTATGCAAGGTCTATACCACAATAACGGTTTACTATGTTATGTCTGCACATATTCAGAGTATGTAATGTAATGTCACATACTCAAGAGTCTAGTGACATAGCAAACAACACGTATCGTATTAGAGACACTATACTTGTAACATTATAAACAGACAAGACCTTTAAACAGTGCCGTATCTTATTGTATTGTTTACAGGGGACCAAGAAGAGGCGCTTGCAACTCACAAAAGAGAATATAAACAGAGTCAGATTCCAGATTTTAATTAAATTTCTAAGATTATTTTATTTTTTTATTTAAATTTCATTTGTTTTGGATTTAAAAATTTTGTTATTCTTTAACAGCGACAAAAATTTCTAATTTTCACGTCTTCAGCACTTCTTGGGGTTTTATAAACTTGTTTTGTTTTTTTTAAATCGAATAATTATAAAGCTTTTAACGACTAATTGAAATTATTCGTTTTAAGTTTAAAATTTTGAATGGATACTTTGATAAGGTAAAATAATTTCGGACATTTTCTATCGTTATGTTTCAAAAATATAACTATCCGTTTCGACGATTTGTCTTCTTTTAAGGTGTCAAAATATATGGTCTAAAATTAAACATATACTTATTATTAATCTATGTGACATTTTCGGCGCTATGAGACGATCCTTTTTCTGCACTGTTGTATAGTTTTCAATATTGGTAGAATTTATATTGCCGAATCCACCTACTTGATATCACAAGATACACGTTATAAAGGATGCCATAACAAATAACCGTTATATTTGATATTAATATTCACCAAAGAGTTTGAGAAAGAAAGCTTTTCATACTGATTAAAGACGACGTGTAATAAGCCAATACAAGATAGGTAACTAGATTAGGTTAGTCGAATTAACTTGCTCTTTTCTGAGAGTGGAAATCTTATTGGGATGAAAGATTTGACTGGAATACGACTTTTCGATGGTAAAAGTGAATATTTTTCTACTGCTTTTATAAAATGAACCATACGAAATGGTAAAAGTATTTCTGTATTAGGATATAAAGTTGCCATGGCTTCACTAAGTGTTATTGGCGTTAAAATTATATTGAAAATGTAAACATATTGATAGACTGTTGGCTCCATTGGGACCATAGGATTAAAACATTTGTTACGTATAACGAACTTGGCTCAAAATATTAAATGTAAAAAGTAAATTTTTTAAGTAATTGCTATTCCTCTGTATTTCTTGTATTGCATAATTCTGGATTAAACCTATTTCAAAAAGTACCTAGTATAATTGAATCGCATTTCACATGTATGTAATCACACCATAACACATTTTGAATGTAGTTGCCATAGTGTAAAAGTTTTGAAATCCTGAATTTTTTAGGATTGAATTTAAAAAAAAAATCATAGCTTTGTGGATTTTTTAACCCTTTTAAATTTCCTACTTTTTGAATGTATTTGGAACTTATTTGTGTAGTCTTACGAAGATAGCGTGTTTTGTCTTATATAATATCAAAAATCGATGTGGGACAGACCCGGGCTCGTGTAGGTGAGAGTCTACAGAGGATGATAAAAACAATAGATACAAGGATACTGCTCCTATCCTTTGATGTCTCGGGACAGAGCAAACTGGATTTCGACTCGGTCAAGTAGTCAATCGGTACGATTCATTAAACTGTTTCTGTCCTCAGTTTATATACTGGGCTTTTAGAAAATTACGTTTCAGCCTATCTAAAACGCAACCGTGACTGACCAAAAATCTTCTCTTCATTTTGGAATTCAACTTAAATTTCTTTTTTTAGGTAAAAGGCAATATACTACTGAGTAAAAACTATGCAAATAGCATTTAGAATTATAGTTATCCAGTTATATACTGCCAAACAGTTTGTGATTAACCGGTGATTCGTATAAATTAAATAATTAAAGAAACTGACATGGTATATCGTATGGAAAATATGACTTATTGGCTAAACGAGGCTTTCTCAAGAGACTAAAAAAGTGTCAGTCTGCCAGTGTGAAAAAACTTTTAAAAACTTTAATTTTAAAGTTTAGCACGAAGATTAATTTCTAATTAAACATCATCGAGCTCGGTGATAGTGCGAGCCACTCCATGGGATTTGGTTGAGCGTTAGCGAACTTTTTTATATTGATCATATAGGTACAACCTTTGACATTATGACATGTGAGATATTGACTCTAAATGTAGTTCAAGATGAACTTCGCTTAGCGAACTAAACTGTTCACAAGTAGAGGGACATATTGTTATTGTTTAAGGTATGACTAGTTAGGATTGATATTTCCGTGTTAGTTTTAATATACTTTGGGGTAAATTTTATTGATTTTTCGTTTATGTTTTTTTAACTGCGCCTTTCAAGTTAGTTGTTTATTGTGATTGTCTAAATATAGAATGTATAATGGTGCCAAAAAAAGGATTTTTGAGGACGAACAATTATTTTTTTAAGAATTCTTCAAGTCTTTTCTATAAATTTGCTAAAAACTCATAAAAATGCCAGGTTTTAAGATTTAGATAATTAAGCCACATATTTAAATAGCGAAAATCATATTTATTGATTGCCCATGGTAAATATCTTATTTGAACCTAGAATATTTATATATTCTTCAATTACGATATAGATTTTACCAGCATCTTTAAAAGTCAACTAAAAAAATTATTCAATCCGAATTCTTTCATAGATTTTGTTTTGTTTATTTAGTGTGTTCATTACAATTTTCTTAGTATATTTTTTAGATGTATAAGATACTTTTATCTTAGATTTAGGTCTTTCGTACAAGATTAAACTAAAATTTTACAAACTATATGTATTTTATTAATATTTTTTCCTCTTTCTAAACATTTATAACAGTTTATCCTAGAATAATTTTTTTCGTTTATCAAATTTTTTTTTCAAACATACAAACAAATTATAGAATAAAAACCACAAAGATATACATTTTTAGCACAAAGTTTTATATTTATATTTCACAAACAGAGATAATTAGGAATTATTTAATTTTTTTTAATTCAGTTACTTAAGCTATTACGATTACGATTATAAAGTTTGTTACAGAATACAAAGACATTTTTTACTTAGTAAAGAATATATTGTCGGATTTTCAATGTATATAAGGAAAACAAATAAAATGTTTTTTCTAGATAAAATTTGTTTTACTAAACTGTCAAACTTGTCACATAAACACTTTAAGTATTAAATGCCTGATTAAAAATTAAATGTCATTACTGCAATCACGATATTTTAGGCAACATTTATAAACGTTTTAGAACTCCATAAAACATTTAGAAAATAAGAAAATTAAGGATATGGAATTTTATTATTTATGAGATTAATGATTTTTCATGAATTTAATGAAACCTGCAAAAACGGGTTAAAAACATTCTGAACGTCTTGGTTGGAGAAATACTAGCAAGAAAAATTGCTTGGTAATTCCTACTCAAGCTAGAAAACAGTTGATTGATGAGTTATATAATCACTTTGTTTCTTAAACTATGTCCAGTTTGAAATTAAAGTATTATTAATGTTTAGCCACTTTCATCCATTAAAGGATATTTAAGGAATTTATTCTCTCTAATAATGATGAAAACGATATTTATATTCGTCCAGTTCAAAGAGAAAAAATTAAATAAATTATTGTAAACATATTAAAAGAGAATAAAACTATTTAAGGACACATTTGTTTAGAGTACGGATATTAGAGAAAATTACCAAATGGTAAACAATAAATCAAACCAATGTGTAAAAAGATGAAATCTGAAGATTTTTTTAACACGAGTGATTTAATTCCGAGCCAATTTCATGAAATGAGTATTGAAAAGCAAACTAATCAACGAAATGCTGGTCTGTTTATTATGATATATATATGGTTTTATATATCAGATTATTTTATATTGTATAAACATAATTCATTAAATGCGGAATAGTATATTGAATAAGCTTGAGAAATACATAATAGAAAAGTAAGCGTATATTTAAAAAATACAAATGATAAATTTTATATTATTTATGCGATTAGAAGTGCTGTAAAAGATCAAAAGAATATTTTAAAGAGTATATGAGCAAGTTTTTAATAAAACATTTTGAATGCGGAAAAGATAGAAATAAAAAATATATATTTAATTATTTAAAGTGATATCAGACCGCTTTTAGTTTAAAATATTCCTTCATTTCATTGTATGGATTTATTGAGTTTGGATGTTTGATTCTCTTCAAAATATAAATTTGGAAATCCTTTTTTATAATTAATTTAATAGCCTTTCAACTTTTTTTTATATTCTTAGAACATAATAATCATATTCAGAAATAAAATTTGTCGTAAATAATACAAACTTGTGCAACTTGCTTTCATCCTTTACAAATATATATTTTTTTATAAATTAAATCTACAATTTTTTATTTGAGATTTTATTATTTGAACATTTAGATTTTCTATTCATTAATTTTGTTTTTTATTATTATATTTTTAATTTCATTTTTATCTCTTAGTTGCTTAATTACTGTTTTTAACTTAAATTCACTCAATTTTCTGATTGAGGGTAAACCTTTTTTCCAATGAACCTTTTAAAGATTTTCGTTTCTTCTTTATTATATCTTAAAATAAAAAAATAAAGACCTAACTCAATTATAAAATGTTTTTTTTAATATGAAGGTAAGCTATTTATAGCCCCCCTTTGATTTCGATATTTAAATGATAATTTATCACCTTTGTAAATGTTTAATATATAAGTTTTTGTCTCGCAATTTCATATTCTAAAAAATTACATACATTCATAACCTGTTGACGTGTAATGTAAGCAGTGCATAATATTAACTTTCAAATGAGCTCTTCCACAGTGAATCAGAAAAGAAAATTTTTTGTCGAATTAAAAAGCAAAATAATTTATATAGAATTTCTTTTATATCTAAAACAAAAAAAGGCATCCCATGCAGGTTCACAGGGATTTGGGAATTTTTTGAGTGAAGAAACTAGAGTACGTAACAGTTTTCTTATCAATTTTGATATCATATTGGAGTTTTCTTAAACATTTCTCGTTTTCGAAGTACCTTAAGTTTTTTTGAAGTGAAAACTTCTTTAGGCGCGTTGAGCGTTTTGGTAGAGGGTAAAATCCTCGGTTCGCGTCACCGACATGCTAATGATACTAACCTGCATGAAAAAGTCAGTCTCGCTGTGTTTTTTAACCGTAGACTTGGCCGCGGACTACTAACCTGCATGAAAAAGTCAGTCTTGCTGTGTTAAAACTGTCCCGGCGGAGTATGAAAACAGACTGCGAAAATCAGTTACCTTTACGGCTTCCTCTCGCGATTTAAAAGTGAAGCCAATGTCGTACAATTCTGTAAGATGCGTCAAATTAAAGCTCTTAATATTGGCAATCTATTGGTTACATTTTTAAATATTAAAAAAATTTCTAAATAATTTTGATTATTGTTTACATTTTACATAGCGTTTACAATGACAAGAAAAAAGTAGTAAGCGAGGTTTTTTTTTTATTTTTTGTCAGACAAAATTTGTCAGCGAGAAAGTTGTGTGAAAATAGATGAATATTTTTTTTGTAATTTATGATTTTTTTATTGGAAGTTTAGTTTAGCCTGTAGTAGCGTATGAAGTGATGAGTGAACGTTTCTGCCGGAACTGTAGTTGGCGCATTGGCTCACTAATACCGTATTAACTCAATAAATTAGTTTATTGTGCAATAAAAATACCTTTACGAAAGAACCAAGTTAATTTAACTAATTTATAAGTCTTAAAAATATTGTGGGTTTAATTGTTATTGCAATTATATACTTTATCCGTAGCAATATTTATTTTAATTATGTTTTTAATATTTAACCTCTTCATCATGAAATGAGTATTATTACGGTATAAGATTTATCTTACTAGCGTGGTAAAATAGATTTCTAGTTATTTAATAATATTTTTTCGTGGATTTTAAAATTGGAAAATTAAAAAAATGTTATAATAATTTTAGATTTTATGAAATATGTTCATTTATTGTTTTTATTAAGATATTGTTAAGATAATTGTATATTAATTATTTTTTCAACCACTTTGTATTTATATTTTATTCATGATTTGTTTAACCCATCATATGTAACTAATAAATAAAACATAAAAAATTTCATATAATTTTTGCATATAGTTTTAATTACTCTCAACTTAATAGTTCCGTTTTCACTTCTATCGGCAGTCCCACGACTGCTACTGTTTTTTTTTCTTTTTTCAATCGTTACACGGCTGCCCTTCTCACTCTCATTATTTCCATATTACATAAGTCGTAATTGGATTATATTGCTATATGATAAACAATTGTGAGTGGAAGTGAAGAAAAGTATACACAATATAACTAGTTCAATTAAGGTACTAAGATATTACACACATTATGAGTTGTTTGTCTGTAAATATTCCGAAACTTCAATGTTCCTATTGTTAAAAGTCAAGTTTCAGGAATCTAAGAGCAACACTTTACCAAAAGACTGTAACGGGAGAGTTGATTTCTCATCTCAAGAGGTTTAATTACTTCCTTTCAAACGTGACACAGCAGCGGTCGTTTAACAATGGCTTTCTTGATATCGGTGATGATGGCTTGAACACTTCAATAGAGAAAGGTCATATTACTGACTTCAATTTACAGACTAAGTCGAGACAAAGAGCAGGTCTGACACAGTTGAATGAATTTCTAAGTACATTTCGAAAATAGCCCTATCATGGTTTTTAAAATTGATTTAAAATCAATCATAGTTATAATACAGGTTGTAATAAATGTATTCGCATTTAGAGACTTATGACGCCATAAAAAATGTAATACAAATTTGGAAAAGCTGTGTTGTAATAAAGTATCTCCATCAAACTATTCATCCTAATCTTGCTTTTCAATAAGGTACTTCTTTAATTCATCAGTAAGAAATGAAATAAAAAACACTATAATTAACATATTACATTTTACAATCGATCAGTAAACATGAGTGACTGTCCAAAACTGATCAGGTAATTTATTCCAAACTGAAAAAGAAAAACTCAAAATGTATACAAAATTTTATTAATTCTTAATTCATGGATCTCACCACTATCAGTTAATCCTGGATAGCAGAAACTTGAAATTTTATACCTTATAGACTTATAGGGATCCAGTCAACATGCATACAATTAAGACCTATTAATATGTTTATCAAAGAGGGCTTGATTGGGGAGACTTACAAAAGGGTAAAATGGGTTTGGCAAATGAAGGAATGCAGCTGGTTGTTGAACCTACGCTAAGGAAGATTCGCTCTCACATGACACAGTAATTTACTGGTTTTGGCCGACGGAACGGCGCTTGGTGATATGGGACATCACAATCAAAACACAGAATCTCTTCAAAAGGTCATTAGCAAAGATCATTTACAGCACAGTTCTACGGTGCGTTCAAATCTTCAGATGGCGAAACAGTTTTAAGAATATGATGAAAATCCAGTAGAATATCGAGAAATGCTCCTACAAACACGGGTTAACACATAGCAACTAACGCGGTGAACGATGCAAATGATAGAACTATATTTGGCACAATGCTTGAGGTGTTGATGGATAACGCTCTCTATAACAAGTGGCCACACGAGTACAGAGTATTCGGGGGGGGGGGAGGGTTTCTGATTCATCGGAAACAAGAATATTTATCAGTTAATCTTTATAATATGCTGTCAGCCAGTTAGTGTAGTTCATTGGAATTATATAATTAAGTAAAACAACACAAATGAATATTGGACTAAAATTATATTCGGAACAAATTTATAAATATTTCACATGCTTTAATAGAGATAATTAAGGTGAAAAAATTATCACATTAATACAAAAAAATAATTTCAAATTGTTAAGTAAAAAAACAAGGCTTACGCTCAGATGTATATTTCAAACAAGGAACAGAGGATATATGTAAGAGTTTGCGATTTGTTTTGACTTTTGACGATATAATTATACTAATGTGTATAAAATATATACGTCTACCACTTTTTTGTTGCATAAAAAATATAAATGTATACATATCAAATAGGAAAACAATTTATTTAGAGGTAAAATCTAATTTTGTGAGTTCATGTGTAACTATAAAGTTTGTAAGCTGTAATAAGCCCATAAATAGTTGAAGTCGGGTTAAAAGAAAATCAATTCTATGAGAATGAAACATATACTAACAGGGTGCATGATGAACCTACATAATGATGTATAGGTTATCCTGGTGGTGGTGGTGTGCGGGACCATCTTCCACCATTTAACCACTTTCCATACCAGGCAGTTAAATCTGAGAGACTTCTTCATAAGTATCACGGTAAATTCGTGACAGTAGGTGATAAATGTCTTGTTATTCATATTTCTTCTCACAATAAATATTATTCGTAAACTATTTAATAATATTCTTTTCAATTTCAGTTTCCGTAAAAATTTCAGATTTATTTCCGTAAATCATTAAGTATTTATTATTAAAATTGATGATATCTTTAACATTTGTGAATATCATAATTACATTTAGGACGTATTATTAAATTGACTTGTTTTTGACGTGTTATTGACTTCAGAAATATTGTTTTATGTTGAAAGAAAATTTGAAATGACTACCTAATTTATTTTTAAGAGTGATTTATTTATTTTTTTAACAAAAAATTATAATTGTACTTATTTTAATGTATATTTATGTTTTTGTCTTTTATATACTATAAGTTATATTCCAAATTAATATATATATATATATATATATATATATATATATATATATATATATATTATTTTTCTTAATAAACATTTCATAAAACATTTTGTACATTAATATAATATATTCTTTGATTAAATGTTATTTGAGACTTAAAAAATATATTTCGTTTTCTATGGTAATTTAATATTTCATTGCAGGAAAGTTTAATAATTCAAAGCAAATAAGTTTTCTTTATCTTATTTTACATTTGTTACAATTTATTTCCATAGTAAATCCTTGCTTGTCAGTCGTACAATCCACATATATAAAAAAGATGTTATATAATAAGTCAATATGATAGAAATCTTCAAGGAATACCGTACTAAAAACACATTATAGTCATCCTTGAAGTTTTGATTTTAAAATGTTTTGCGAGTGGTTTTCAAAACTGCAGGAAATGACAGTATACAAAAAACAATGTTAAGGTTTGTGCACATGTATTAATGTTGGAAATAAAAAGAAAATAAGGAATTGTGTGGTATGTTTAAATTGCTTAACGTCATATATTAGTTAAACTAATTAATCCTGATTCATTCTACATATTCATTACTCAACTCGGTGTTTGTTAAAGCAAAGGAACTCGGAATTAGCCAAATCCAGGCTCTAGTGAACACGTTTATAGTTTATTAGGGTTGTGGCTGCGTCCATGGACCTTTGTAAAGCCTGCCTACCTTATCATATTTCAGCCTTCTGTTAATGTGTGGCTTAATTATTATTAATGATGAAAGTCATAAATACACTTTTGGATTAATTATTAACAACACTGAGTAACAGGAGCGCCATAACTCTATTCGTGCTAACATAGTGAAACATCATTGGGGGAAAGAGGGGAAGTTGCATTATATTGGGGACATTTCTGATAATTCATTGAATGCATTTAGGACAAGTCAAAAACATTTTTAATCCTAGTTCTCATACTTCAAAAGTATGAAAAAGTACTGTGTAGGCCCAAAAATGTAATTTTTATCTTCAAAAGTCTTCTGTGCGGGATGAAATTTGATATTTATTAAATGTTTAAATAGGGGCCAACACGATAAAGTTTTATAACGCTTTTCAAAACTATTATATTGTTTTGTGGTGTATCTAATTAACAGAAATTCGTATCATTCGTATAAAGATAATTCTCTAAATATCTATAATGATTTATATTAAATACTATCAGTTACTGAGGACTTCGACCGCTGTTTTGTAGGCTTTACAAGTGTATGAGCCCTCATGGTTCAAGTTACACCAGAAAGATCACATTTAATACGCCAATATTGAGGTTACCTTGTTACCACTGTAATGCAACGTTATAAACCAGTATAAAAAACCCATTGCGATTATTTTAAATAATAAAACTACAATAAAATATACCTTTATTGCCAGAAACAATGTTAAAATTGCATAGCATGCGTCACATAATAATATAATACTCATTACAATTTTTTAATACTAACGATTTAATTTTCAAAATATCTTAGTTAAAAATAAGAATTGTCAAACAATAAAATAATTTTTTGTAATAAACAATTACTTTTAATCTCATTGCTCCTGTAATACCGCATATTAGAGCTAGTAAGATCGTAAATGAGTTGGTGAAACTGTCTAGAGTGAGTTAAACACTGCAAAGTATCGCAATGTATTTTTGAAACGATTTACATCATTTATTTCTTCAGGGGGCCCTTTAGAAACCGTATGCCGGCTTGAGAAGGAAGTTCCTCGTATCTTTTCAATCTATGCTGAGTAGGTTGGAGATGTTCCCGATACCTTGTATCGCTGTTGTGAATGTCTCGACCATTAGGCTCTTAAACCGACAGTGTACGGTAGTTTGCAGTATATACAAATATGGTAGTATTAGTATTTTGAGCCTCCTAAATGAATTCCTACACGACTCTCTAAACTTTAATTTAGTTTTAATGGTAGCTCTCTTTTTCAAGGCAAACAGTTTGTGGAAGTCGCTATTTAAACAGCCACCCCACAATATAATAGTGTAGGATAAATGTGGGTGGACTAAACCATAATCTTCATTAATTGATCTGAACAGTATTCGGCAAGACCTCTCAAGATATAGATATTACTTGATAGTCTCGAGTAAAACTTTCTCGGCTCCCGTATTATTCAGCAAACTCATAGTACTAACGGATTTTATAATACTCTAAGTTATTATATTTATCTAGAACGTATTTTTAGTCAAAAAATTAAAACAAATGGTGATGCAATTTAGATTTTTTTTAATAACTCACAAAGGTACACACTCAATCTACACGAAGTTCATGAAACAAATTCCGAGTTCGTGAGAAACTGCAATTCAAACAATGAGGATATAACTACTTTCAGAACCAACTTTATAATATTTTTATTCTGTTGTAACGTGAACTGTAAAATTAATTTTCCATATAAATAGCGAGAGATTGGACTGGTATCACCGACAAATTTTGAATAAAGTGTTTTTTGAATAGGTATTTTGGATAAGCGCACATGAACGACCTCCCCTACGGAGGATCACGAGCTGTATGTTTATCTACAATAACAGTTGTTTTATAAAGCATGTAGAATATCTGCTCGGTGTCGTGTACTTTTGACCCTTGCAATAAAAAAAAGACTTAAAATATTAAAATTTCTAGTTTTCAGTGTCTTCTTATGGTTGTTGACAACTGAAGTCAATCACTGAAACTAAATGTTTTTCTAACATATAAAGATGGCAATAAAATGAATAACACACTTTAAACAAATGAGATTGAATGTAATTTGAAATATTTAATTAGACAAAATGTACTTATATCCTAGATGGTTTTTAATTAGAGATTTCGTGTAAAATAATATTTACAAGATATAATTATAATCCCGTAAAGAACCTTACTTAGATAAAACACGATGAAGAAGAAAATTAACTTTTCTTCTTTCTTTACAACCTTTGTTCACTTCGCACTTTATTCATTTTTTTCTATTATACAGTATATCTTGGCTTACCGTTATACACGCCCTTATTTTCTTTCATTCAGAGTTTTCTCCTACAAATTGGTGAGAGGGAATAATTTCAAATGAAAAAAACGATCTGCTTTATTTTACTTTAGATTATATATTAATCCAAAGTGCATTAGTTTTATTTTACTTGTAAGAGTTTTGGTAACTTTAGGAGTAGTTTAGGATTTCACTGAACTGACAATCTGGAGAATTAAGAAAATAATAATTGAAAAGGAGTGCGGGAATGTAATAAATGTGTGACACATAACTAATAAGAAATTACAGTTTTTTATGCGTTGTTAATACAGCAATTATCATTTAGTGTGAGAAATGTCAGTGATGGAATGTATTAACGTCATATTTTAATGTGTGTAATATAATTATGTCCCTAACTCTTAAATGAGAATACATGTTTTTTGATCCTAGCACTTCCAATATTTTGCAAATTATTTATTCTGAGTTATTCTCTTGATGCGATCTCTTATTTGGCAATAAGTAACATTTTTGTAATTCCACACATTCATTAAGGCAGAGTAGACTCGCTGGAAAATATCACATTAAAATAAGACATTAAAGTCTATTGTGCAATAACATTAATAATACATAACTAACTAACTTATATTCCTAACACATACATCTATTATACATAACACAATTTTTTATGTTTTTGATGTTATCTACCGCCTATTTATTTAAAAGAATAAAAATTACTTGACCTGGTAAGCTATACTTATAGGTTTTAAGTTTTCTTAAAACATACATATCATAATTGTCTATTAAGTTATTAGGCAAGTTTACATTTACTTCAATTATTTTTAACAGTTAACTGCTGTTTTCAAACATGGGCTACGGAGATACTGTCTTAAAAGTACAGAACACTATACTGCAGTACAATATGAATACAATGAATAGAGTACAATTTGGTGCATTACAGTGCCACAGAGTATAGTACAATACTGAAGGGTTGTATTATGTTGTATAGATGACGTCATGAAAGAACCAGCGCAGAGCGTATTATCCGATGGGGGATTCAAGAGACTCCTTGATTAAGATGACGTTTGCCCTATCCTTCCCTCTCCCATCACAATACAGTACACTGTATTGTTCATTTCCGTTCCCGTTTGGATGTTAATTGCTAGTTTAATGTTTTATGATAGGTTATTTTGTGTATATTTTATTCATATATTTGAAGGAATATTTTGGGATATAATTAAAAATACTTGGAAATAAACTAAAGAGTGCCTATAACAACCCGGTCTCTAGTCAGTTTAGTATCATTTAGCGTCTATTTTATTTAGAGTCCGATCCCCTTTTAAGCTATTCAGTCCGTCCCCATGGGCCACTGGCCTGTGTGAGGATCTTATCAAACAGCATAAGGGGGAGAATCGATACAGTACCAGTTGATTGTACTGATAAAAAGTCACAGACAGGATTTGAACCTGCGCTATCTCTAACTCAAACCCAAAATCCAACGACTTAGACCACTAGGCCATCAGCACTCCCAAACTCTATCTGGTTATGTGTATTTTTAATTTAAGAAATCATAGCTCAGAAAGAGTTTAATAAAATAGTCACATGTCGAACTCGCCGTATCTGCATTTAACACGGGACATAAAGTTTAAAAACAGATATATGGTATTAACATTTAGTTTTTCTTGAATAATTGTCCCTATATTTTTGGGATGAAAGTCTATACAAGTTTACAAAATCGCAAAATTACACGAAAGTTAAAACACGTAAAATTTCATTGATTAACACACCACAAGAATCGCAATATTTAATAAAAAATATGAATACTAAAATAATATTTTTGCTGCGTTACTTAAAATGTTTCAGGTACGAAATTAAATGTATAAACGTTCCAGAGCTCGAGGCCAAGGCACAAGTAAAGCCAGTGAGATAAGGAAGGTCCACCATGGGCAGGTGTATTCCATATTTATAACCTTGGTAAGCCGGGACCTCTTGTAAACACACTGTCAATGTCTCTCCTTAGTGCCAAGTCTTTAACTCTTTTTGAAAGATTTATCTTTAGTGTTAAGTGTTTATAAGGTTATGTATTTAAGATAAATTGAGCAATGAATGCTTTCATGTGTATTCAATATAAGTTCAATTCAAAGCATTTAAAAACAAAAACGGTAGGCCTTTTAAAAACATATACTACATTTTGAGGAAAAAGTTACAATCTAGGAGCCGAGAACAAATATGCATTGTACAAGCATACAACGTAAATTCCCATGTAATTGATAAAGTATTATTTTCCCCTAAGTAAATTGGCCACAAACCGTGTTAATTTTGATGGGATTTAAAAATTGGAGCGGTATTAAAGTTTTAAAAATATCTAACAATAATAGTTTTCTCATATTACAATTTTCTTTTTTCGACATACAACCATCCGCTTGGTTAAATCAGTATCGCAAAATTTATGACAATACTGATAAGGTCAAATTCAGCCTACAAGTTTGTCTCTATAATATAAAACTGACGTTGATTTAACATCAAATTCCATTTACCATAAAAAGTTATGAAGCTAAGAAATATATGATCTGACTTTAAATTATTGGTTAATATTTTTTTAATCTTCAATACCTCCCCATACTCACTCACACCAAAATTAAAACGGTCGGTGATTATCGATTTAACAGAAACTATTTTGAGTTGTCATGCATTGCAAATTTGCTCTCTTCTCCTATTGTATTAGTATTTTAGACAAAATCAAGCAGTACAATACAAAAAATCTCACCGTGACATTTTTACTAGTTTACATGTAGCGGTGATGTACACGATATAATACAATCTGGAATAAATAATATACGAATAACTTATTTTAAATGACGCCGAATTAAGATATACCAGTTTCAATGGAAAAACGTATAGAAAACGCATCAGCTTATTTCAGGACACGTTTAGTAAGTAGTACTCTATTGCTTTTGTAATGTCGTGTTTCGATGGTGGTCGGATCATAGCCTAGAGGTAACCGGGCTGGTAAATTAAACACATGTTTGAAAGTTAACGCACTGGCCGAACCGACCGCATCTTTTCATGGTCTGGGGAGGACTGGGCAATACAAAGGTAGCAGGGGCTGAGGCGTGGGATTGGACACGAGCATCAGGTGAGGTGGTATGATGCCAGCCGACCAACCAGAGCCATTTATTAGAATCAGCTCACCCTCTACGTCATACAACTTGCAAAACATATTGCCACACGTGAAACCACATAAAACTAAATTATTGTACTGACATACAGGGTACCAACTGTCTTGTTACACCACATAATATTATTTATTTAATTAATATACTATAACTCTTCCCCCCTAAAAGTTGAAAGGTAATACAACATGAATACAAGTAATAAAATAAATATGATAAGTCATGAAAAACAATTTACACACAAGTAGAAATGAATACGGATAATGAAATCAAGTACATAACGTAATAATAGCACACCTAGTAAAATATCAAAACATGGATAATTATTGTATCCTCAATAAACCCCATTTCAATCAATTAATCAAGATAAGAATACATAGAAATCAGAATAGATATACACTCACATAATATTATAAAAATCATTTTTGAATAATTATAAGTTTAGTTTGCTTACGGGTTTTCTCTGCCTAGCCGGATAGCGGCGTATAACAGGTGTGGTTTGTTGTGACCGATCAGCTGGTAGTACCTCAGCTGGAGACAAGGTCAGGCGGTGCGGGGGTGACAAGGTCACACTCCCACTCGATGGAGGGGTGCCAGCTATTTCGGAACTACTACCTGGTCTGGGCGAAAATAACGCAGGGGGTGACATAGACTGTCGACTACCAGCTTCAAGATGATTCTTACTAGTCACTGTACTTGGCAAATATATATCTCTAGGATTTAATTCATTGTCATTTAAATCTAACTGTGTCTGCATTCCTAGCAATTGATTGATATGACGTTTCCAGATAATACCATTATCTGGTATGACTAAATAAGATACAGGACTTAGTTTTTTATGAATTCTACCTTCCGTCCATTTACCCTTACTTCTAAAATCTGATTAGTACTGGCTGTCCTACCAATAATTCACGAGTTTTGCTTCCACCAAAATTTACAATTTTTTTTTCTTGGTTACGGTGTACAATTTCAAGTAAATTAGGTTTGATTAAATCTAGTCTTGTTCGTAAATTACGATTAAACATAAGTTTTGCTGGTGACTCATTGGTTGTACTATGTACACAATTTCTGTAAGCTAGTAAAAATTTACATAAAGCTAATTCAGAATTGTCGTTGCTAAGTAAAGCACATTTCAATCTTTTCTTTACTGTCTTAACTGAATTTTCCGCTTGACCATTACTGGCTGGGTGGTAAGGTGGTGTGAAAGTATGCCGAATTCCATTTGACTTCAGAAATTGGCTAAATTCAAATGAAATAAAAGGTGGGCCATTATCTGATACAATAAGTTAAGGTAAACCGTACCTCGCAAACATAGGTCTCAACTTGTTTATTGTTTGTTTAGCGGAAGTAGAAGTGACTTCCTCGACTTCGAGCCATTTACTGTGTGCATCAATTATTACTAAATATAATTTAGAATTGAATGGACCAAGAAAATCCAAATGGATCCGCTGCCATGGATGTTCGGGATACTCCCACACATGCAATACACTTTTTGATGGATTTTGCCTTTCACTTTGACATGGTTTACAACTGCTTGCTAGACACTCAATATCCTTATCTATTCCTGGCCAATACATATAACCACGAGCTATGGACTTCATCTTTACAATACCAAGATGACCAGTGTGCAATTCATTCAACATTTGTTTTCTTAACACTTTCGGTACTATAACTCTATGACCATACATCAATATTTCTTGTTCTATAGTTAACTCATTTTGTCTTTGCGCATAAGCACTAAGTTCACTAATTACCTTCTCTGGCCAACCATGACAAACATAATTTAAAACCTTACTTAATTCAGGATCTAAACGGGTTTCTCGCTTAACATCTTTAAAGTTAAGGGGTATTTCACTTTCCTCAATATATTGTAAATAAGTACCTATGTAGCTTACTTGATCTGATTCCTCTAGGTTTTGTCTTAAGTCATTTACATTTAAAGGTAACCTTGACAAACCGTCCGCATGTCCGTTAGCCTTGGAACGGATGTATTCAATATCAAAGTCATAAGCAGATAAAAACAAGGCATAGCGTTGTAGCCTACTAGCTGCATACGCTGGTAATCCTTTCTTGGGACCAAACACTGATATCAAAGGCTTATGATCTGTGACGAGAGTAAACCTTCTGCAAAACAAGTATTGGTTGAACTTCTTAATTCCAAACACTATTGCGAGTGCTTCCTTATCAATGACAGAATACTTGAGCTCTGCTGAGTTTAACGACTTTGATGCAAAACAAATAGGTTTTTCACTGTTATCACTTTGGATTTGAGTTAGGACACAGCCCAACCCATATGAACTACTGTCTGTGTACAACTTTAAAGGTAAATCAGGATTGTAATGAGCTAATATAGGAGCTGAAATTAATTTTTGCTTAATTACATCAAAAGATTTTTTACAGGCTGCGTTCCATGCAAAGGGTGTGTCTTTCCTTAGTAACTGATACATTGGAGTTGCCAGGGTTGCCAGGTTAGGCACAAACTTGGAGTAATAGCTAACTAATCCTAAAAATCCCTTGAGCTGAGTGACATTAGTAGGCACAGGTGCCTTTGAGACTGCTTCAACTTTAGCTGGAGAGGTGCTAAGACCTTCCTTGCTCAACACATGACCCAGATATTCAATGGATGGACAAAAAAATTTACATTTATCTTTGCTCACTGTCAAACCATTTTCACTTAACCTTTGACAAACAGCTCTTAACCTGGCTAAGTGTTCAGCTTGATTTTTACCAGTTATCAGAATGTCATCCAAAAAACATGATATTCCTTCAATACCTGCCAATAGCTGTTCCATGATACGTTGAAAAATACCAGGTGCAGAAGATATTCCGTACGGAATACGATTGTAAACAAACAAACCTCGGTGTGTACTTATTTATTTATTTATTTATTTATACATTCCAACGGCAATGCCATTTTAACAATACAATGAATTGATGACATGCGAATAATTGGTACAAACATACATGGATACAAAGAAACAAAATTGCATGCTTAAGATAACTACAAACAATTATATAAACGTGTAAAATAACATAATTATAGAATATGTAATAATGATAATAATAAATACGGGTATGTAATAACATAATAATACAATTTGCTATATCAATGTAATAAATTGCAATATATAAGTAAAAATATAATAAACCAACAATATATACACAACAATAATAATATGACGTTACAACAAATCCATTAATTAGATCACAAAAGTATAAACTACGACTACTGAAGTGCAAGTTAAGCACAGTATTTATAAGTAACAAAGAGCAGGAACTGAGTTATGTAGGTCAGAGAGAGAAAAATGGCAGGAAGGGTCAAAGTAAAGGCAAAGGAAGTTTGGTCAGTGGATGGGGAAGAGTTATGTTGAGCTGCAGAAGGTGGTGGATAGTGTAGCAAAGAGTTTAGACAGCTTGGTTAACCACATTCCCCTCAATCCACATATAAGGACACCCATTTCTTTTTCAGTGTTTTCAGATTCGTGCAGAACAGGTCTAGCTCGGCAGGAACGCAGTTTCCAACGCTATGTAGTCTGGCCATGGGTCCGTTCTTCAGGTAGTTTGTCCGATAATATTTGCGAACAAAGAGTTCAGTTGACCTGGTAGTGCGTGGAATTCGAAAGTTTATCATGGCAAGAAGATCAGGACAATCAAGGGATCCATTGATAAGCCTTGAGAGAAAAGCTAGATCAGCAAGCTCACGGCGAACTTCCAGCGGGCAGAGGTTGAACTGTTTCATGACGTCATCGACAGGGACCTGATGGAAAAGAAAGCCCAATGTAGTTCCAACGAGTCGAACAAATCTCCCTTGAATCCTTTCAAGCCTGATAATGTGATGTTGGTAGTAGGGGTTCCAAACAACTGAAGCATATTCTAAGATCGGACGTAGAAGAGACTTATATAAGATTGAGATGGAGTGTGTAGATAGGCCACTTCTAGCTGTACGTGACAGAAGACCCAACAAACGATTAGCTTTGGCACATATGATGTCAATGTGATGATCAGGTGAGAGTGCGTGATTGAGATGCACGCCAAGATCCTTTACAACCTGTACCCGCTGCAATCCCACGCCCTGAATGTAATAATTGGCATGTACAAATTCTTCACCCCTGTGAAAAGACATCACCATGCTTTTCTTAGCATTCAGCTGCATGAAGTTTTCATCACACCATCTAGAGACCCCATCAAGGGATCTCTGGAGACTAGCACTATCCTCAATTGAATTCAAAACACTAAACAGCTTGATATCGTCAGCAAACATAAGAAAATTGCTTTCGATGACTTCCCCAATGTCATTTATAAATATGTTGAAAAGATAAGGTCCCAGTAGAGAACCCTGAGGCACTCCAGACTTGACTAGATAAGGATTAGAATAACCACCACCAAACCTGACTATAGACAATCTTCCGGTCAAGTAACTCTTAAACCAGGATAAAAGAGGTTCAGATATGCCATATGAATCAAGTTTGGAGACCAAAAGAGTGTGACAAACCTTGTCAAATGCCTTACTGCAGTCCAGGTAGATTGCATCGACTTGAGCGAAACTTGAGAAGGCTGATAAAATGAATTCTTCATATTGGACAAGGTTTGTGACGGTTGACCGGCCGCTAGTAAATCCGTGCTGCCTTGGTATCAAAATAGTGGATATGAGGGGCTTTAGACTTTCAAGGACAATAGCCTCCAACATCTTCGTGATAGGGGACTGTATAGTGATGGGCCTATAGCATGTAGCTGAGTCTCTTCTTCCATCCTTATAGATTGGGACAACAAAGCTTGTTTTTAAAGACGATGGGAAGAATCCCTCCTGTAAACTTGAGTTGATAAAACGCGAGAGTGGGGTGCAAATCAAGTCGCTGCAATAACGAAGTACAACTGGAGGAATGCAGTCGGGTCCCACACCCTTTGAGATGTCCAAGGAATCAAGCTTTTGTTTCACTTCCTCAGGGCTGCATCTTATCTGAGAAAGATATATGTTACAATCTCTCGGAATCAATGCTGGGGAGATATGAGTTGACTCAGAAAAGACACTTGAGAAGTGGCGAGCAAACAAGTTGCACATTTCATCAGGAACAGAAGATTCATCATCCCCAAGGGTAATTTTTGAGGGAAAAGAATCTGTGCGTCGAAGATTCTTGACGTGGCTCCAGAAGACTTTTGGGTTAGTAGAGATCGTCCTATCCACATGTTCGATATAAGAGTTATAGCAATCAGTTGCAAGAACTCTGCAAGTAGTTCTGGCTCTGGAGAAGGCCAAGTAGACGCTCTCACGACCTGTAGTTTTATAGATTCTATGTAGTATTTTCTTGTTGATAATCTTGGACTTTAAGTCGGAGGTAAACCAGCGAGGGAATGGTGATCTTCCGATCCTTTTAAGTGGTGTATTCTTCTTAATCAGACCACTAAGGGTAGTGATGTATTTATTGAATTTTTCCTCACTATCAGGGGATGAGTGTTCAATAGTAGAATTGAGGATGTTGACATCGGCTCTCAATTGATTGATATCACATTTGAAATAATTTGGTGATAGTATATACTGAGGTGTGATTGCTAATGAATGAAGACTTAGATCCATGTCTAAAGCAGGATGGTGAATATCTTCGTTGACAAGGGAATCGATGGACCTGTGCACATCGCAAGGCAAATCAGAGAAGAGAAGGTCCAGCTGGGAGCCTCGAGCACTCAAGATGTCGCTTCGCTGCAGTAAACCGAGTGTGTTTGTCAAGTCATAGAGCAAGTCAGAAGAAACCCCAGGACTATTGGCGCTATTCAAGTTGAAGTCACCTACCAAAACCATGTTACATTCAGGGCCTACTTGAAGGTGTAGTTGCTCTAAGGCATCACATAAGGACTGGTAGACACAGGTTGGTTGATTAGGTGGAATATAAGCAACGCAAAGCAAAAGAAGGCGATGACCATACTTCAAAAGAACGCCAACAGCTTCAATATTATCGCAGGGAAATTGCACAGATGAGGAGTTTAAGTTCCTGTGCATAGCCAAGAGGACGCCCCCTCCACTTCGCTTGTTACTAGTCATGAGTGATCTATCGCATCGGTAGACCTGAAACTGTGGGAGACCTAGCTCAGCATCATGAACACCAGGATCGAGATTGGTTTCGGTGAGTGCAATTAATTCGTAAGAGCTAAGGTTTGCATTTAAAGATAGTTCGGTTAATTTTGTTCTAATTCCATTTATGTTCTGATAGTAACCCTTTAATTTACATGCATTGCCGTTGGATGAGTTTAGTTTTTTTTAGGTGCATTTGTTTTGACGATCCTTGGGAAGCCACTCCTGTACTTGATTGTCAGGTCCTTTTCTCCAGCTGTCAAGCGCGATTCAAGTTCCCGACGAAGATTCCTTAGTGAAGAAAGCTCCAAAGGGGTTCGATCCCTAGATAGTTTCACGTCTTTAAGGGATGGGTTTAAGGAGGTAATTTGTTCAGTTGAGAAGCTACTCAAAACCTGATTCATATCACCCTCAGAGGGTAAGATTAGTTTGATTGGTCTAGGTTTTCCAGCCACCACGGAGCCCAACCTGAAGAACTTTATGCGAGATACATCAAAGTCTGGAATCGAACTATGAATTATGGAAGTTAGAAGACTAGTATCATGAGCTTTGATATCATGTGGTAGATTATTAGTTGACTCAGGGGCATTGAAAACAATCAAGTTTTTCTTCCTAAGATTGCGCTCATGCAACTCCTCAATTACGCTATTGATACTTGAACCACTGCCAGAACCATCGCTTTGCTCAAGGGTAGTCAACCTCCTATCTAGCTCTTCAAGCTTGGGCTCAATAGTATTAAGCTTTTCTTGTATGGACTGAATTTCAGTTTTAATAATTTTAGTGTCATCAGGGACATCACTTAATTTATTTACCATAGTGGCCAGGCTATCGACTTTACCAATTAGAGTGCTCAAAACAGTCGAAATATCGGGCGATGCTTGAGTGTTTTGGGGAACGCAATCAGCCCTAGTGCAGTACCACTTGATGGTGCTGTTGCTTGCAATTTTAGTGTATTCAGTTTTTGGGACGTTTGCGCATTGCCTATGGAACCATCTATTACATGGGTCGTCACATTGTAAGCCCTCCTCGTCGTCCTTAACCTTCTTGACACAGACGGGACATATTTCCAAGCATATGGTATTCATAATTGGAAATGAAAAGGATAAAGTAGAGATTGGGCTAGTTTAGATGTATTGCGGTGTTGAAATGTGACTAATACAATCAATGAAATAACAGTTATCATACATACATAATAAACAACAATAATAAATATCAACAACAAACATAAATATATATATAATATAAATATAAATATAACATAAATATATATATAAACATCAAACAATAATAAATATCACAAACAAATGCAAATTAACATGAACAACAATTGTGGTATTATATAGTCCGAGGTGAAATCTAGAAGGCCGTGGAATTTCAGGTCATGCAGTTCACTCCTCACAGCAGTTCACATGGTGATGACAGCAGACGACCGACACAGGAACATTGAATGTTGAACCATGACATTGACTATGGAATGATGGAAATGAGCCGAACCATGGATGTCAGGATCGGCAGTAGCAGTTCAAGAATCGTGGGTTACAGAATGTAGACAGTTAGTGACACAGTTTCGCACATATTCGTCGTAACTCACAGTACTCAGAGAACAGTCCAGATCAGGCAAAGGAAGCAGATCGACAATTTCAGCACAGGTATAGACTTAAATGTACCAACAAAGCAAATGCTAGAATAGACAGTCAGCCATCTTGCAAAGCAAAAAAGTACTGATGGTACATAACCTCTTAGAACTGTCATCCAGTCTGACTTGTTGATAAGCATTAGATAAATCTAATTTAGAAAAGGTTACTCCTTTCTGTAAGGAGGTGAACAACTCTTCTATTCTAGGTACTGGATATCTGTCTATTTCCAAGTATTGGTTAAGAGATACCTTAAAATCACCACATATGCGTAACTGTCCATTTTTCTTTAAGATAGGGACAATAGGTGTACCCCATTCACTACTGTCTACAGGTGTCAAAATTTCATTCTCAACTAACCTATCTAGTTCCTTGTCCACTTTACATTTTAGTGAAAACGGCATTGGTCTTGGTTTAAAATACTTTGGTTTTACCTCTGGTTTAAGATTAAGCTTAACTGGGTCTCCTGTATAACAACCTAAGCTTTCAGTAAACACATTTGGAAATTCTTGGTACAAACTCATGACAATATCATTGTCGGAACTGGGCCTATCGATAGGTGGTTTGTTTACATGTACATTGTTTTCCTTATACTGTCCCACTAGACTGTTTACATTAAGAGGTATGGTTACTGATACTTGTAAATCCCTGATCCAATCTCTCCCCATAAGCGGGTTTGCACCTTTTGCAATTACATAGAGTTCTAGAGCTTTATTAACATTGTTGTACTCAACATTTACTAATAACTTACCCAAGGGTTGAATTTGCTCACTCGTGTAGGAACTTAAAATTAGACTGGTACTCTTTAGCGGAATGTGATTAAGATTAGCCTTATAAAAATTCTCAGAGACAACACTGACACAAGCTCCGCTATCAACCTCGAAAACTACTAACCTATGTTCCAATTTGAGGTTAACCTTGATCGGATCAACTCTCACATGATTTAATCTTCCTAGACTTACAAACTCGTTAGGCCTATCTTGTATAGAAAACAAGTTACTTAAATCATAAACTTCATCATTTACATTAGGCCTACATTGTGCATAGTTTACATTTGCAGTAATTTGACTAGGGTTAGGTGTACTTTCTAATACATAATGTTGCTTATATTGAAAATTCTGCTTTTTGCTTTTGCCTTTGTGCTGGGGAAACTTCTTATTACTATTAAAATTTGAAGTGGTTGATTTACCTGAATTTAGGCCTAATTTTGATTTACACACTTTCTCCAGATGACCCATCTTACTACAAAAATTACATTTGTAATTTCTATGCCTGCACACATTTGTGACGTGGCCACCTTTGCCACAACACCAACACATTTTATCACTTGACACATTCTCCTCCCTCCTAGGCTGGAAACGTTTCCTCTGATGTTGATGTTGATGTGGAGATGGTCTGAACTGCTGCATCTTCATCCCTGCCGCCATGTTGCTGGTATAAGCCATGGACGTCGTCTGCCGCTCCGCCGCCTCCAGGGACAGGGCCAGCTGCATCGCTTTTTTATTTATTTATTTATTTATTTATTCTTCCAACGGAATTACACCACTTGTACATGTAATAAGTTAAAAGGAGTATAAACTATTGATAGCACTAATATAATGTATACATATTATAATTAAATAACAAACAGTGTTAAAATAAGTAATACAAAAAAAACAGCGAATTAGTAATAAATATGAGTTAACAAATAACCAACGAAAAAGTAAAAAAAAAACAAAAACAAAAACAATAATAAATAGTTAAATATAAAAACGAAGCAACAGTAATAAATGTGTAGTGTATGATAAGAATTAAATAACAACTAAGTGATAACAAAATTTGACACATGCAAAAGTAACAATAAATAACTAGCGACATGCAAAAAAAGATAAATAATCAGTAACATGCGTAAACCTGATAAATAATCAACAACATCTTAACATCTTAAATAATTTAACATTGAAATAAATATAAACTAAATCCACTACATGCATACCAGTGACGTGCGTGTTTGAGTGTGTGTGTGCGTGCGCGCGCGCGAGGGGGCAGGCTACTAGTTAGTTGTTTACAAGGGAAGCCACTTTCCTCTTGAAGGATGCGACAGTCTCATTGAAGAAATCAATGTCGAAGGTTAAGTCTACTTCTCCAATCAGGCGTTTCTTGATAGTATCACTCCGCAGACCGCTTACCAGGCGATCTCGCAAATAGTCCGGCAACTTGTCTTGAAATTCACAGTATGTTGATAGTTTTTTTAGTTGCACAACGTATTCACCAACTGTTTCATGTTCATGTTGGTTGCGTAAACTAAATTTGTACCGTTCCGCAATGAACGACGGTTTAGGACTGACATGATCTTGTAGAATTTGCACAATGTCCTTGAATGTCTTAGAACTAGGCTTGTTCGGCGTACACAAATCCTTTAACAAATTATACGTTTTAACACCTATGACTGTTAACAAAGTACTCACTTTCTTTTCAGCTTTAATGTCATTGCAATCTATGAAAAGTTCGAACCTTTCGACATAAGATGACCAAGATTCCTCCGCACTGTCATAGGGTCCCAACGAGCCTATTATTCCGGTCGCCATGTTGAACTCAGGATCTTCGTTAAATAAACTGTCTATGAAAAGAGGCGCGATTTCACTAACACAATCCGACATTAATGTTTGCACTGAAATTGATGCGAATCAATTGTTGTGTGTACCTTCCTACACCGCACTTGTGTACCTTACTACACTGAAGCGTCCGTGCACCTGTCTACACCGACATCTTTGCACTCCCGAATGACCAATGTCTTCTTGATGCGTGTTTCTTTAAACTGCCTCGTCGCCAGTTTGTAATGTCGTGATTCGACATTACGGTGGTGGTCGGATCATAGCCTAGAGGTAACCGGGCTGGTAAATTAAACACATGTTTGAAAGTTAACGCACTGGCCGAACCGACCGCATCTTTTCATGGTCTGGGGAGGACTGGGGCAATACAAAGGTAGCAGGGGCTGAGGCGTGGGATTGGACACGAGCATCAGGTGAGGTGGTATGATGCCAGCCGACCAACCAGAGCCATTTATTAGAATCAGCTCACCCTCTACGTCATACAACTTGCAAAACATATTGCCACACGTGAAACAACATAAAACTAAATTATTGTACTGACATACAGGGTACCAACTGTCTTGTTACACCACATAATATTATTTATTTAATTAATATACTATAGCTTTATCTTCACCGTGACATACATTCTAGTATGACGTGGATTTTCATCAGTCGTTAATTTAATGTTCTGTTATTCAGTTTTATAACACTCAATCCAATATAAATTAGTAAATGTTAGAATAATCCGGTGATAGCATCACCCGTAATTAAAATTAAAAATAGGGTAAATTGAAAAAAAAAATTAATTTAGCACCCATATTTTAATTTTTGCAAAAAGTCTAAGTTTTCAAATGAATATTGGCACGTTTTGTGAAACTCGTATTCATACCCCTATATATACGGTTTATAGGTTATGCTGAATACTAAAACTCTAGGGGAGCCGAACGTGATATAAATATATTTACGTAATCTAGATGGCGAGGGGTGGAGATATTTCTCCTGGGCATAGTACGACAGTGAAGTAGAATATTTAGAGAAGTTATTTGAGATACAGTATTCTAAATTTGCATATTTAGTAGGTATGCTGCAAGTAAGGACTTGTCATTATGTGCAGAATATTTTTATTCTTTCTAATAAAGAAAAGTCCAGTTTTTTACTTTAGTTTTTTACACATAGATTGATGTATAAATTAACAAGATACTACTGGTTATTCTTGTGTTTTGTGGATATAATTAAATGTAAAACATAAATATTCTAATTTTAGGATTACGGGTGGTAAAATTTTAAAAAATCCTCCAAATCTTCTTACCTGGTTAAGGTCTTTGAACAATTGTTTATTACTGAAATGGAAAATAAACATTTAATTCAATTTTTTACCATGCATGAGGGAAAAAATGGATGTTGGTTTATAGATATTCCTTTAGCTTAATATCCTCCTAAATAATAATTGTTTATGATTAAAAGAAAGGTGAAATATTTTATTGAAACTCTTCCAAAATTTCTGTTGAATAATTTTATTCCTTAATAGAACTTTGAAACCATTATGACCAAAATATCTCTTCCGTCAAAAGAAAAGCAGATTTCATATTAAACTGTCCTGTTGAAATGTCAAAATGCGCAATTAATTTAGATATTTGATTCCCACAACATTGATGGCACAATCTTCAATTGTGGCATATTAATACGTAAGATGTATTTTAATATAATTTCATGATCTGCAGTGACACATTGAAACAATTCTTTTCACCCATTTTAGGTGGAGTGAGGTTTGATCTAGCTGAATATAATCATTTCTGGTCCAAGTTTGCCTTGTTACCACGATCAATAAAAGTTTTTGTGCAGGTGATTTGGTAACTTTTATATTTTGCAGCGACACGCCTGGTGGTGAGTTGCATAATACATTTCATAATATTGCAAATTTTCATAATAATCGGTCAAATAGGTTCTAAGTCTATATAGGACAAACAGAAAAACATTCATTTACACACACAAACACACACAAATATATATATTGTCAGATTTGTCAGATGCTTAACTGCCGTGCTCCAAAATATCTTGCCTTGCCTTTAATGTTTTGCATACAACATCAGTAAAGCCTGTACTTATGTTTACCAACACGTGGTGTGGCGTACTTATACCTTATCTATCTTTGGGAGTGGGAAAGTGTAAAACTTAGTCATATAAAATTCACATGTCACGTACTAAACGCATTTAAATAGTAATTCAGAAACGCTGCAGAGTTTTAAAGCAGATATTATTCAAAGCTGCAGGATAATAAAACACTGCTGTATTGCTCAAGTGATACTAAGGATGAGATAACTTGTTGTTTGAATTGGAATTATATCTTTGCAAGGAATCAGTTCACTTGAGATACTATAAAAATTATCATTTTTGTACATCTTTAGGTGAATTCCAAAACCTAAGTGAAATATCACATTTCAGTACTGAAAGAGCAACACTTTACTCTCTGCAAATCTATGGTGGGATATTTCATTTCTCATCACAAGAGCTTTAATTACTTCCGTTCATAGGAGGTAGATAGGGAACCAGTGATTTATGCGCACAATTAAAACTTATTAAAATGTTAAAGAAATATCACTGGTTTGGAAAGGCAAAAATGGATGAAATTGGAACGGCACCTATGTAGTCTAGGACAGTCAAAATAGAGTTCAGAGTATCTTGAAAAGGCCATAGGCAATTTTTACTTACAGCACAGAGATCTTACTTAAAAGGACACACGCAGTGAGGCGCACAAGAGTTGTGGACCGCTTTAAGTGGAAAACGTCTAAATGAATTGATGTACTGTGCCGTCTATAACAACCGGCACACGAGAAGTATACAGTGTTGGCAGTTTCGCGCTAATTTGAGTTATTTTCTCTGACCGATCGGGGACAAGATCAGCTAATATTTACAATCAGCCCTATAGCCAGGTAGTGTGGTTCATGAAAACTATATAAAAGTGCATATGTAATACAAATAAATTTTAGAGTGAGTAAAATTATATTTGGGACCCTGTTCTAGACTTTAAAGATACTTTCATTGAAAAAACTTTTATTTCAACAATTTTGCAAGTTCAAATAAATCTTTTATTACAATTACATATATTGAATATTGGTTGAATATATACATTCTTATAAATTCATCTTAAATGTTTAGATTCCAAATTTCAATTAAAACATTCTTATTGAAATATTGAATATTCAAGTTAGGAGAATTCTTTTCTTTCCAAGAAACATTATATTAACTTTTTATTTATTTTCAAGTGAGAATTATTATTTTGTAACTAAATGGAGAATGTTATTTGAACTTTATTTTATTATAAGAAGAAACTTGATTTTAATCAAGTTTTCCTGTTTCGGTTTATCTCATCGTAAAAGAAGTCTTTTTATTTTCGATTATATTATAAGTTATATTTCAGATCAATATCTCGAATAAAATATCTATAAATCTAATAAATGAATATGGTTTTTAATAATTAAAACTTTGTTTGTTTTGCAATTTCATAATACTGCTTGATTTTCTTAAGTATATACACAACATGTTTTAAGATTAAAAAATAAAATATTTTTAATGTTATGGAGGTTTTGGAATGATTTATTATGGCAATCCCCCAATCCACTCGCTTTTTATCGAGCAAATTTTAATTTAGTGGAAAATTGCAATTGAAACTATTAGGATGCAAACGACTTTCCGACTTAATTTTCAAAAAATATTCTGGAATGACGGGAAAACTGTAAAATAAAATATCAATGTAAATACAGAAATATTTGTATTGATATCACTGACAAATTGAAATGAGTACTTTTTAAATCGGATTTCCAGATACACGCACATGAACGATATCCCCTACAGAACTCGGACCGCGCATTTATTCATATCAAGTGATCCTTGTGATTACAAAAAACTATACTTTTGCGATAAACATAATTTTTAGTGTTCGTGTTTAGTTTAATCTTATTTTTTAAGGTCAAACCTTGAAACGCAGTGTTTTTATTAAATTCATGAGGATTGAAAATACCAGGAATCCTGTTATTCATTGAAATAACAAACTTGAAACAAAGACACCCGAATTTATTTTAAAGGATTATTTTGCCAGAATTATCTTCATAAAGCATGACAATTGGTTATTTGTGATTTCTTAATAAATTAAATGCGTAAAGAAATCAATTATAAGTGCGTATCAATCCTTTCTGAAATCAACTAAGTCCTAAATTGAGAAATAAATGAAAATTCCAAAGCAATGGCTGCTGTGCTAGCATTTATTATATGCCTGTGTTGTCCATCGTATCTCTTATTCTACGGTACTTTAAGGCCTAATTTTTATTCATTCGAATATTGTTCTGCTGTTTTTTTAAATCTAATAAGATTTTTAAAAAGCGCACATGAACATTTTTAAGTTGTATACAAAATGAAGGGAGTAATTATTAACATGGTAACTACCGTACTTCTCAATATATTGAGACTAAGCGTGGTACAGATACAGTATTTACACAAATTTCGGATGAGTTCGTGAGCCAATTAAAACTTTTCAGACATAAAACCAAAACGATAAGTTTTAAATATGGTAAGTACAAAATGGTACAAACAACTTTTTATTGAATATTGAGTATTAGTATTTTATCATTTTATGGGCAATTATAACACAAATGAAAATGAGATCTGATCTTAAACGTTTTAAGCCTTTCTAAAAATATAAATCATAATCATTATTTTATAACTATTACTGCTTCAAGTTTTTGGTTGAAGGATTTAGAATTATACAATGAAACATTTACCATTAAACATGTTTTCAAAAATAATTCCCTAATAATTTTAACAAGAAATTTCATATCTGGCATATTAAAATCACATTTATTCTATCCGAACTCCAATTGTCACCTTCGAAGTCACTTGCAGTATGGATGGTTTATGAATTATTAAAATACCAATAAACGGAAAATAGGTTTTGCAAAGCGTTTCCTCCGGCTCGGATCAAAGAGAGTAATTATTCTGACAAAAGACAAGAGAAATTATTACTGTTTCCATCGCAGAGTAAATACCCATTTCTTGTCTGATAACAATCTGCAATTTATGGAAGCAAGTTAAATGCAAGTTTATGTTAATTTAGTGTCATTTACTACAGTTGTATTGTTACTTTTTGGGTTTTATGTAATAAACAAACAAACTAGACGCTCTGGAAGAAATATCTTTTAGCACTTTGCAAGCACCATTCATTATTTAACTTTATCTATATAATAAACTCCATTTATAATAAAATTTCTCTGCGTAAAGTAATTAAAGATTGGAATTAAAACAGGAAACTTCCATCGGAATATGGAATTTCGTTACCGTGTATTGATGAACAATTTACAGTGTAAACTTAGGTCGTGATAAATATATCTTATAATCCAAAAAAGGCATGAAAAGAAAAGAATGATCACAGACCATCATAAATGGAAAACGTATAATTGCACTTAGTCCTAAGAGAACCAATGTGCTTGCTTCTAGAGAGACATTCATACAGCAAAGCGCTTTATCAGAGAAAATAACCATTTAAAAAAACTCAAATTACATACAAATTATGAGATTCAAAACCTATATAATAAAATGTTACTAATGGATAATTTTTAAGAGGACTTCCTCACGCGAAAAGACAGATTCCTAATGAAATTTTAACACCTATACAGCCCAGCTACCCCTGGTTTTACGGTAATTTACCCTTATTTTCTCCCGTTCGATGACTCCTCCTATAACATTGCTTTGAGGCTACTATTGCAAACTTTAAATTTTATTAACTTCATGTCAAGGGAGCCATGATGAGCTATGAAATTTGTTTCCTTACGTATGAACCCATCATGTTGATTTTGTTTCTTGTGTGAAAAAATTAGAAGTATATCGATGGGTCTAGACCAAGATTGATTTGAAAAAATATGAAAATTATTTACAGATTAATTAATAATTGGATTAGTAAATTTGGTACAAGAAAATTATCTAATTACTATGTATTCTTCCTGAGTTATGGCGGGACTTTATATAATATTTCCACCTTAGAGGGTGGATATGTACGTTGCACTTTCGTCCTTATACTTAAATTTGAATTTTTGATGCTCGTAGCATGAGATACTCTCCTATTACTGACTTTTAATTGCCAAGAAATAAAACTTATTTAATCTCTAATATTTATCAAATCAAATCAAATCAAATCACCTTTTATTGCATTTTCTTTACAATTCAACATTGCATCGCAATCGTCAAGAAACCCCTTATAATTATAGTTATAAGCAACCCCTTATACATTCACACACACAGTCAAACTTACATCTTCATACATTCTCTCAAACACATTCTCACTGACCTCAGATCCTATGCTCTCATAAATCCCAGCGGCTCATCATGAATTCATCGACAGAGTAAAACGCTCTAGACACCAGTAGGCGTCTTAGACGAGTTTTAAATTGATTTTGATTGTTGGAATTCTTTATACTTTCAGGGAGCCTATTGATCAGTTTGACACCAACTTCTTGAGGTAGATGTTGCGACAACGCCAGTCTGTGATGCTGAGTTCGATAGTTGTCCCTGCCTCTTGTTTCATATTGGTGAACGTCCCTGCCACGAATCAGAGTACACCTTGAACTGCAGTACGTAATCACCTCAAAAATGTAGAGGCAGGGCAAAGTCATAAATCCAAGCTCCCTAAAAGATTCCCTACACGACTCTCTGAAACTCAACTTTTGTATGATTCTGACAGCCTTTTTTTGAAGTCTGAATACTCGTTCCAATCTATTTTTGGCACAGCCTCCCCAAAGCCTTACTCCATACGCAAAGTGTGGATGGATAAGGCCATAGTAGGCCATTTTTAAAACTTTGGGGGAACATAACTTTGCTAGGTTGCGCAAGGCATATATACCTGCGGAAACTCTAGCACATATGTGGTCGATGTGGTCGTCCCAGGTCAGCCCTCTGTCAAGGAACATTCCCAGAAACTTTGTAGAGTATGTTTCCTCTAAAAGGACATTATCTACAAATACAGCTGGCCCATCCGAACGTGTATTCTGCCGAATACAGAAATGTACAAAATTTGATTTGGTTTGATTTGTTTTCAAGTTCATTTCAGAAAAGAATTGAATACATGAATTCACTTCAACAAACGTTGTGATTTCCAGTTCTTGCAGTGTTTTGCTTTTAAAACAGAGAGTCGTGTCATCAGCATATTGAACTAGTTTCCCATGTTGGATCACCGAGTTCAATCTACTGACATAAATCAGGAATAAAAGAGGCCCAAGGATAGATCCCTGAGGGACACCATGAGGCATTTTGATTTTGTTAGATGTGACGTTCGAAATCTCCACGCTCTGATCCCGCTCCCTTAGGTAAGAAGCAAGCCACAGCTGCGGGAGTCCCCGAACGCCACATTTCTCCAACTGGTGCAGCAGTGTCTCATGATGCACACAGTCAAATGCCTTGGACAGGTCAAGAAATATGCTAAACACATGTTCTCGCCGTTCCAATCCATCGACAACATTTTCCAAAAGGTTGTTCACAGCGTCAATTGTGGATTTGTTTTTTCTGAATCCAAATTGCTCTGGATTCAGAATCCGCTTGTTTTCTAGAAAGCTTTCAAGTCTTTCATAGAAAATTTTTTCAAAAATTTTGCTGAACACCGGAAGAATTGATATGGGCCGATAATTGCTTGGAATGTAAGGATCGTCCTTCTTGAAAATTGGAATGACTTTGGCTGTCTTCAAAAGAGAAGGAAAAGTTCCAGATTCGAATGAGGAATTTATCAGTTTTGTGAGTGGTTTTAATAAGTGCCTGAGGCACCGTTTAAGTAACCAAACTGACAGCCCATTTGCGTCACCTGTTTTCTTCGAATTCAGTCCCTGTATGACACGTGCTATCTCATCCCCACACACAGGAGGCAGAGCCATGGACGCAACCGGCTCCGGAACACGCCTTCCACAAGATTGAGTTTCCGTGAATGACGGATTCATTGAGGCAACAGAAGAAAAATATTTATTGAATTCATTTGCCACTAGTAATTGATCTTCAACAATTGTGTCATCAACTTTGATCACAAATGATCTGGAACCCTTGTCCTTACTCGTATCTCGAGAAGAATCATTAATAATTTTCCAAGCTGTCCTTGAAAAATTTTTACATTCACCCAAGGCTCTATTGATGTCATAGGCTTTAGCCGCTCGTATGACTTTCTTGTAGATCCTCCGGTATGTTCTAAAAAATTGTTTAAAACGTTCATTTTCAGATTCAATAAAGATTTTGTGAAAGAATTTTAGTTTTTCTCGAGATATGAGAATGCCCTTGGTCAACCATGAAATTTTCTGAGGTTTGGTATTGATTTTTGTTTTTTTAAAAGGACACGCAACATCTAGATAGTAATTGAAAGCATTACTAAATGCCCGATACATGTCATTGACGTTTTGAAAGTTATTTAAAAAGTTCCAAGATTCATTTTTTAAAAGTTTGTTCAGATGGCAAATGTTTTGAAAATTACAAACTCGTGAAATTTTGAATTTTGAGTTTGTAGTTTGCATCCATGAACCACTATCTCCTGCGCAAAATGGTCAGAGACCGCCGTATTCAAAACAGAGACTGTGGTGTCAGAAATGTTGGTAATATTTATAGAAGCAAAGAGATCTACTCTAAAAAAGGAATAAATATTTATACCGAATGGACTAAAAACATGAGGTGGAAGGGTCTGAGGTTATAGAATTAGTTACATGAAATTGCATAGTGTAGAGTGTAAGTTTAATTTCACAAGAGCTAACTTGCTTCCAAAAATATATTATAAATAAATTTGTATTGTACCTGGGGTGGGCCAAATTTCTTTAGAATATTGCCGTCGATACTTATAGAGAGAACATTATAATTGGTTTCCCTTAAGAAGACTGAAAAACTACGAATTAGGTAGGCTTGGCTCGTCATTTATTCTAGACATCAGAGCTCAAACGTTTGTAGCCCAGTGTAATCGTGGTGAACTCGGTGTGATGAATCTACCACAAACTGGGGAGAAGAACAGAACAGAATAATAAAACAACAACTAGCATAAAATAATTAGTTATTTTTTTTACAATGAGTAAATTTTATAGGTAAAAGACTTTTTTTTATAATATTACAATCAAATATTTTAAAATAAATGCTGTTTAATGTGATTTTATTATGCGCGTATAATGCAAATTTCAAATAATAGTAAGTTTGTACCAAGAGAACTAAATGATTTTGAACAAAAACACTTCATTTGATTACGCGGTTAGCCATTTATCGAGATACCTTACATTTATCACAACTTAGTCTTAGGAGAAGAAATATAACTATATTCAACTATATTCCTTTGCAAGCTGTAAAATAAAATTCATCCTATATAATTGGTTTTTCTATTTAAAAATTTACTGTATAATATATATAAGTATAATATATGTATAATATACAGATGTCTTGAATGACAGGCCATATTTACGGTATGAAAACTATTACTCTCATTTACGGACAGAGCACGTGAGGTTTTTTCTGGTAGGCAGGTTGTCTCAACAGACATCAGTACAAAAAACATAACCAGTAACAAGTAATAGGGTCGTATAAATATTCAGAGTATAAAAATAAAGGAACAGTAAAGTTAATATCTAGACTGTTTTACTATTTACAGATCGGTACTTTGAATACTTAGTTCCATTATAAATTACAAGGAAGCTGGCTTTCAAAATGTTTATGATACATCCTGAAAGAATTAAAACAACTACCTCAGAAGCTATTGTTTTGCTAATAAGTGCTGTGAAATCAATTATAATAAATGTTTAATAGAATATAGAATGTTAAGTGTACAATCACCGAACATGTTACAGTTAACATTCAAACATTGATTAAGGAGATGTACTACAAAAAATTACATTACACTAAAATGAAGTTACACTACAATAAAATATAACGACCCGGAGTAAAGTACAATACTCAAGGGTTGTATTATGGTGTATAGATGACGTCATGACAGAACCACCGCAGAACGTATTATCCTATGAGGTATTCAAGAGACGTCCTTGATTAAGATGATGTTTGCCTTATCCTCCCCTCTCTCAACCCAACACTGTATTGTTCAGTTCCGTTCCTGTTCGGAGGTTAATTGCTGGTTTACTGTATTATGATGGGTTATTTTGTGTACATATTGTTGATATTTACACTATTGTTGGAAATATTTTGGTATATAACTAAATATGTGTAAATATTCTCTAAAATAATACGATTTATGCGCTTTGTTTGGCGACTGTCTGTCAGGATTTTAATAAACTACAAGAAATATTAAAATGTAATTTGTTTAAGCTTTACCTGAAATATTCATTATTCAAACAATACAACAAGAAAGCGCTTTATAGAAACACAGTTTTGGCTTTTAAAATATCATATAGCAGTACAATAATATTAAAGTACTAGCATATAAACAAAGTCAGTTTGTTTACAAATTAATTTATTCTTCAGTCTTCATAATTACCCTAAGTTTTAAGTTTATAAGTTGGTTCTTTATATGGAAAGAGATATATTCTGCAATCCCTTCGGTCTATGACGGGTCGATTTGCCTAAGTCTTTCCTTTCGAAAATCTGCTAAAATATTATTTATGAAAACCGCGTATGAAATGCTTACATGCTGCATAACTCACGAGATTTAACCTTGAATGAGCCTCAATGCCTTAAAGAGAGCCTCTCTTTTAAGGAGGAAGGCTCAAATCACGATACTTCATAGCATAAAAATAAATTATTATTAGTTGTAGAAAGTTCCATTTATTATTAATGTTATTAGTTATACGGGAGATAAATCACTTCACAGACAGTCCTAGTGCTTACTTGTGACATGTTTCAATTTGTAGCATTGTACGAGTTATCTCTTGTGTAACTAATATAATCCGATTTTGTACATGCTGTCACTGATGAGCATAATGAGCAATAATAAGTCGAAAAACCTATTAGATATGTCATCTATACACACTTATAATAGTTTTAGTGTTCCGGACGGAATAAACAAGCAAGAGAGGGAAATGAGGAAGGTCCATAAAGCTAGCAGGTGTACTCAATTTATAAAGGCTCTTGATAACGCTGGACCTATCGTGTACACACGCTGTTACAGATTTAGCCGTAAAAACTGTGTGAAACATTTTGTTCATTGCGAGTGGAAATGGTATACGCTTGACATTTATTTATTTTAGGAGTCTTATGGATAGCGGTTTTGTATTGTAAACACAATCAATTTTGTTGTTTTGTATATTTTTCATATTGTATTATATATAAATGGACCACATACTTTGGTAATTTTCTAAAACTGAAATGCAACGCGCTTACTTTAATATGCTTTAGTTACTATTACAGAAAATAAGGTCTGAGCCACACAATTGAATAAAGAAATGAACTTATTGGAAACAAAAAATAATAACTTATGTCACAAAAAGATATAACATATAAAATTTCTCTTCACTGTGGTGAGGTATAAAAAGCTCACACATATGGATGATAATACATTAATAATAAAAAAATATATATATATTTTTATAACGCTACTATCAAATTTATTTCTGGTACGAAACCAGTCAAAAATAATAGTTTTTAACATACATTTACAGTTAAACAATGTTTACACTAAGTCTACCAATTTAAATATCGAAAGCACATAGAAGTGAAGTAATTATCCACAAACAATAAAACGGTAAATAAAGCTTGAAAGTAGTAAAAAACGAGATACTTTACTATACCCTACTCCAAGCAACAAAAAGAAGTATAATCACCGGACTTCCCTATCTAACTTCATATGAACTCCAACTCCGAATTTAGGTTTCCGCTTCATAAAATATGGATCACTTTCTGCTCTGTAAACCGACAAAACTAATATTACATTAATCTAGAGGAACTGTGATCAGTGCTCTAAACGTCAAGCGCTCTCTCAAACTAAAATCAAGATAACTTTACTTTACTGCACTGCAGTATTTAACCATCGGGCTAAGGCCAAGGTTTAAATTTATCTAGTATTAATATTTTTGTCAACATCCATTTTAGCTGTCATATTTCAGACGGCACGATACATAATTATTAAACAATCAAATTAAATTACGCCTTAAAGTAAAATGTGTAACTCAGTAACTTCGAAGGAATATTTTCAATGTTTTTGAGACAGTTAAAACCGTTATTACTCCAAATTGCAGCCTTCCATCTTTAGACTGCTCACAGCTAGATTTCTATATTTTATTCGAATGTTATAGAAAAGTGAACAATTGTAATACCACTAGCATTTACCCGCGGCTTCGCCCACAACTTCTCTGCACCATTCCGTGTATTTTGTAGCTACCTCGAACTATTTTGCAACAACTGAATTATTTTAAACCAATGTGGAGGAAAAAATCAAATTCAAAGTAAAAGTATGTATGATGTAATATGATGTTTATAATGATGTACATTATATTTAAGATGTAACAACATGTATATAATATACATTATATACATCATTGAAAGTTGTATGTGGGTTTGACCATATTAAATTTTACAATAGTCCAAAAAATTATATCATTAAGTAACAAATATGCCTTGGATCAATACTCTTCGAATTTTGTTAATTTCACTTTCCATCCCACTAATATGTTGTTTACTTTCTTGTTATCCACCTAAAAACAATACATGTTTTTATAACATTCAGAAAGGCTACAATTTCAGCATAGTTCATGATTGATTTCGATTAATATGTTACGATGCCAATAAATGGGCAATGTCCTTCTTATTTTTTAGGTGCCTACTTTGCTGAATGTTGACAAATCAATCTTGATCAATTTTTAGCTGTTTTTAACTAACAAGGTGACGTGGAAAATTAATTTCCTCAAAAAAAATTTCACATTCTCTATATTGTGACTCTTTAGACAGCTTAAAACCTCTCTTAAATTTTCATAACATTACTATAAATTCATCGAGTATACAATGGAGTTATCTAAATGTGTCAAAACACACTTGTATTTTAAGTATCGCAGCACAGAGTCCAAATAGACTGTTAACACTACACTGCCCACAAGCAGTCCATTTGATAGTCTTTTAAATTTATAGCTACTTAAGTAGCTATAAATTCAACATTAATGTTGCAGTAAATGACGTTAGATGTTGACTTTCAGTGACAATTGTAATTTGGTAATTCAACATTAATGTTGCAGTAAATGACGTTAGATGTTGACTTTCAGTGACAATTGTAATTTGGTGATAGGCCTTAGTTATTTAAGGCCTACGCCAAGGCTTATGCCAGTTACATTAAAATACACATAAGCATTCAAATGTTGATATCATGAATGTGGATCCCCTATAGGGTAATTCACGGCCTCAATTTTCGAGTTCAACTCTTTTTAAAAAATTACGAGTCTCTTATCACGAGTTTGATTTACAACTAAAAATGCAGGACTGTAAAACTCAATTAAACTTTATTCTATCACATCCTCGTGCAGCGGTTCTTTGATCATTCTTTTATCCTTACAATTTTGATAGGGTTGAGTGGATAGGGTAATACCATCGCCTTCTGCTTGTAATCAAAATCCAAAGTTTTACCCAAACGGTTAGTGAATACCTCTGGAATTTCTTCTATAACTTTTAAAACATGTTTTATGGACTCAGAGCGCCATATTTGGTAATGATGATTTACCTTGAATTTATTAGTTCTTATTGTTTTGAATTGAAACAAAATATTTGTTAGAGCTAAACTCAAATTTACGTAGATTATTCTTTAAGTCAATCAGTAAACCTGTGTCCTCAATAAAGTTATCTCCGAGTATTCCATTTTGTGACAAGTTTTTAATTACAATCATATTACTTTTCCAAGTCAGGTTATCAATTTCAATTTTTAGACCAACTTCCCGAAAACATTTAGTTTTTGATTGCCAACGCTAATACATTGTACATTAGTGTCTGATAACGCCTTAACTATCTTAATTCGTATAAAAAGTAAAGCAGTCTCTCACTAATTAAAATAAAACTACTTTCAGTGTCTAAAAGAAATTTTACACTGATCTTACGTATTAAACTTACCAATAAACTTGGAAATTTAATATGTTGTTCAGCCTAGCGCTCTATCCAAATGACTGAAAAGTTTTTTATTTATATCGCCTACTTGGGTTATTTAAATACGTAAAAATGCCAACGCCGATAACGATCGAAGGCAATAGAATTGCATTTGAGCTTCTTTTTTGCAAAATGTTTTATATCTTCAGGCGAACGTGACTCCATATTGCAGGAGTCAAGTCTGTGACAGCGTTATATTCCAGAGGCTGCACCAAGAGGAAGGTGAATTGGAAATTTCAACATTCAGACAATAATTCTACAACCCTTAAATCCCTAAATGTGTTTTACTGTAAATTTCTGGCATTTTTCTTACTTGATAAGCCTTGAAACGTATGCCTGAATAAAATAAATAGTTCTATTTTTTTACAAATATGTCCAGTACGAGATTTTCCGTTTGCTAAACTAGAGCATTACTGTTTATTCGGTCGAACAGTGATTGAGTAAACCTGCCGTGTTTGGACGGCTGGATTTAATTTTCTTCAAAGCGATGGGTTTCCGGGAAAGCTTCTTTGCTATACCTTGGAATAAGCAGCTTTGGGGTCAATGTTAGATGTTTTCATTCAATGCAAGGACATGTACAATTTACTTAACTAGCACTTACTATTTCAAGGGGATGCTTATTCAGCCCCACAACCATGTACGTGAGCCATGAATATTCACCCTCTCACCTCAATGGAAGCTTATTCAGCGCTCGGACATGGTGAGCGCGATAAATAACACATTTCATGACGTCATGTATAGATGGATTCTATATCCGCAAGTACAGTCGTAACCTTCACTACTGAACATCAAAAACAACTTACCCTCTTTTCCTTACCTCATGGTCGAATGAACAGTGGTTTGATATGAGTGCTTACGAATGATCTTTTGAACTAGTATATGGGTAGTAGAAATATTTTAACCTTATGATAAAAAATGGGAATGGTTCCAAACATAAATAATTCAATTACAGAATCTTACTCAACTCGAGCTTTGAAAATTACAAGAAACCTAGCCATGAGTGGTGTGGTGTCGTATGAACATGGCTGTTACAACCCATTAGTTAACCGTTAGTTAACCGGGATTAGTTAACCGTCTTCAGTAACGATAAATTCAACTACAACTTATACCATAACTGGTAACAATGAACATTGGTAAAAATACCTTTGAAGTAAATTAAATATATCACATTGCAAAACAAAATAATTAGGCTTTTAATTAAGTAGCCATTACCCTAAAATATTACATCAGATACATAAGCATAATCGCACTAGGTAAAAGTTTCAGTATGTGTAGTTCAAACATCTGATAGAAAGCGGTTAAAAAAATTATCTCTCGATTTTGGCTGAGCGTCAGCGAAGCATATAGCTTGGGTGGCTGGAACATTGTTTGTCTGCCCTTCTGTCTATCCGAACGATATCTAGAGAACCAACTTTAAATTAAGCTTTTATATAAGTAATATAGGTTTCGATGATGGTATTGAAAAATCACAGATAAATATCCACGTGGTGTGGTATGCTCTTACATTGCTTAGTTATTACTCAGTATTGTATTACTTAAACCCCTCTACCATACATGGATCTCGGCGTGGCCAACTTGGTTCGTCTGCCCATGAGATTGATTGTTGTTTTATTATTGCTCTTGTTGGTCACCGAACGAATATTTGAATTTTTATTCAGTCCTCTGCTCCCTTCCCCTTGATAGATGGTATAAAAGGAGAAATAATAAAGAGAGTATATGAAACTATAAAAGAAAGCATGTTAAGAGCAATGAATTTGATGATCAGTCAAAGGATTTTTCCGGAAGTCTGGAAAGAAGGAAACTTGAAGGTGTTTTTGAAAGGAGAAGGGAAAGATCCATCTGAGGTGAGATCCTATAGACCTGTGACCCTGTTGCCTGTCCTAGGCAAGGTTGCTGAAAGAATGATTGTAAATCGACTGGGAAGAAGATTACGAGAGGAGGGAAAATAAAGTATGGAACAGTATGGATACCGAGAAGGAGTGGGGACGATTGATGTCCTAAGACGGCTCAGAGATGAGATTTAAGAGACGGAGGAGAAGATCGTTGTTGGATTTTTTATGGGCATAACGGGGGCCTTTGATGGAGCGTGGTGGCCCAGGATTATTGAACAACTAAGGAGATGGAATTGTCCTAGAAACTTAATACAAGTAATCAGAAACTATTTTTCTGGTAGAAAACTGAATTTCGAACAATCAAAGACAAAGGTTGGAAAGATAGTGGAAAGAGAATGCCCCCAGGGATCGGTTCTTGGACCGCTCCTTTGGGCGGTATTATTTGACGGATTGTTGAAACTTGATTTGGGTGAGAGAGTACAAATACTTGCGTATGCAGACGATGCTCTCGTACTGGTGAGAGGAAAAAGCAGGAGGGAAGTGGAGGCCAAAACGAAGATAGCTATGGAAAGGACAATAAAATGGCTCAGAGAAAGCAAATTGGCGCTTTCAGAACAAAAAACTGTTGCAGTTGTGCTGAAAGGAAAGATGGAGAGAAGACCTGTGATTGAAGTGGAAGAAAGGAGACTTAAAATGGACAGAAAGACTACATATCTGGGAGTTGTAATAGGAGAAAGAATGAGGTTTGTAGAACATGTTACACGGACAAGGCAAAAAGTATTAAACCTGATGGGAGCGATCAGGAGGCTTTTAAAGGCGGAGAAAGGGTTACCCGATTCGCAGATGATGGTGATTTACAAAGGGGTGTTTCAACCCATAATTTTGTATGGTTGCGAACTGTGGGGGGAAAATATGAATAGGAAAGAAGTAGCAAGAGTAAGATCGATGCAAAGATCGATGATTCTAAGAGCTATCAAAGGATACTCCACAGTGTCGCACGAGGCAGCAAGGGTGGTAGCAGGAATTTTGCCGATAGACCTGACAATTAAGATGAGAATTGAAATAAGAAGAATTAAAGAAGAAGGAGGAGATGTGGAGAGTGCTAAGAAAGAGTGGAAAGAAATGATGTTAGATGAATGGCAATTGAGATGGGAGAGAACTGAGAAAGGAAGAGAGACTTATAAGTATTTTCCGGATGTGAGAGAAAGAATAAATTCGAAGATAAGTCTTAACCATTATATGGTACAGAGTGTTACTGGACACGGAAACTATAAAGAAAAACTGATGAAGTTTAGATTGTGTGAAACGGATAGATGCAGATGCGGAGAGAGAGAAAATGCTTGGCATGTAATAAAGGATTGTGTAAGATCAAGATGAAAGACAAGAATTAGTACGAAAATTACAAGAAAGAAGTTTGAGCTTTGAGAGAGAGAACTTGGTTAAAGATGAAGAAGTGAGGAAATGTTTTAAGGAGATGGTAACCAGAATTGGAAGAAGGAAGGAGAAGGAAGATGATGAAGGAGGAAGAAGGTGAGAAAGATGAAGAGAATATCCAAGATGAAAAGAAATAATCTGAAAGATGCATACCCAAAATTAAAAATCAAGAAAGAAGATAAAGAAGGCAATAATGAAATAATGAATTAAATTAATGAAGAAGAAAGAAGATGAATAAAGAAGAGTAAGAAGAAAGAGAAGAAAGAAGATGAAGTAAGAAGACGAAGAAAGAAGAAGAATGATATAAGAAGAGAAAGATACAAAATTAAAGAAGAAAATTCCGATGATCCCAGACATACAAGGGTGTCTGGGGGAGGGGACACGTGGTAGGAGGAAAAGAAGGAGAACTGGGAGTAAAGGAAGAGTCCTCTGCTCCCATTGTTTGGTTTGATGGGGATTAATTATCCGACCATACCCCAAGTTACATCTGAAGCGCTTACTTCTGGCTAGTGTATAACTGTCAGTATAACCTACACTCGGAACAGCAAAAACCAATAGAACCTTACTTAAGGGCAACCAGATGTATGTCCAGCAGAGGTATGTCACAATCGGCAAATGACGAGGTATTTGGGGGGAAAAGTGCTGGTCGATGTCTTGCTTGCTGCAAGGATTGACTTTAAGACTTTGTGGTTTTTCCTTAGTGTGTTAAAGGTGTTTCCAAGCTTAAATATGAGGGAGAATTATCTCCTCTGCCTGTCTTGAATCAATGAGGCTGCAACAGAGTTAGTCTCTCCTTCTTCCAAGGTGACAAATGTTGTACCCGCTTCACTCAGGGAATCTTGACAAGAGGCGGCTTCTACCACAAGCCATAGTGGTGGTAGACCTGTCTCTTCTTGTCACTCCGGAAACAAGTGGAAAGGTTCGATAAGCAATAAGTACTACGAGGGTTTTTTCAGCTTCTTGTCCTAAGTGTAAAAGATATCGTGAAAATACTAAAAAATAAACTTATCAAGTGCTTGCATAAATTCTTTAAATTATTTATTCTGCGATTTTCTCTTTGTTTATTGTTACCTAAAATATAATTATAATACCTTCGCTAAAGATCAGCCAAATCTCTCATCATCGTTGCAATGCGTGCAGGAATGTGACTTATAATGATATTATTTAGTATTAAATCGTGTTTGTAAATTTTACAAGTTTATTTAGGTATTAATTTCATCTTTGCTAAAATATATGATCTAAAAATAACATAAAAATCTCCTATTTTCAAGTTAATATAATGAGATTATACTTATTATCTCCGTGGCAGATATAAAATGTATCTCGTCAAGGTGTGCCTCCTATACTTGACCTTGCCCATACTTTCATTTCGGACTAGAAATTGGTGGCCACAATGAATACTCCACTTGGCTCTTCTATCATATTAAGTTAATGATTTATTTACCATCTCTTACCTCTCTTTTTCATAAAACAATTGGTATTAATAACCATTTTCGAACAGCCCTATGTAATGGTATCTAATATTTCTGATTCCGATACGTATTACGTTAAAAAATTGTTCCAAGAATAACATTCTTTTAATATTTTAATTTTTGTGGAGGTCCATCTTCAGGTAATAATTTTAAAACTTTTCATAATAAAATTCCACTTGAACAGATGAGTTTAAGGGACAAAGCTGTATAACAATTCATGCTTTATTTGATTTTTAGGCTAGCTACTATCACATTTGTTATGTGTGTGTGTGTGTGTGTGTGTGTGTGTGTGTGTGTGTGTGTTTATATTATATCTGCAATATTAACTAAGTCAGAGCATTTAGATCGCTAGTATCGTTTAAGAATATTTTATAACATTTATTATAAATAATAATTTCTTCAATCAAAACTCTCTAAAGGTTTTAGTTTTAAGCTTCAATCAGTATACTTGTAACATAAGTAAATTGTATAAAATACCGAAAAGATTTTTGGCTGTAAGCTAGAAAATGAAACAGATTATTAGTTTTCATATTAGAAATGTTTTGGGTGTAATTCTAATGAAATTTCCAACTTTAGCTATGTTTTGCTAGGAACATGTGATTTAAAAGATAAGGTTAGTTACAAAACCTAAATGATACTTCCAAAATCCTTACCCGACTATTACTTGAGGAAGATATATAGAGGAAATATGTGGAGAAAGTAACGTGTTTGAGAGGTGACTGGGAAGCAAAAAGTGAGGGAAGAGGTTGAGGTAATAATCTGTTTAGTAAGGGTAGTGGTGGAATGGTGTGGTAAGCGAGAACAGAACGTGTGTAGAAGTAATTGGAAGGCGTGGACTGACATAACTATTAATGAGTAAACATGTATTCTAGGAATCGATGTACAGACGGCCATATACTCGTACAGTGGTTCCAGATGTAGAAGCGATAGTGCTGTGGGAGTAGGAGTTATGTAGTAAGAGAGAACAGAACGTGTGTGGAAGTAATTAGAAGGCGCGGACTGACATAACTATTAATGAGTAAACATGTATTCCAGGAATCGATGTACAGACGGCCATATACTCGTACAGTGGTTTCAGATGTAGAAGCGATAGTGCTGTGGGAGTAGGAGTTATGTAGTAAGAGAGAACAGAACGTGTGTGGAAGTAATTAGAAGGCGCGGACTGACAGGACTATTGATGAGTAAACATGTATTCCAGAAATAGATGTACAGACGGCCATATACTCGTACAGTGGTTCCAGATGTAGAAGCGATAGTGCTGTGGGAGTAGGAGTTATGTAGTAAGAGAGAACAGAACGTGTGTGGAAGTAATTAGAAGGCGCGGACTGACAGGACTATTGATGAGTAAACATGTATTCCAGAAACAGATGTAAAGACGGCCTTATACTCGTACAGTGGTTTCAGATGTAGAAGTGATAGTGCTGTGGGAGTAGGAGTTATGTAGTAAGAGAGAACAGAACGTGTGTGGAAGTAATTAGAAGGCGCGGACTGACAGGACTATTGATGAGTAAACATGTATTCCAGGAATAGATGTACAGACGGCCATATACTCGTACAGTGGTTTCAGATGTAGAAGCGATAGTGCTGTGGGGGTAGGAGTTGTGTGGTAAGCGAGAACAGAACGTGTGTAGAAGTAATTGGAAGGCGTGGACTGACAGGACTATTGATGAGTAAACATGTATTCCAGAAATAGATGTACAGACGGCCATATACTCCTACAGTGGTTTCAGATGTAGAAGCGATAGTGCTGTGGGAGTAGGAGTTATGTAGTAAGAGAGAACAGAACGTGTGTGGAAGTAATTAGAAGGCGCGGACTGACAGGACTATTGATGAGTAAACATGTATTCCAGGAATAGATGTACAGACGGCCATATACTCGTACAGAGGTTTCAGATGTAGAAGCGATAGTGCTGTGGGGGTAGGAGTTGTGTGGTAAGCGAGAACAGAACGTGTGTAGAAGTAATTGGAAGGCGTGGACTGACAGGACTATTGATGAGTAAACATGTATTCCAGAAATAGATGTACAGACGGCCATATACTCCTACAGTGGTTTCAGATGTAGAAGCGATAGTGCTGTGGGAGTAGGAGTTATGTAGTAAGAGAGAACAGAACGTGTGTGGAAGTAATTAGAAGGCGCGGACTGACAGGACTATTGATGAGTAAACATGTATTCCAGGAATAGATGTACAGACGGCCATATACTCCTACAGTGGTTTCAGATGTAGAAGCGATAGTGCTGTGGGGGTAGGAGTTGTGTGGTAAGCGAGAACAGAACGTGTGTAGAAGTAATTGGAAGGCGTGGACTGACAGGACTATTGATGAGTAAACATGTATTCCAGAAATAGATGTACAGACGGCCATATACTCCTACAGTGGTTTCAGATGTAGAAGCGATAGTGCTGTGGGAGTAGGAGTTATGTAGTAAGAGAGAACAGAACGTGTGTGGAAGTAATTAGAAGGCGCGGACTGACAGGACTATTGATGAGTAAACATGTATTCCAGGAATAGATGTACAGACGGCCATATACTCCTACAGTGGTTTCAGATGTAGAAGCGATAGTGCTGTGGGAGTAGGAGTTATGTAGTAAGAGAGAACAGAACGTGTGTGGAAGTAATTAGAAGGCGCGGACTGACAGGACTATTAATGATTAAACATGTATTCCAGGAATAGATGTACAGACGGCCATATACTCGTACAGTGGTTTCAGATGTAGAAGCGATAGTGCTGTGGGGGTAGGAGTTGTGTGGAAGAGAGAGCAGAACGTGTGTAGAAGTGCGCCGACTGACAGGACTATTGATGAGTAAACATGTATTCCAGAAATAGATGTACAGACGGCCATATACTCGTACAGTGGTTTCAGATGTAGAAGCGATAGTGCTGTGGGGGTAGGAGTTGTGTGGTAAGAGAGAGCAGAACGTGTGTAGAAGTGCGCGGACTGACAGGACTATTGATGAGTAAACATGTATTCCAGAAATAGATGTACAGACGGCCATATACTCGTACAGAGGTTTCAGATGTAGAAGCGATAGTGCTGAGGGGGTAGGAGTTGGATTTGTGCAGTGCTGGAACATGGGTCTCGAATACTGTAGTGAATAATACAGAGCACGAGAGGCATATTTTAAATATCAAGACGGCAGTTGTTCTAGTCATTAATTTGAATGTAAATAAATCGATATAATTCATGATATATTTGAATCTGTACTTATCTGAGTGGAAACTGATAATGCTGATGAACTTAGAATTTATTGAAAGGAAGAAGGATCCTTGGGCGTAATACGAAATATTAGCAGCCAATATTACGCAAGCTTATACTTGTGTACTTTAGAAATAAATAAGGAAGCATATTGCGTTATATGCAGAGAGGTTATATGGTAATACATAATATTGATAAATGGTAAATGGAATATACGGGATGATAACATGAGCTTATAGTGTGGAAGTTACTTTATGAGGTGTAATGTATTATGTATGGACTTGGCAGTGCAGGTAATGTAAGTAATTGGCAGATTCAGTAGGCATAGTCTCAATAAGTGTTAAAGAATCTATACATGGTTTTTGTGAGAGGTTGTAAGTAGTTAAATTCTTCATTGTGAAAGTTTGTAATTTTACTCGGTACTTTTATTAAATTCAAACTAACCATTCAGAAAGTCGTATCCAAAGCTTTCTGATTACGTAACTTAAAAACCAATCAGGCGTTTCTAAAGGTAAAATTCCATTGTACATATTTTATAATCTACTCAAATACCTTAATTATATTTTGTACCTTTCTTTATTTTCAGGATTTTAATATTGAAAATTTCTTATTGCAATCCATCTTAGTATTATATACCATTAATAATGAGTTTATGGGTTTCCCCTTAATATACACAGAACACCAGTCTTTACTGTCAAAATATGGTTAAGATCTATATAGATGATACAACTTTCATTTAAGAGTGTGGAAGAAACTCATAATTATATGCTTTATTCGTACGTTTGTCAAGTCCCAAGCACTCAATACACAAACATGTTGTATAAATAACAACCTATGCATGTATAAAATTAAAAGGAAAGTTCACTTTGACTGTTAACCGCAATTATAGTTTTCTCTAATATCTCAAATCTACCAATGTCTAAAATCGTGAATTTGTGAGAAATGACTACAACTCAATCTTACAATACCATAATAATAATAATAAAAACGTTATACACGTTTTCTTAATAAAGGAATATTTCAATGTGCATGCCTGATCTTTAAGAAAATTTAATTCTTGTGTACCAATTTGTCTATTTTCGCGATATATCGACAGCGAACTGATCTATATATATATATATATATATAAATAAAAGTCGTTTGACAGGTATTTGGTCTTCTGATCATATGTTAGTTTGCTTATTTAAACGCATATGTGACAGATACGGCCAAATACAAAATAATTGAATCGGAAAAAGTAAGCGCTCTGTGGTGTAATGGTAGCACATTCACCCGGCAAGTGAGAGATCCGGGTTCGACTCCCGGCGGAGCAAGTACTTTTTGCGATTCAATGTTTATTGAAATTAAATAAGGCAATTGCCATTTATACAATTTAATGTAAATAAAAGTCGTTTGACAGGTATTTGGTCTTCTGATCATATGTTAGTTTGCTTATTTAAACGCATATGTGACAGATACGGCCAAATACAAAATAATTGAATCGGAAAAAGTAAGCGCTCTGTGGTGTAATGGTAGCACATTCACCCGGCAAGTGAGAGATCCGGGTTCGACTCCCGGCGGAGCAAGTACTTTTTGCGATTCAATGTTTATTGAAATTAAATAAGGCAATTGCCATTTATACAATTTAATGTAAATAAAAGTCGTTTGACAGGTATTTGGTCTTCTGATCATATGTTAGTTTGCTTATTTAAACGCATATGTGACAGATACGGCCAAATACAAAATAATTGAATCGGAAAAAGTAAGCGCTCTGTGGTGTAATGGTAGCACATTCACCCGGCAAGTGAGAGATCCGGGTTCGACTCCCGGCGGAGCAAGTACTTTTTGCGATTCAATGTTTATTGAAATTAAATAAGGCAATTGCCATTTATACAATTTAATGTAAATAAAAGTCGTTTGACAGGTATTTGGTCTTCTGATCATATGTTAGTTTGCTTATTTAAACGCATATGTGACAGATACGGCCAAATACAAAATAATTGAATCGGAAAAAGTAAGCGCTCTGTGGTGTAATGGTAGCACATTCACCCGGCAAGTGAGAGATCCGGGTTCGACTCCCGGCGGAGCAAGTACTTTTTGCGATTCAATGTTTATTGAAATTAAATAAGGCAATTGCCATTTATACAATTTAATGTAAATAAAAGTCGTTTGACAGGTATTTGGTCTTCTGATCATATGTTAGTTTGCTTATTTAAACGCATATGTGACAGATACGGCCAAATACAAAATAATTGAATCGGAAAAAGTAAGCGCTCTGTGGTGTAATGGTAGCACATTCACCCGGCAAATGAGAGATCCGGGTTCGACTCCCGGCGGAGCAAGTACTTTTTGCGATTCAATGTTTATTGAAATTAAATAAGGCAATTGCCATTTATACAATTTAATGTAAATAAAAGTCGTTTGACAGGTATTTGGTCTTCTGATCATATGTTAGTTTGCTTATTTAAACGCATATGTGACAGATACGGCCAAATACAAAATAATTGAATCGGAAAAAGTAAGCGCTCTGTGGTGTAATGGTAGCACATTCACCCGGCAAGTGAGAGATCCGGGTTCGACTCCCGGCGGAGCAAGTACTTTTTGCGATTCAATGTTTATTGAAATTAAATAAGGCAATTGCCATTTATACAATTTAATGTAAATAAAAGTCGTTTGACAGGTATTTGGTCTTCTGATCATATGTTAGTTTGCTTATTTAAACGCATATGTGACAGATACGGCCAAATACAAAATAATTGAATCGGAAAAAGTAAGCGCTCTGTGGTGTAATGGTAGCACATTCACCCGGCAAGTGAGAGATCCGGGTTCGACTCCCGGCGGAGCAAGTACTTTTTGCGATTAAATGTTTATTGAAATTAAATAAGGCAATTGCCATTTATACAATTTAATGTAAATAAAAGTCGTTTGACAGGTATTTGGTCTTCTGATCATATGTTAGTTTGCTTATTTAAACGCATATGTGACAGATACGGCCAAATACAAAATAATTGAATCGGAAAAAGTAAGCGCTCTGTGGTGTAATGGTAGCACATTCACCCGGCAAGTGAGAGATCCGGGTTCGACTCCCGGCGGAGCAAGTACTTTTTGCGATTCAATGTTTATTGAAATTAAATAAGGCAATTGCCATTTATACAATTTAATGTAAATAAAAGTCGTTTGACAGGTATTTGGTCTTCTGATCATATGTTAGTTTGCTTATTTAAACGCATATGTGACAGATACGGCCAAATACAAAATAATTGAATCGGAAAAAGTAAGCGCTCTGTGGTGTAATGGTAGCACATTCACCCGGCAAGTGAGAGATCCGGGTTCGACTCCCGGCGGAGCAAGTACTTTTTGCGATTCAATGTTTATTGAAATATATATATATATATATATATATATATATATATATATATATATATATATGTACAGAAGAATGAGTTATTTGATAGTGCATGTTATAGGTTTTGGCTGAGCGTCAGTAAATTTTTAATTTGTTTACGGGTAACCGTGATGGAAAATCGTATATTTGTAATCAAAGTGAGGGAAAAATTACACGTAACTTTAACACGTGACATTATAACGTATATAGTCTAACTGTGCATGCGACATGAGCAATACTTGTTATGGCACACATGGTGTGACGTGCTTCTACATTGGTATATTAATAATAATAACGTAAAGAACAACATTAGCTTAAGGAGTGTATGATACTTCGTAAAATTATACTTTGCACTTTTTAGGTAAATAGTATAAAGTAATTACCTTTAACTCAAAATAAGCAATTGCAGTCTTCTGAAAATAGTCTATTTTGTGGAAAATATAAACGATTGTTAGGGCTAAAAAATATTTATAATCTTGGACAAGATCTAAGCAGACTACAGTAACACTCATAGACACAGATAAAATTAATTTTAACAACTGGAACTATCATTCGCTTGCCACAGGAGGTACTTTATCGGTAGCGACCGTTCATCCATCAAACATAAACTATGTTAACTAAGTAATTAAATGACACAAAGCGTCTCCACTACCTTTGACATGTGTACATTGTACTCGAACCTGCAAAGTTTATTCAACTTAGTATGTTTTCATTGTTGCTTCTCAACTTACAAATAATGGCAGTACTTGGAGAACTACTGTTGTGTTTTCTCTAATCCTATCCTTGGTTTAAATCAAAAATTCAGTTGTAAGCAAAACGTTTTTATCTTATATACCTCTGACGTTACCTTTTTCACCTAAACTTTATAGAAAACCATATAATAAAGAATATACGTTCTAACCAATAAATTTTAGAGATATTGTTCATAGCAAAGAATTTGATTGAAATGGAATAGTATCAAAAGGTTTAAGCATATGAAACGATAATTACTTCTCAAACTATACATTCTTCACTTGATATGCACTTATATCTCATTTGTAGCATTTGCTTGCTACATAGGCAATTTAAAAACTAGTTATTAAATATTTATTAGAGAAATGTATGCGAAAGTATTTTAGAATTAATTAGTGATGTTAAAGTATAGGTACATTAAATTGTGTAATTTCTCAAGAAAGGGTCTGCGGATACAGGATGGTACAGTGAGATAGCAGGTTTTTCTGGTAGTCTAGTTTGTTAACGTGATTACAACAGGGGTAGGTTGAAGATTACTTTTTTCTCTCTGACCTTAATTGTGATTAAACGGTTGGAGGCCAGTCATAGGCTTGGTTTTTATTTAGCTTGTTTACTGAAGGGGAGGTATAAATAGCTACAACACGAGATTCCTGGCGTCTTTTTTGAGTTTCTTTTGCTGTTAATTTAGTTGGTGGTTTGCTTCTAATTAGTTCCCTGTACTCATCTGCGATAGATTTTGCGGATATTGTACAATTTTTTCTACAAAAATAAAGTTAGAAAATTTGAATTCAGTTAATAAATAACGCAACTTTTCAGGGGAGCACTCATCGTTGAATATAGTTTTCAAGCTTTTTTTAAATTATACTCATCAATTTTAATATTATATTACAGTTGCTAAGTTAGCTAATAACAGGTTAGTATTCAACAGTCAGAATAATTTTTATACATCAAGGTATAAAGATTTTAATATGTATTTTGGGGTCAAGCAGAGTTAAATTATAGTTTTATGTTTGAGTATGTACCAACAGTCACAGTTTATGACATAAGTGGAGCAAAGAATGTTTCAGGAAGTTTTTAGTTCAGATTTATTTAGCGTCGTTTATAATGGACAAAAGTACGTTTCAATTTATATCAAATTATAACCTTTATTTTATGTGAGTTTTAAAAGAAATTTAAACATTTAGTTCAATTTTACTTTTGAAAAAAGTTAACTTTAATTTATTTTATTTGAACGAAGAAAACCGTTCGTTCTTGAACTGTTACAAAACATTGGTTGTGTAAGCTTTTAGGAATTAAATGTAAACATTAATTAAGTACAAGTATTGTTATTTTAAGTCCAAATTAATGAACTGCTTGTTAATAAACAATGTTTTAAAGTGATTTGAGAAGGTATTTTCCTGCCTATCTACCGTAATAAATATAATTCATTCATTATTAAACTATATAAATAAGTGCAATTGAATTAATTAATAATTTATGTAAAGATATTTTGTGAAACTTGCAGATAGATCTCTTTACACCATTGTTGGACGCAAATAATAGACATCTTAAACAACTGCATAGAGATTAAAATTCGCCACTTTACGGGTATGTAATAGCTGAGGCTGACATCACATTTATTTCTTTTTAACGTTTTATTTATATTTGGGTACAAATATATTGTACATTCTATTGCAATTGCAAACGAAAAGAAATTATATTGAAAAAAAAATTATTTTAAATTTAAAATACTTTTTGTACCCTCTCATTTCGACCACCAACAAAACTAGAAAGCGAAGTTGACGATCTATTTTTTCATCACATAAATTTCTCTATAGATCTCAATAAAAATCAGGTTGAGTGTTTATAGAACACATACAGTATATGCTCTTAGCCTCAAGACTAATAGCAGTACAGTGACCTATTGGATTATGGTCACTGAGTGTAATTGAACAAAACAATGAAAGGTATGAGTGTAAGGGATTATTCTATGTATTTTTTTGTATTCGTGTTAAATAGTGACTCATCCCGTCCTCTTTTTCACTTTAATTCAGCTCTTACTTCATGGGCCGCAGAAATTCGTTAGCTGCTTTTCTCTATATACATGCTCTTTATATTGTACTTACAACCATTAGAAACGGAGACAACTGTAGTGTAACTTAATTATTATCGTAACACAAATGTTTGAAAAATTGCAAGTAATGGCTGTTTTTTTTTAACCCTAGTAGAGCCGTCTAACTTACATTTCGGCAACTATTTACATCCGAGGTACAATTAAAGGCACACTTTTAATTTTACGGATTGAAGGTTACTTGAGAAAAGTTTTTTTCTTTTATTTATTTAATTTAAATTATTGTCTAAATTTATATTATTATGTGTATATTATTAATAACTCTTTGTTTATAACAGGATGGCTCCAAATGTACAGTCAGATTATAGTAGAAAACGTGAATCATGAATCTCATAACAAACATGGCAATATTACAAATATGATATAAGTATTTTAATATAAATAAATATAGGTTCATCAGTACACAATTTATATATTCCCAATAGTTATCACCTACCTGTGAGATTGAACACAGTGAAGAAGAATAAGAGGTTACAATGTTTTTCTAGAAGTAATGTGTCAAGGGTTTTTTTAGCCATATGCCAACATTAACCACACGAATGTTCCTACACAAACGTTAATCCAAATACAAATTGAATTGTAACTGTTATTTCATTCAGTATAGTTATTCCATTTTCACTCTGTGCAAATTTTACAATTACCTTCTGAAATAAGTAATGCAAATGAACCTTTTGGATTTTATTCCAAAACTGTAATTAATCTACACTGAATAATGAAATATGCTTTGTGTAAGAGTTATATGAATATGAAATGATGAATATAAGATAAAATCTAGAATAAATACTCCTAGAGCCCAGGTCTTCCAGTTCTTTAGTGCTAAGCTGATCTTCCTCTGGTTGAGGGGTTCCTGGCCAACTAAACTACCAAAAGACTTGCAGAATACAAAACAACTTATATTTTTCGGGCCACGGATATTCATAAATACATTTTTTATTGCTGAGATAATCTATCTCACTGTTTCTACCCAAAAATAATGGATAAATATTTTACACTGTAAGTGATGTAAGTTAAGTATGTGGGCTCAGCTATTTTATATAATTTTATTTAAAATCTATCCATCGTAACTCTTAATAGAGGACAAAAATAGCGAGTATGTATGACTTTTAAAGCTTTCTAATATTATTTCAGTCATAGTCGAATTTAAAAATTTCAATTTCAATTTATCAGTTTAAATTTTTGTGCCTTAAATATTTTAAATTTAAGAGAGAATATTATATAATTGAAGGAAGCACATTCTTTAATTTTTAATTTTCATTCAAAACACGTACTGCTGCCATATTCCAGAATATTTTTAATAAGAAAAGCCTCTAAACTATCATATGAAATATTTTTATTAAAATAGCGTAAAATAAAAAATACACAAAATAAATTTGAAGAAACACTTGCGAAAACAGCGGGATGATGTAATTATGCACAAGGATGTCCTTTTGTCACTGTAATAACAGAACATTTTTCATAAGAGTTATATCCCCACTTATGGCATTTAAATTTCGTATAATAGATATTTGTACAAGAAAACAATCCAAACCCATATATAAATAATATTTTATATTATTATTAAGAATCGAACCCGTTAGAGGTGCAGCCTTACTCCTACACTACCGAGATTGTTAATGTGATAGTCTGAAGTATTGTTGTGGGTTTATGTAGAGTCGCCAGACTTTTTTTCGTTGGTTAGCTGATATTTCTGCAGATTTATATATCTTTATGGCACTCACTGACCTACTAGGAGGTTTTAGTAGACACTACAACTTATCAAACCTGTAATTTGACGTAGTGATATCAAGTATAGGTGTCCCTTGGGTTCAAACCTCTCTTTTACCTCTTTTACTAAACATCGTTCCTAGCTTTGGAGATTTTCCTGAAATTGTTTTCATTTTAAGGCGATTGCAATTGCCAAGAAATGCGTCAGTGTTAAGCCATCTGACTATCTCAACAGTATCATCGTAAGATCATTTCCACAATTCTCAGCCATTTTTTAAGGAAAAAGAGCTGAAAATGATACAGTCTAAGTACTATATCAGAAACGATACTTAACTGGCGACTTTCCATCACACTTGGATTTCTTAGCATTATATTTAATAACTAATATCTCTAATTTTGATATATTTTTTAACAGACAGTTTTCGTTTTAATGTTTTCACAGTTGTCTAATAGCCATCATGTTAAATCATAAGAACTATGTAAAACTTTTCACCAACGCTCAGCCAAATCCCATAGAGTGACATACATATTCGAAATTGATGTCGCCGATATATAAATGAAGTTTCATGCAAAAGAACACAGGATTTCCCTGATTTTTTTTATCTGATGAAGAGATGAAATTGCAGATCTCGAAACTTAGTGTTACTGATTTTTTTGTATCACTGAACGATGGCAAATGTCACGGAAATTCCTGCTTCCTTCACAATCCTTCCATCTCCAAAACCAAAATTCAAACAAAGAAATAGGAAAAATTTTAAATTAATATGCATACAGGAATGAAATTTCATAACCGACGCTCAGCTAATAGAATTGTTAAATATTAGTATAGATGTGTTACTTATTTATTTTTAAAGTGTTAACTGAATTTGGTTTCCTGCTTATTTTAGTTTTAATGTATTTATTTAGATAGTAAGATGTGTCGGGAATTAATTTTAATAGCTTTATGGTATTTTAAATATAACTAGGTACTTTTACTTGATATATATTAGTTATTATTTTTGGATTATTACTTAAATTCAATTCAAAATTAGTGGTCTGCTATTAGCACAACAGGTTTTAATCCGGCTTTTTATTAGTTAAAAAAGGAATGTAAAATATTAATGATGGTTTGAGTATAGCTGAATAGATTATCCAGTATGTTTTAAAAATAATTTTGGGCGTAGCCAGTCATTTATACTGAAACATTCATGCGTCTTGCTATTGGTAATACATTAACCTGTTCGAATAGTTATTTATTTACCACAACTGGATGTCAAAGTTGTCGTTCTTCGAAATGGACCCCTACAGGCATAAAAGTTTGATTACAAACACGAATAATCAATATGACAATATCAATATTTGTTTTTCTTATTCATTGATTTATACTAGTTTCACAAGTTAAGGAGCAGAGTGCCAATTTGTTGTATAGCCACGCAAAACTGGTTTTTCTTGGAATTGATTGAGCAATCCTTCCTAAGAAAGAAATTTATCATCAGCTGCTAGTTTCGGTTTAGGTTGACATGAGAGAGTTTCAAAAGAGTTAAACATAAAAAAGGATAATTTATTTCAGATCATACGTTTTAGCTTGATCCACTTAAAACCAATCGTCAGAGACACAAATGTTGAATCAGAGCCAGCAAACTCTACACACACCAATAAGGTGGCGAATTAACCATATATCTATAAATTGGTGGCTTTAAATCTCTTTTTCTAGTGGTCTGACGGTGATATAATTATTGCTTATGTGTCTTATGGTCGGGGTTTAAGCGAATCTAGCTAGGTAATGTCATCAGAGCAAAACTATTGTTTTATATTTTTAACTCTTTCTCTAACCTCAGAAAATCAGATTGTCTCCTTATATAGGCAAATTAGCTCTAGGCTCCGACACTATAACTTTCTTAACTAAATATACTGAGGGAGAGAGAGAGAGAGAGAGAGAGAGAGAGAGAGAGAGAGAGAGAGAGAGAGAGAGAGAGAGAGAGAGAGAGAGAGATTAACAAAACAACCTTACGTGGTTTTTCTATCAAAAATGTTCAGCTTTTAGCTTTAAATGTGTGGACAGAAACAGAAATACGGCTTGGTGAGCGGAAGTAGTATAATGGAACTGAGGAATAGACCGGAAACGGGAATGGTGACAGAAGATCACAAACTGGAAGATTCTGAAACTTCGAGATACAGAGATATTCCGAACTCTTTCTCTTCGACATTTTGTTACTTCGAGTAGAAAATTACTTTTCACAGTAATTGAGCAAGACTTAGGTGGCTGAGTGTTTATCTTTCACCATTTTTTAAATTTAATTCACAACGCACTTTCATTCTAATCGGATAGATCATGTGTTTTAAAAGAAACATCAATTCCAATTGTACGTGCACAATTTATTGATTATGCATAATGACAAATACAACCTTTAACGGTGATTGCTTTAAAACCAGACTTTATTTATCAGTGTATTTGATATATATATAAATATGCGTGTGTGTGTGTGTGTGTGTGTGTGTGTGTGTGTGTGTGTGTGTGTGTGTGTGTGTGTGTGTGTTCAGAGAGAGAGAGAGCGAGAGAGACGAACGCACACACTCACACAACAGAAATAGTTAACAACAATATTTCCAAACGAAGTTAACCCTTTAAAAGGTACTTTTTAAAGTTTAAATGCAGAATATGGAAAAGAATTCGGTATTGAAATTTAATTTTTATGTTTTTGTGTGAACAGATGTTTTTATACGAGACTACCACACTACCGTACTCTGCCATGATAAAGGTTACGAGATCAATAAAAATGAGACTGGCAATTTGAAAGCAGTTAGTCTACTACTTTACACCTTTAATAATTTGTATATCAAGTGAAATGGGTAAACCTCTCAGACAATATCTTAATGCATAAAAGGGATATATTTAAATAATTAAAGATAAGGGTTTCATAAATACCTTCCATGCAAACTTTATTAATCTTACATTCCTATTTACATAAGTAGGTCGTTTGTGACGTCACAGGGGTTGAGTACGCACAGGCCACGAGGAGTAAGGGTCACAAACCCAATCTGTACATGACCTCAGTTGTCGTGTTACTAACTGGAAGTCTCCTTCGAAATAGGGTCATATATTAATACCTCAATGATGAGGAAAATTGAGCTTTCTCTATAATACGTATTAGCTGACAACATCTTACTTAATGTGTTGTTGGGAAACATAAATAATAATAATAATATTATATTAATACTGATGTGCACGCTTATAATACTCACTAATACTCTTTATTGTGAATCCTTCTGAAAATTAAGGCTAATACTAGAATTTTGAGTTTCAGGTTTGATATATATGTTTTGTTAATTAAAATACCCGTATTATTATGAAATCATGAAAAATGAAAAATGTGTAACAGCAAATGCCAAAATTACTAACACGTGTAAAGTTGCATTCATTAGTTATGTACAGTATGATTTTTCTTTCTGTATATATCTCTCACGTGTGTACATATTACCAGTTTTAAAAACACTAATAAATATATATATATATATATATATATATATATATATATATATATATATATATTCATATCTTTTACGGAAGTAAGAAATAATTTATAACTGAATAGTTTTTTTTTTCTAAAAGCAGGAGTAATCTTTTAGTGCTTTAAATATTACGTGTCAATATCTGTATTATGTATTTTTAATATTTATATTTTATAATAAAAATGTATAGGAATATGAAGCCGATTTCACCATGTATTAAGTAAGATAAACTTTACAAAAGGTATCTTGTTTCCTTGCATAAGAGTGGAAGATTAAACTTAATTAATACATATATGAATGTATTTGATAAAATCTATTACAAATCCAAGCAATAAAACTAAATGCAGTTATTTAAGTTGACTCTATAAACTATACTAATTGAAACAAAGAGGGCGATTACAACATTGCATTGATTTAAATTGTTCATATAATATATTGATTAACTAAAGTATTAAATCGCACATAGGTATCAGTGGGGATGCCTGGAAAACTATTTTTTAGTTAAATATGAGAGATGCATTTGAGTATGAAACATTCGAACTGAGTGTATAGCCCTTATTAAATCCGGAATAAAAGTATCATCTTTCTTCAAAGACCTCTAATAATTGAAATCATGCCTGCGCTTGCATCAAGTTGTCTAATTATAAATATAGGTCGATAAATGTGATGTTTTCATTAAAAAATAATTTTTCTAGAAATATTAAACTTAAATAAAACGAAACATTGAACATACGAAGCAACAAATATTTAAAAATATTAAATGAGTTTTAAGAAATTTAAATGGATTTAATCATATGTAACGAAATGAGCACGTGACTTAATACCAGGGTGATCATCTAGTGGCCGGCAATAAGTTACAAATCATTTATAAATAGCATAAGAATATATCGTTCAAATAGAAAAAAATTTCAGTATAAAAATAATTAAATATTATTACTACACTTTTGACTCAGTTGAATACTGCCTTTTGTAAACTAGCAGTCAAGAATTCACTAACGCGGATTTTGAGTCAGTCACGGGTGCGTTCTAGATCGACAGAAAATGTAATTTAGTAAAGAAACTGAGGGCAGAAACAATTTAATGGATCGTACTGATTAACTATTGACCGAGTCGAACTCCAGTTTGTACTGACTCGAGAGATCAATATCCAAGGAGCAGTATCCTTGTATCTATTGTCACTATCATCCTCTGTAGCCCCTCACCTACACGGGCCCGGGTCTGTCCCACATCGAATTAGCAATTCTAATCGTAAGCTACTAAAGCTAGGTTACTGTTGAGATACGGCCCGTTAGTCTCATACATACACACGACCAATCATCTGTAGTGGCTGAGGGGTCTGCTCTGCACCTCACTGGAATTGTTATAGTAATTAATTTTGGCAGTCTACGAACATGTATCCGCATTTTTATATTATACCGCTTGTCTAAAAATTCCCTCACCTCGTCTTTTAATTTTGTCGTTAATAGAGATGGCGTGATTTATTTGGGATGTTTATATGGTAAGGAGATTTCGATGTATGAAAATATTTGAACCTGCCCCCTTCTTCTTCTAAATTTGGTATTTTGGGGGTTAATCAACAATTTTAAATAGGAACCCCTCGTAAGCGATACCTCATTTTAAAGGTATTATAAAAAGAATAAAAATGGCAAAAGCTAGAAATCCGTAATATTACTTTATCAATTATATATTATTATTGTATTACATAATTATTATATGTATTATACTGATTACTAGTTAGTGAGACACATTCAGTCCAGTTGTTGTGTCTCCTGGTAACCAATAACAGCTACCATGACAAAACTAGTCTTTGGTATTCCCAGAATACCCTACTATAATAAATAACTCTAATAAATGCTATGTTATTCTTGTTTGTTTATGTTTGTTAATTCTTTAATATCTTATTTTATGATTCGGTGTCATAATTTATCAAAATAACTAGAGAATGAATATTTTTTCTCCCCTTTACAATAACTTTAAAGGTAATTTACATTTTAGTGGTTTTATAAATTAATTGGCCACCAAATGTTATAGAGTAACATTAGAGACCTCTAGTTTGTGCCATTCTTTTTCTTTTTATAATACTTTTAAAAAAGGGTGCGGCTTGCTAGGGATTTCTTTTTAAGAATTTTTGCTTTTTATACATCTAAAAGTTCCGCATTTGACCATATAAACATTTATAAAAGTAAATAATAGGTGATGCTATAAAGGCACCTGGGATACAACAAAACAAAATTGAAAAGCCTAAAATGTACCTCCTAAAAGTGTTAAAATGGTTTGATATTTTAATTAGTTTTGAAGGACAATTTATAATTAAAGCTTTAATTATAAGATGAGCTTTTTCAGTGATTTTATTTAATGCTTAGACATTTATTAATTGAAATGGTTTTATTTAGTGGTAAATTTAATTTATACTCTCAAGAATTCAAAATGTTTCCAATACGGTGGCAACCAAAATTAGTACTAATGAATTTTACTTTATTCGCTAAACGTTACATAAGCTCTCGTTCTCTTTATTACCATTCTCATAGTATATCATCAATCCCTGAAAACTAATTAATATTTTTATGTTGTTTTGCATAACAATAGTTTTTACTGATTGGAAAAAATCTTTCAATTTTTTAATTGACGAGTACATTTTTAAACTCAAACATACTCACGATTTTAGTCATTTATTAATACTAATTATATATTTCTTACATGCTTAATTTGTTAAAATTATATATTATGGTAATAGAGATGACTAAAAACGGCACCTGTTGTTATTTACATAAGAATATAAAAGAATCTCAATTTTAACACAATAATTGTGTAATAAATATTAAGTATAAAAGTAGTTATATTAAGGTAAAAATCAATATAATATCAAACAAAAAATATTTAAGAATCCCAAATATTTTTATTAATGTTTCATACACATTTCAAAGCTCAGTCTATAGAGACATATCCTAATGGAACTCACAGCCATTGTATTCAGGCGTGGAATATAATTAACGTCAATAACACTTAGTGTGATGACACTATATCTCCTGATATAGAAAGACGTTCATAATTTCTATTTATTCTTTATTAAAGTGTAACACGATACCGTAAATATACGATACGTCAGACGTCATGGCGCGTCTTGCAATTTTAGACTGCTTTATTTCACTGAGTGCAGCTGCACAGTAAATGTATAACTATACATGTATTATAGTTATTGTACAGTAGTTGAACACTTTGACGGTGAGCACTGTAGTGTAAGACTACGTTCACTCAATATAGAGCCTCATTTAAGGTAACTTACATAATATACAAAATCACATTTACCTTTGAGAAGTCTTCTTTTAGTCACATATTCCACTTAAATGTGAACCTCTGATTAAAAACAAGGTTTAATTCCACTAATTTTAGCTTAAATATATTTACAATCTCTGTTTTAAATCTATTAAATATGATCTTTAACCAGAATGTAAATCTCTATTTCCTAAATCCTCGATGGATGCTCAAGTAACATTTAGAGGGTAAATTAGCTGAGATGGGCATTTTCATAATTTTAGGCAGAGATCTTCAACCAAATTTTGGAATAGAATTAGTTTTATTGATATCTACGAGTGCATTAAAACCTAAGATACAATAATCCATAGAAATGTTGATTATTCAATGGACCCGTGACCAGAGATGCTAAGGGACACCGCAAGCAGCTTAGAGTAAATACGGAGTCACAAGGGTATCAGCCCGACGTGTTTACTAATTGATTAACAAGGGACTCGATATTCTCCCACAAAGCATTAAGCGAAGAAACCCCCTATGTCCCGCACAATAAAATAGATTTTTATGTATTTTCCAATAATCTAAATTACGCCTGTTACTGATATAACCCTAAAACTACGTTAAAGAAACACATTTGTATTATAAATCACCTAGCTCAATTTTCACACTGATGGTGGAGATTTTTGATGAGAATGAAAATCATATTCTAATATCTGGACCTTTAATTATGTAACACCCATTTTATGATTTTAGCACGTGGGTACTTTCGGTAACAAGAAATTCACCAGTGCTGACAACAGTACGATGGCGCAGAAAACAGAATCGTCCCATTCAGTGAAATAGTTTATAGTACTCATCCTATAGCTCCGAATAATTACAAGATTACATTAATATTAGGGAGGATATCGATATCCACTATAACCAACCCTTTTAATTTAACTACAGCTACACGTAGGGTAAAGCCGACTAATAAAAATTAATGTGCTCAAACCATTTGTTGAAGCCACTTGAACACCTAATTAATATCTCTTTTCTCTCTGGAACTTTTCCCTCCTCTCTCAAAACGGCCAAAGTCACCCCAGTATTCAAAAAAGGTGACCCATATTCCGTACAAAATTACCGCCCGATTTCGATCTTGCCGTCTTTCAGCAAAGTTTTTGAAAAGGTCTTCTTAATTCGGATCGTGAATTTTTTGGAGAGTCACAAACTGCTATCAATAAATCAGTTCGGATTCCGAAGTAGAAAGTTAACATTAGACGCAGCCGTGCGTCTAGTTGACTTGATAGTAGATGGACTTGAAGGTCAAAGAGACACACTTAGTGTGTTTCTAGACTTATCGAAAGCTTTTGACTGCGTTGATCATTACACCTTGACTAACAAATTGGAATATTACGGGATACGGGGTGTGCCTCTCGATTGGCTCAAATCGTATCTTAGTGATAGAGAACAATTCGTCAAAATTTCAAACGTGCAGTCGGGGGAGGAGTGCCTGAGTTGTGGAGTCCCTCAAAATTCCATACTCGGTCCGCTTCTCTTCTTATTGTATGTCAACGACGCTGGCTTATCGCTTAATAAAGGGTAAATTGTCCATTACGCAGATGACACGACTCTCTGTTTCAGCTCAAAATCAATCCCAGAACTGGAAATTGTGACATTTACAGAGCTCAATAATACAATCCAGCACTTCAACGAGCTCAATCTCAAAACAAACCCATCAAAGTCAACTTTCATCAAATTTTGTTTGCGAAATACAGACTCAAATTGGAATCCAACAGTCATGTTGGATGAAACTGAAGTCGAACACGTCCTCTCGACTAAATTCCTTGGGATGTACCTAGATAGAGGGCTGATATGGAATTCTCATGTCGACAGTGTCTGTTCAAAGCTGTCTTCAGGCATTTATGTTCTGAGGCAGCTCTCCAAATACTGCCTAATTCAGGTACTGATGACTGCATATTATGGAATAATTTACCCACATCTCTCGTACGGAGTTATCTTGTGGGGAGGTTGTTCAAACACACATTTTCAAAGAATTTTCACCCTGCAGAAAAAAGCAGTTATAATAAATGCAAAACTTCAACAGAGAGAGTCGTGCAGACCAGTATTCAAAAATCTCAAACTGTTGACGCTTCCCTCCCTCTATATATTCTGGAAACATCTCTTTTTTTCGAATCGAAATGCGAGGTCATAAGAGGTAGTGACGTACACTCTTATGGCACTAGAGGCAGGAATAACTACCGTACTGGAAGACACAGGACGGTGGCTTTATGAACGATTGCCTTCGCAGGCAGGAGTTCAGTTCGTCAACAAATTACCAAATTCGATCAAAAATGCCACAATGCCTAAGGCATTTAAAACTCGTCTGAAAACCGCTCTGATCTCTAAAGCTTTTTATAGTACAGACGAGTTTATGGCAAACGATTGGGGGACCACCTAATTGGTTAGCCATGTGATTAGAGTGGGAAAATTATGACAAAAATTATGAAATGAATGAGAATTTGGGTGAATGAAAAACTGTAAGTCTGAATGAGAGCCACTGTAGTGATGAATGCAAAATTTTAGCTTTAAAATGTTATGACGATTGTTTTTATGCAATAAAACATTCAATTTAAAAAAACATTGAATTGAATTGAATGTAGCTATCTCTACAACTATGATGGTGATTTTTCTGAGCAGCTGTGATGTGAGCACTACACTTATTAGAATTCTGCGGCAAGTAGACTTTTCTGACTTTTAGGTTGAGTCTTGTAAAGTGATGTAGCCCTAAAAGTATTGTAAAGGTAAAATTATTTGTACTATGTTACCGACCTAATATCTGAATTCATAGGGTAACAAAGTTTTTTCACTGCCTGGGTTTAGTTAAATATTCCTTTATGTGTAATTGCACATCTGTCTGAAGAACATCGCATTAGAATTAACTGAACTATATACTGGAATTTCTGCATGCCACGTCACCAAAGCCTTTTACGATACACGTGGTGTGTCTTCCTCCTGAATTATATGTAACATATCGAAATTAAACCAAGTATAAACACAGTATTTACTCTTATTAGATGAGTAAACAAGGCAGGAATGCGCCTGACCATATGTCTCGTAACAGGCTTTGATAACGATAAGGTTGCGTGCAACATTTTCAGACGATAGCTCATTTCATATTCGAGACGTCTTGTGGACATAGAGAAATACGGCATTATTATTCTCAATGTTATTATACGCTGAAATGCGAATTGACTATTAACAATAACACATGACATTGAAAACAGTCTAAGTGTAATAGACGTATCAAATGTTATGCTCCGTTATTTATTTATGTACTTGTTTTGTTTTGTACTGTGATCGTAAATTTTAAACTATGACAATTCTACGTGGACAGTCCTTGATTTATTGACGCCAGGAAAGGATTTTAAATAAGACAATACTAGTGTTACAATTACTGTTTAAATTGTATGACCAAGGTATATGTTAATCTTAATAAAATGACAGACTTGAATAAGGTATAGGGTGGAAAGCTTTAATCGAGAACACATTATACAACTAAATTAAGGGTGATTTGTACTTTTATATTGTTTCTTTGAAAATTAACTTATAAATATTACTATTAAGTTGGAGAGGCTGACACTTAAAAAAAGAAGTAAGTGTCGCATAACCCTACCATTATTCGATAAAGTTCAAAGCACAATTGCGGTAATCAAGTTTAGTTTCTTGTTTTTTAGAGTTTAAATCGTTTGTTTGCACATCGAAATATAGTTGCGTTTATCTGCAACATAAAAAATGACCACTGTTAACATTTTAACATTGAAGTTCAGAAATGGATTGCTATTAATAGGTTCAAAAGAACATTTTTGAATTAAAATCATGTAATTTGCAAATTTTTAGTGATATTCTTTTCTATTCTCCTTATACAATATATTTGCAGCAATAGTATTGCTAGAATTATCTAAAGTATTAATATAATTTCATATAATTTAAAATTATTGTGCGTTTAATAGAATTTAATAGTTACTAATATGAATGATACTAGTGAAAGTTGAAAATTATGTACTTGATATGGACAGCTGAATACTCATGAGTAGTGCCAATCTATTTACTTAACTACTTGAATTTCTCTATGTAAATGTTGGAAAAAACGAAATATAAATATGAAGTACAAATGTGTACTATGAATTCTTGCCTGTGCATAAATGAAGGTTTAGGCTAAATAATCTACACATTTAATCCTTCTTGATATACCTTAAGGATAATAGATTTCAATTTATTTATTTCTTTAATTCATAAATAATTTTAGTTTCAGTCGTGAATAGCAGTTTGAATTATGCCATTTGCAAGGCACACGGGGTTTGATTAAACACGGGATCATATTATTGTTATTGATGTAATAGGTGTGGGGGCGGCTGCTAAGGTCAGTCACGGTGACACGTGTACCTCCGGGACACTGCTTAACCTCGAAGAGAATATCATTATTATATGAGTAATTGTCATGAATATATATTATGTTTATTGTGTATATATAATAGGAATGATATAATGTACGTTTAAATAAATACATTGCGGATAAGAGAAAGCAGTATTATTAAAACATATAACAATAATTAAACTTTACCACAGCGTAGGGGTGTCCGCTAGTCTCCAACTGAGAGGTCACAAGTTCGACTCCAGGATAGGTCGATAAAATATACAAATAGGTATATCGTTTTCTTTAAACACATAGAGTTATTACATAGTAATTTTAAAAACTGCCATTGGCATATACACTTTCTCCTCCCAACATGAAGTGGCCTAGTGAACAATTAAAATTTGGACTATTATTAAATGGCTTACATTTCAAAGGCACAGTTAAAAAATCTCATCAACAAAACAATAATCACTGAAAATTCTTCCGTGAATAATAATGAAACTGAAAAAGAATTATTAAACACGATCCATCATATCTTAAACCACAACGATACGTCTCTTTCCGTGTAAACGAGTATCCTAAGAGAATTTCGTCGTAAGTAAAATTTAGAGACAATCTTGCGTGATGGTGTCATTAAATTTTAGTAAAATTCTAAATCTTGAGTAAAAACATACAGTTTTTTAAGATATTCAAAGTTGAATAGATTCAATGACAGACGTTTTGAAGATATGAAACATAATATCATAATATTTTTTGCAGTGACTTAGTAATTTGAGCCGAATTTGTTATGATTCATTTTATTAGTTTGTAAGATATTAACTTTTTAATAAAAAAAAACACATATAGACAAAGAGGTCTATATTGAATGTTTACTGAGTAAAGATTTTGTTGTTGTAGACTTTGTAACTTTGTAGGTGGAAAAATAAGACTAAATAATGTTCATGTAGTGATAGCTGTTTATTTTCATTTGAACAATAATGTGATATACCGTTGTCCAGAGAGTTGCGGGACACCCTTTAGATTGTGTTTTCCTTTCATATTAGTGTAACAATATTATTGATATTTACTTTTTAGTCATGACCTTTGGATTGTCTCTTTGATGCAAGAGTTAAACAGAAACAGGGAGTCTTTTATTTTAAAATAAAGCAAGTCACTTGATTTGTCGTTGTGACTGTTGAGATTCTGCATCTACATACTGTAGAGTAAACTTTTGTAATATGTATCTCCTAAATATGTATAAGTACAGTTTGTATATCAGTGAAAGTTATATTTTTTCATTTTCAATATGGAATGTTTATACATTCAACCTTATAGAACATTCACAAAAATAACTCCTCACATTCTTTATTAACCATAAAAGGTGTTAGACCACTTCTCAACTAACAAGCTTCGTTGAAGTTTTATATATATATATATATATATATATATATATATATATATATATATATATATATAATTTTATCTATACCTCTACTGTGGACAGACTCTTAAGAATGACATAAAAAAATGTCAGGCTATAATGCGTGATGGCATTTAATGGCATGTAATTATTATCCAACTCGGTATTTTCTATATGAAAATGACTGTTCATCCTAATTTTAAGTCAACAGGTCTTTTTATTCTCGAGATATCGCGAGAATAGACAGACAGATACTTTCAACCTCTCGAGTTATAAGCTTCGCACACGCACAGCCAATAAAGTCGTTTGAGGTCCATTTTAGGAGGATTTCTTTTACTTCGTGGGAATATTCACAGACTTTTTGAAACCATAAAGTATCACGTGGTGGTTTAATATTATAATTGTTATTTATTGTTTATGATAGGCAAACAAATAAATTATAGTGCAGGAAATTATGTGATATTTATTTGTTTAAATAATACTAACTTTTCTCTATATTAATTTTAAATTTATGTTTTGTTTATAATATACTACACTATTTAGAGAATATTTTACTCAATATATATATACATATTGCCATTATTCCGTCTTTTACAGATAACATATAAAAAGGCGAGCAGCACATAGAGCTGGCAATAAACAAATAGGGCTTACTATCCTCCACGATAATTTTCACTTTACCGTCTGGTGCCTACTTTATGTAATAAGACCTAAGGTGCAATGTAGCTCAACTGTGTTTTGGAAATGTATTTATACACTACAATAGTGTCCAATTAATCTTCAGATTATAATTTTGTTATATATAAAATACATAGTGCCAATTAAGCTTGGGACGGCTTAATATGTTTTACCCATTGCAAACAGAGCTACAGGACAACATGTTGTTAGTACACATGGGAAACAATCTTAATACGTATTCAGTCGACCACTACGCTCTCAGGTTGGAGATCCCCAAGGAACCAGAGGTAAAATTCTTTTATTAAAATCCAATGGCACAAATCTGACCTTAAAAGGTTCCAAAATGGTTTTTTGAATAACTTAAAGGTTTTTTGTAGGTAGAACAGAATTTATGTTAATTTATCCATGCTTAAGGCATTGAAATTCAATTAACGCTAACATAAGGCCTAATTACTGTCGCACTCCTGATCACAAACAATTCATGCACACAATATAACATCTGATTATTACAGGGTAAATTTAAAACGTTTTCTTCTTAATTTTTTCGTCTCACTTTCATGTTAAATTGTAGAAATAAAAATGGTGATTATAAATTGTTCTGCATAAAATTACGAATGGATCGATATTAATGAACATCCCACGAAAAGTATTCTTTGTAAGTACAACATATTTTTTTACTGACAGTAGTGACTTGGATTTCTACCTGGAGAAGATATTTGTAATCGCTGTTCTAGGCGATCTTGTATGATAACATTAAGGAGCCAACGTTTTAAATTTATCCTGTATAATCAATTGTTCCTTTTGCATGCATACACGTTATGAGATCAAGTGTGAGGAATTAAAGAAATTTTATTTATTGCGAACATGACATAAATTCCAACATCTAAATCATTAATAAATTGGGAGGATAATATTTTCACAAAGCTAGTTAAAAACTTTTCATATAGAGTATAATGATTGATTATTTATTGAAGATGCATTTGTCTTACTAAGATCACGATGGTGAGATCATCTTCTCGGCACACACGATCACATGCTGAAGAGGAACAAGTTGACTACTAGAAATACATGGCTTTATAAGTCAGATATATTACCTACCCAATCAAAGTGTGAGGTTTTGGTGCATAAACTTTTGTATACTATAGCTAGAGTAATTTCGATATTTAAGTTCTTATAATACACAAAGAATAGTAACAATGAGTAACACCATAACTACAAATATAGCAGTGTGATAAGTAACGTATTAACTGCAGCTAGAGTAGTGTAAGCATTATAGGATTTCGGACATATGTAACAAAATGTATAAAACAACGTTAGAACAGATTTGTAACATCATATACTCTAGCTAGAGTAGCGTCTGTGTTTAACATTTTATCATATAGCTAAAGTAGCGTCTATGATAAATTTTTATAACACAACTAGAGTATCATCTATAATTAAATTTTATCTTACAGATAGGGCAGAGTATATTTTTAACATTTAATCCCACAACTGGAGTATATGTTTAAGCCTAATATAACATGTAAAAAAGTTGCACGTTTTCTGGATTCTCTTAGTTATTAAAAGTTCGGTATTAAAACATCGGATAAATATAACAGCAATACCAGGAAGTCGTGACAAATTGTTCCTCTTATTGACTCGATGAAAAGCGCTGATCATCTCGTCAGCAATTTCTATTTAAGCTCTATCCTAAGCTTTGCAATATTTCCAATACTGATATATTGTTTTCCTCCAGAACTACTTGGAGTTCAACACAATATTGTTCTAAATCCTTTCATTTCCAAAACTGTAAATTTATTTTTAAATATTTTTCTCATTATTAATTTCTCTAAGGAACTCTTAAATTTTACCCAAATTTAAGTTTTAATTTTAAAACTCATTGAAATCATGCACGTTTACTTTTTGTTCCTACCATATTGCATTTAACGCCTTTAAGATATCTCCAAAGTTTCTAAGCGAGTTTAAATACCTTTTCTCCTCACCTGGTCGCAAGGGCCATACATCTACTAGAGTCCTGCTCCTCTGTAAGGAATATCAGCCGAGCTCACGTTGCATGAACACGTTTCTCAGTCACTAAACGTCAGTTTCAACTGATAAACCACATAAGCACACTTAACAGTTATTCATAAATAAATGCGTTAAAAAAAAGTCACAACTACAATACAGCAACAATGAATACTATGGTAAGTAGGAATCACATGGGAACACTTAAAAGAGAACCACGCCACAATACGTCCACACTTGAAGTCTGACTCGCCACTGATCATAGGTTAATTCGTATAAAAATAGCAATTTAATTGAAAGCCATTGTTTCTAATTGATAAATTTATATATTTTTAGAATTTTAAAAATTGTGAATAGACACCATGTCTTGTATATTGATGTTAAGGTTACAAACTGAAAGACTTTACAATTTATAGATTTTTCAATAGGCTATATTATGTTTTAAAATCGTATTTATGAAGTAGATATAAAACTTTGATCATATTGAGTAGACGCTTTATTTCGGTAGAAACAGTAAGCGTTGAATATAGTTTCTTGTTACAAAGTTACGTGGAGTGAGTGGCAGGAGGAATTGTGATAAGATGTTTCTGTAAGTTTCTTGAGACATTTCTCTAAAGTTTAACCGTCCTCAATTTAAAGACTATTAACTCCACTTCACTACCTCTATATGTACACAATGCCTTTTATAGTACATCAATTCAATTCCACAATAAATAGTTTTAGAATGACCGTTAATGAACATTGAACGACACTGTACTACATACTTACAGGAAGATTGTTGTGACATCGCTCTCAGTGATTCTTGCTCTAAATATTTTGCTCTTGGACATGACTCTGAAAAAAGTGAAGCAAGTTAGAATAGACGTAAAAAACATGTCGTTGACTCATTTGTCTCCTATATTTTGCTAGGGTCGGTGGCACTAACTAGTTTAACTTGTTGACATTTCTTCATTGCCGAAACCTTAAACATAATTAATCCCTTAAATTTATTATCAAAATATTTAATTGTTCATATTTCAAGGTATGGTTATAGGCATCCAAATATACTTCGTATACTTGAAGCACAGTGGATTTAGAAATAATTTAAAATTTAAGAAAAGAATTTAGTTTTTTGCAGTAAACTCAGTAAAATGCGAATACGTATTTACCATTGAAATTAAGACCGTTGATGGTCAAAAACTAGGTAATGTAGTAGAAAATTAATTTTGGTCTAGATTCCTTTAGATTCAAACAATCCGCAAATAAACAATACAATTGTTGAACGTAAGTTTTAAAGAGATTGGTTCGGCAACTTCTTGAAGCTTGTTTTTTAAGCTTTGACGGTTTATGCGACTTAAGCGTAGGTATGAATTCGTAAAAGATCATTCTACACCCAGTCAAATCTTAAATCGAAGAAGCAGATATCGTTGCCAAGTCCGAACTATTTACAAAAAAGTGTTTCAGGATAGACTAATTAGCTAGAGATAAGTGATTACGTCATAAATGCGGCAGAACTTCCCTCTAAAAATGTGAAATACACTGCATAAAGAACTGTGTATCCTTCACCTAATGCCCTCGAATTCGTATATAGTTCAAAAACCCGAAATGAATTCGTTAAAACGAAACATATCAAAATGGTACCTTTGCATATGTATTTTTGTGGAGCCTTGAGTCCAAATATGGACATCTTAATTAAGTGCTTGGTGTCGTTTAAAATAGTATTTTAAGCACAAGTAATTAAAATATGACACTTTTGATGAACAAGAACATATAAAACAGTACTCTTTAGAACTGATCTGAAAATAAAAATGAGTCTAATATGCCACATGTTTAATTAAATATGACAACAAATTAGAATGAAGCAGACTGATATACGACCCTTACAGCAGTTCCACATGCCAATTTATCGATGAATAGGATCTGCAGACACGAAATCGTATTCTTACCATTTTGAATAATGGTTTACATTAGTCTGGTACATGTCACGTGTCACTTACATAGTTGGAGTGGCTCCAAGTAGTATGTTCACGTCACTGAACATTAATAGCGAGGTTACATTGATTGATTTCACTATTTTGTCACCTGCAGTCTCAACTGTGGAAGGTGTAAGTTTTTTATGGAGTCTTGTATATTCTTTGTGTTGTGCGTGTATGTAATATGTGCACACATTGTCACACGATATAAATGTTGAAATTCTTGTTATTATAAGATGATATATCGTAATTGATGTCACTTTAATACTTAAGTCAGTAAAATACTGTAGCATTTAAAAATTGTAAGGACAACGTAAGATTTTAGTAAAGGGTACGTAAATCTCTTAAATATCGCTGCTACTGACAGCAGTTTATCTAAAAGTTCTTAAATCCAATAAAAAAATAAAAATTCATTTTTAGCAGAAACAAAATATTTTAACCAGATTTGACCAAATTTAGCAAGAAAAAGGTTGTATGTGATAGTTTTGGAATGTCATACTCGTAAAGTGGGGCATTTGAGTTAAAGAATTAAATTATTAAAATTATAGCTTTACGCGAAAATAAACAGTTAATATACAACAAATATTAAAGCTGCTAATAACTTAAGATTTAACTAAGTAAAAGATGTTCACTGAATGATTTATTTATTCCTCCACAGTCTACTCGTTGTTTAGAAACAATGATTGTCGATTACACGAGTATAACAACTTTTCTAACTAATTTTTTAGCCGGAAATAATAATGGTTTAGTCTTATACATAAAAATAACTTACATTTAACTTAAAAATACGTGTAATTCCACAACATATATTCCTTACAAATTTTCCGTCTACATAATATACAGTAATGTTATTGTTACTTTATAGTTTTTCTGTTCTTCAATTTTTAGTGGTTATAGAACACGTTTTTGTATTAGTGATAGAATTAAAATTTTATATTGGCAAGACAAGTCTATTTTTATCATTACTTTTTACTCTTTTTCAGGTACATACAATTAAAATAAATAAGACCTATTTTATTTTTACTTTGAAAAAAATGAAAAGACTTTTTTTAAACCTTTACAGAAACTACGCGTTGTATGTTTTGCACAACGGAAAAATGTAAAGGCAGTAGCGGGATTGACCAACAGAAGTGACTACTTCTTATAACGAACTGTCAATAAAATCAACCACATACTAAAATTAGTGGTAAAATACTGATTTGAGTACATTTACAAACTAAAAGTGTATTCATTAATGAATCGAACGAAAAGTGTATTAACTTACTCCATCATTTAATAGCAGTATTTCATGTTCTTCGGATTCTAAATTCAATATCAGCACAGTTAATATTAATTACTATTCAACTTCACTAATAGTTTCATCCTAGCGAGATTTAAACAAGGATTAGAAATTAATTAGATCTTTTATACAACATAAAGCCTTAATGTGATTTAATCCTGGAAGAAAACTAGTTTTTCTGTTTTATAATTATAACCTTAAATTCGTAAACTCAAAATAAGGAAGACATGCCTTATGAAGTACAGTTTTTTCCTGCTTTGTTTACGATCCGCAAAGCTCTTTGGGGGTTTAGTTGAAATTTGTATTTTATACATAAAAAAATCTCAACTAATTTTCTAAATTTTTAGGCTGAATAAAAAAAATATATCATTTTGAATTGTAATCATACACAGTTTTCAATATATTCATATTCCAATTTATTTCGTTTCAATAAATAATTTTTATTGTTTTTCAGAAATTACCTAATGTTTCTTTCTCTCACAGATTTAAACTTTTTTGGAATATTCTATGGTCAATAACGTGTATAAACTTAATTTCTTTATTTTGCGTGCAAAATTGTAAACATTAGAAATTGTAAAACAAGTTGCCTGGTACCAAAAATGTTTAGGATACTTTAGCACTATTTATTTCAGTTTTAAATATATTACTGTTATTTTTAAGTTGTATAATTTTGGTAAGAATAACGTAAATACCAAATTAACCAAATAATGTTATAGCAGTTTTACGGTGCACAAATTCTCCGTTGATAAATAAGGATTTTAAGCTAGTGTCTTGAGCTTCCTGCAAATTCATATTATAGTCAGAACTCGTACAATAATTTAATTTTAGTTACCATTTAATTATGCTTATAGAACTATTTAAATAGTCAGACATGTTGGGTGAAACACAATTAGAGTACATTTTATTCTAATAAATATTTATTTGAAACTCATATGAGATATTACCTTGATAAAGCATGTGCAACTAACCCATTTATACCAGCACTCCCGTGGTCTTCACTCAAAGCTCATTATACTCCTTATATTGTACCATTATCCTGCTAGTCTGAGCTTTCCTCTCTTCTTATGAAAAATTTAATCTTTCAAAAGCTAGCCAAGGACAGTGTTTCCACTTCTCAAGTGACGTATTTATTAAACGGGACTTCCAGCGTATATCTGTAACGTATTAAGTAATTAGGCATTTTCAATTTTAAATCATTTCTTCATTAGTACAATTTTGACTGAATTAGATTGTACCTCAAAATACCCACAAGTTTTTAAACTCCTTTTTGGGATGGAACAATTGGTTTTTTTTAGCATTAATTAAGTTATTTAGTATGAATCTTATAAAATTATATTACTAAATATGTAAATTTAATGGATGGTTCTCGACATGCAATGTTAAAAAATAGCAAACCGTTAATCCTATAACACTGTTTTGATTGATCGTTTGCCAAGCATATCAGTCGAGAGACTGTAAAGATTGCATTCGTGTATAATTCTATGTCTGTCTCTAAGGCCAATACCTTGAGATCGAACAGATCTATAGACTTGAAATTTTATATCATTTTTATATAAGCAACATCTAGTTCATTATGGTGCGTGTCTATGCATTGGATGTGGTGGCATAAAATGTGTTTTCATTAATCTTAAGAGTAACCTAATAGCATCAAGAAAATCACGGAATAAATTCATTTACAGCTAATATTTATATTGACTGTATGACATTTAGCATATGTCATAATAAAAATAACTAGCTTAAGGAAAAGGAAAACAATAAATCTTTCTTCCGACTTCTGAATTTTACACGATACATGGTGTGGCGAACTAGTACCTTGCATTACATTAAATAATATTTTAAGCCCACTAACGCTCTATGGTTCAAGTGTAATAATATCGTAACCTATAACATAATCGTAACTGTTATTCAGTTAAAGATGTTAATATTGTATCATACCGAGACAACGTAGGAAGAACCCAACATATCGTAACGAAAGAAGTAATCGGTAGACGCAACGACAGACGGACGTACTTTTTTCCTTTTCGGTTTAAAATTAACAGAGCTAATTCTTCGAACAAGATAAATTTCCAAGTTTCAAGCCTCTAGGACCTTTTCTTTCAAGATTTATCGTACATACGGGCAGGCGACCAGGACCCTTTTACATTTTAACCTCAAAATTAATAACGTTACTGAATGGACGTAGAGAATCCTATATTCTAAGTTTAAAGTCTCTTGGACTTTTCTAGCATTGCACAGACGGGCAGGAGTACAGATAGATATACAGCCCATTTAAATTTAAATCCCAAAATAAATAACTTTCATCCTTGGAGCAAGAGGAACCCATGTACCAAATTTCAATTCTCTACATTCTACTAATAGTTTTTGCTCAAACAGACGAACAACGAAACGATTCCAAGAATTAAAGTTAAGTAGAGACCTTATTTTACCAGGCGAAGTTAGAAGCTCTCTCTAACACCTGGGGACCAACTGCTTAAAGATGACTTCCGAAACACCACCAACGGCCGGGCAGACGGACTGCAAGGACAGGATCACTCAGCGGTCACCCATCCAAGCAGCCGCCATGCTAGACGTTGCTTGATCTGGTTATCAAGCGATAACCGCTGTACCCGCTACACTGCGTCATAGGCCAAGAAGTTCCTGTAGGGCCCTAATTAAATCAAATAGAATGAAAGACATTGGAATATAAGACGTATTATTCTATGCAGTTTTGGCTTACTTTACACATGTTGAGATATGACTTATGATGCCTTGATTAAAGAGGAATATACATTTGCTGTAGCTTATTGCCTTGAAAGTGAATTTGATGTTTATTTTACCAACTCTAAAAAAGAGGAGGTTATAACATTCGATCGGTTTCTTTGTTCCTTTTTTATGTGCGACGACCTATTTAACAAAATTAGTGATCTGGATGAAGATTGTTCTATAAATAAGGATTTTTATCGATTGTACATGTATCTCCTCAGGAACTCACTTTGGAAATGTTACATATACAATCATATGGTGATACCAACAATAACAATTTGCAGAGAGGTGGTAAAATTACTACGACTTGCCTCAGAATTACTGAGAAATTTTACTTTTCTTTTCTGGCTTCTGAATGACGCCCGATTGCAGGCAATATATGAAAGCAGTTCTGAAGAAACGGGACAGGGTTGATTGCGAAGTTTTAAATTTACCAAATCACTATATGTTACCTCATAGTTTTTGTAAAAAGTTTCCTAGCCAATATCAGGGTTCCATAAAACGCTCCTATAGAAGTACTTGACATGGAGGAACATAACAGTATAAGATGCTGAGATGTGTTTTATTCCAATTCCCTCAACTTACATCACAGAGGCTAAGGAACATACCATTAACAATGGTAAAGATCCTAGTGACGTTTCTATTGGAGGCTATGTCGAATTCAGTCTTTTAGTGGACGAGCCAGAATTGAGTGTGGATATGGGAATTTTCCCTATCGTTATAAGTTACATCTGAGTTCGTGTGAGATGCTTCCTACTCAACATCAGGGCATTATATGGAAATGCTCCTCTAGGAGTCCTGTAAATTAAATATTACATGGAGTAACAAGGTGGAATAAGATATCGAGATGTAGTTATTTTTGGAAATGGCGATAACTCTCATATGCATATCGTTCTACATAGTAAAGTCCTGCTTTGAGGCAATGTGGAATTTCTGTTGGAGCAATGAGGCAGGATTGAGTGTAGACATTTCAATTTTTAAAATAACCATATGTTATCTAGGAGTTGTAGGAAGTTTCCTAGTTTACCTTAGAGTTCCAGATAATGTTGCCCTTTGAATCATGAGGAAACACAAGACAGAATGAATTACTCATATGAGTTTTCTTCCGATGACTATATCCTACTTCGCAAATGCTAGGAACCTACCTTTATTTGGAATATCGGCACGAGTCTCGTTCCTGTTAGTGGGAGCAATGAAAGAGGATTGAATGCTGAGATTGGAATTTTTAAACCACCACGCATTTGATATCTCAGTGTTGAATAGGAAGCTTCTCGGTTCACATCAGAATTTCAAATCACATTCCTTTCAACCATGGCACGCAGCAAATGAAATATATATTTATTTTAACGACAATCACTGAGTATAGTTGCTAGGGTCGCAGCAGAGAGACAAAAATACACAATATTAGTTCCTAAAAATTAAACATAATGTAGTATTTTAAATTTAAAAAATACCCGGCTTCAATATTTGTACCAATTTAAGGGGGTGTAAATACCCCCCAAAGGGGGGGGGGTTTAGGGGGTATTTGTACTAATTTTAGTTTTTTATTTGTAACAATTAAAACTAATTTTAATTTGACAAAATAAAAGGTAACTCCAAATACAACGTAATTAACCCAATGAAACATAATATTTAGGCAGATCCATATTTTTAATATAATAAAATTCATTATATGATAAATTAGGCAATTTTATAATTTAACATGGGTATTTGAAATAATTAAAAAGGAAGTTTTCTTTGCTTAATTTTTCTTTATAGAAAATGGTCTTATAAATTAAATGAAGCCATACGCTAAATCGCAGACAAGGACGATTAAATACCTGCACTTATGATTCATAATATCATACATACATAAACACATACACCAATGCTTTTTGTTGTATATTCATTGACACACCAACAAATACATAGAACCTGTCAGTTATTCGACTATCGAAAGTATCACTTATTCTGATACAAAGTTCTAAATCTGAAAGTTTCTTTTGGTAGCTTACGAAACATAGAACTATTTATCTAATATATTTGTGTGATAAAATATGGATGGCTTCACCATATTGTAAAACCATATGTAAAACTGTACCTGTTTGTAATAATAATCACACATTTAAAACAAACGCAATTTCCTTCCTTCATATGTTTGACACCATTAACACAGATTTTGATAAGTAATTAGGAAATTAAATATAAAATATTAAATTCCTTTATTTTACTATAATATATTTAAATTAAGAAAAATAAGAACATAGTTTTAATCGTACATCAAATATATGCAAAAAGTACAAAGATATTTCGCGTCAATCTGACAAATTTTTCCCGTAGATAGTCACTTTATAAGGCAATCTACAACGAAATTCTATAGTAAAAACTAAACGATTTTGTCTCATATACCAGCCTAAAACGTTTCCAGGGAAACGCCGTACAACAAAACTCATTTTATTTTTTTATTTATGAGATAATTAAACTTTGAATAACACTACAATTTTTTTAAGATATTAAATCCAATATTTAATTTAGTTATAACTTCATATACCTATAAGTAATTCTAATTGCCTGCAAAAACATAATCCATTGTGGTTATAGGATTAAATTAAACTTCTCTGAAATAATGATCTCCCATATATGTTGGTCATGCAGGTGTTTGATCAGCGAAAATCCTTGACTAGACGATCAGTAGAATTTCCTGTGGTGTGGATACCCAAAGGGCAATTACATTACAATAAAAGAGGTGCAGCACACATATTTGACTATTTGTGTATTAAAAACCATATTTACGTTTTAACTCCCGTAATATTCATAAAATGACTTTTTCCAAATAACATTGCCAAATACCCCACTGTGGCACTGGTAGACGCCTGGCGAGAATAATTGATCAATTCACAAGTTATCGACCGGGATTGAAAGTTATTTAATTAATAATATGATGTTAAAAATTGGAGTTGATAGTAGAAGGGAGAAAAGTTAGGGTTTTATTTTTAATGCCATATCATTAAAAAAATATTTAAAAGATTTATTCCAAAAATCGTATGAATGCTGCTCAATTATAAACATTAATTAGACTTTTTAATTTACGTTTGTTTACTGTGTTATTTTTATTATACCCTTTTGAAAACTTTTCTGAGCAGGCTTTTCTGAGTTTATTGCTAATTTCATTTGGTTAAATGTTTTACTATGTCTAATGGGTAAACCCATATAATTTTACCCAGATTGTTTAAGAAATGTATTTATTTTAACGTTGCAATCATGGTTAACTATGTGACCAATGAAAAAGTGTTCGCTAACGCTCAGCCAAATCACATGTAGTGAAATGCACTTGTTGTTGATTATACATAACTGATGCCTAATGCACAATTTCAAGTCTATTGCTAACGTTACATGGTTTACTATGTAAAATTGTGAAATCCATATAATTTTACTCAGTTTGTTTAAAAAAACTTTGATATTAACGTTACCAATTTTCGCTAACGCTCAGTCAAATTACATGTAGTTAATTATAATCAATTTTATTGGTTATGCATAAATTATGCCTAATGCAGAATTTCAAGTCTATTTGTAGTTTGTTCTCAAGCCATCGTGATAACATACATACAAAAATAATCAGACTGAAAATCGTTGCTAACGCTCAGACAAGAATATAAATATAACTAATCTCCATATAAACTGTTCTACTCCTCGTTTACTATTTTAATTAAACGTATCCTATAGTAGGACCTTTAGTTTGTATAGTATCAATACGATAATACAATAATAAATATTTAAAATAATTAAAATTAATGATCGGGTTATCTGGTTAGTTATAAGTATGTATATATAACTTCATCCAATATTTCAAGAATTGTACATTATTGAAATTCAATGATTTTTATTCAAATACTAAATAAGGAACTCCTCAAAGGTAATGTGATTGAAAACTTATTTGGGTTTCATATTCCAGTAATGTAATATTCCCAACTCGGTACTCAGCAAATTGTTTTACTCGCTCAACTGTCGGCCTTTACTGATTTCCTTGTAACTGTTATTAAATCATATTTACTATTTTATTAAAATTTCTAATAACTTTCTTTTTAAATTAGTCTTTTAGACAAATAACATTGAAGTTATAGAATTGTAACCACCAGGCTTTGTAAGTTATTATATGTTAATCTATTAATTACAATGATATAATATTATGGTGATATTGCGTTGAAAATATCGAGATGACGCCATTTCACATTCCGTTTTGTGCAGCATCTAAAGTTCAACATAAATTTGTGACGTCGTTTCGATACCAGGGACACCTATATAACAAAATCAAGGGCAATCTAGATAAAAAATGAATTTTCATTGTCTCATCAGGTACCATGGAGTACACTTTATTAATGCAATTTAGTCATTGTTTGAAAATTAAAATTTCCAAATACTTTCTAACGGTTTACTGTGAATTTTTGCAAATAATGAAGTTGTATGATTCATAATGATACTTTTTTAGAAATTATTGTGTTCATTGATTGTAGGAAAGTAGCAAACTCTCAAAAATATCTGAAAGCTCGAAAGGTGTTTTATTAATACCAAAAACTATTTAATTTTGTATATAATTGCATCCTAACTGAAAATTTCGTGATATAAAACCACTTTGGCATTCTCCCTACATTAACACAAAAAGTCTTAAGCAAGTTGAAACAGGTAGAATTGTAGAACATATCTAACCAAATTACATTAATATTTAAGTTGCAGAAATTTTTACATAAAGAAATCGTTTTCCTCTCGAATTCAGGAAATTCACCAGACGTGTCAAAAGCTTAAACAATCAATAACTTGATATGCCTTTTCTGATATGCGGATTAGTTGAATGAAATAGACTTATCTGAGGGTTACAAAAAACATTTTATTGAGTTGACAGTACAGCAGTTGTGAGGAAATACAATTACGGGTATTAATCATATTACGTCATACATACAGTACGTTTGAGTATTTTCTCTCACTACGTCAGCGCTTCTCAACTACGTGCCGAATTGTTGCAGAAGTGACGACAGTTTCACCCAATCATACAATCGGCGGCAATTTGCTTACAATTTGAGTTCTTGATCACCACCCATTGTGAAGGGTCACCACGTAGAATGTATATTTTCCATTAATGAGTTTCTTGTTTAAGTCAAACACGATAAAAATTTACGTAACTGTGATAAAAGATAGTAGCTTATGATTTTAATTAAGGGCGGATTTTGCAAATAATCATAATTTAAATAAAATTAAAATCTCTTGTTTACAATTTTATAACAAAATCTACGTCAGTTGCTAAGCGCTTTCAACACTTTTAATATAAAAAGACGAATTTAAATGCTATGAATATTTATGCTTAGAAGCAATGCATATAGTAGTACAATCGTGAAGTACAACTAGAATGCGTACTCTTTGGATACGAAATTTAAAATAAATAATGAAAAGTGACTTTCAAACCAAGTATAACTTGTTGAATCCTTAATTTATTAAATATTAAATTAAAACTTTCGGTATAGTATGAAATTTTAAAAAAATTGAAACCTACTATTCTTGCTATATACCGTTTTTGTGATATTTACAGCATGTAACATCAATAAACTCATTTTCGACTATGTAGAAGTTAAGTTTCATACAAAATTAAAATTCTACACATTAAATAGTTCTTGGATACACTGTGGATAGTCAGGCTACTTAAACGTTCAGGCAGTTCCAATGGAATGACATGTATGTAATTAAATACTGTGTTGCTTAAATAGAGATTTCATTCATTTACATTCAAAATTTTAAGCTCAATTTACTCTTGAGACATGATATTGAGTTATAGCATTGCTGAGGCACGGCTAAAATATTATATCCCTTAACGCTTTTTTCTGAATTTTTGGCTTGAAGGTAATAATTGAATTCTCAATATACTCAAAATATTCCAAATTTTAAAGTCTTGATAAATAATAAAAATTTCAAATTGTATTCAACCAATTAATCCAAGATAGTTTCGAAATAAAAACGTATAGGAATTATAAAAATTCAGGTGTGAGAAACATAAATAATAAAGTGGCTACAAAAATATTTCGGAATTTCGGATCAACCTATATTACTTAGCCTTTCCTGTCTTAAACTTATTTGTTACGAGAAATGCGGGAACAGAGTACTTTATTGAGGACTAGAATATTTAAAAATTGGACTAAATCATACGATATTTATCACACATATACATCCAAAAAAAATTACACACTTATATTATTTGCCATATCACACTAATTTAGGTAAATTTTGGTAAATTTTGTCACAAACTCACTTCTATTGTGTTCACTGAGACTGGGTTTAACTTTCTGTCTCCAAGTTTTCAACCCAATGGGCTAGAAAGTTACTTCTTCTAACTTGTGTTGTAACTTAAAACTTTTGATTGGAACTTATTGATTCAGGAGCTAAATCTATCTTCTCATGATTATTACCTATATGAAGACTATGTTAATACGGTCCCCACACAGACTGCCTACTTACTCTCCGGTTTAACTGGGAGTTTATCCAAGATAAAAATATTTAAACAGTACATAACAGAATACGAATTAAATTATATAAACAACTAACATGAGCACAACATTGTTTGTATTATATCTCATTTGTGCTGTGTTCTTAATTATTGGTCTAATGGATAGGAATTAGAATCTACTTCCATCACTTTTAAATTGTTACATAACCTATTATTTCTATAGGTTATAAAATTTAAAACTTCTTGTAAAAATTTTAATTAAAAAAGTATTATAAGTTGGTTGTTATTTAGTGAATGTTTGAACATTCAACAATTTTCAGCCAATGTCATCGTATTAAAAGGTAGATGTACCGCACTCCACGTGTCTCGCAATCTGGCTTCGTAAAGTTTTAAATCAATAGCTACATGCGTTACTCATGCCACATGTTCAAATACAATTTGCTTGTACTCAAGTTTGTTCTGAAATAAATTTACTCTGTGGTTTTTTCATTATCATCGGTTATATCCTTAAGACCGTTGTAAAAGTGTTCCCTAACTTTACTCAAATCCTGTGAAGTAAAAGGATTTATTTGCACTGAAATCAACTCTTCCCACAGTAAATGTAATCAATCACGACATGTCGCGTAACAGGCTTCGCTGAGTTTGCATGCCAAATTTGTAATCTTTAACATATTTAGTTCTCTGAAGGCAAATAGACAGGAAAGCAACAACTGTATACAACAATAAAATTTCATAGAGCCATATTTTATTGTTAGGCATCCACAACTATATAACATATTCTTGACAATAGAAATGTAGTCTTGCAAAGTTTAAAGTATACGGATGACATCTTTCCCGATATATATTACCACACAATAATTTTTATTTTATTTTTTTATTTATTTATATTTCATAGTAACGTTCGAATAGTTTCGGTGAGATAGGAAGTGTACTAACGCTAGAGTGCGCCTTAATAACATCGTAACTTAATAAACCTCTTCAGATTCATTTCTTGCTTCATACTTAGAATAACAAACATAGTTTACTTAACCGTACTTAATTAATTAACTACTACCGTTTAATTAGCTACAATTGTTAATTTCTTCTATGATCTTATACTCTCTTTTTACATTTAGGAAAATAAAAGCTGTTGGAAATTATTCATTAACTAGCACTTACCTGTCATTTCGGCCACAGTGTATCTGTATTGGTAAATCAGTGTTTGGTGTACATTCAAAAAAAATTTTGTTTTCATTCACAAGTTTTTAAGAAAGTAATTATTTGCGAATCCGCCGGTAAATTGATTGTTTATTATAATATTACAAATACTGCTTGAAAATTTCAAGCTTCTGCCAAAATTTACGAAAGCTATTGCGAACACTGAAATTATTTAGTGAGGTTTAGGATCTGTCAAAATATAACTGAAGATGATGGAAAACAACGTTGATAGATTACTCCCTTAATTATTTCAGTTTGTTGTAAATTAAGCAAAACATCTTCAGAGCACTTATAGCAAAGATAAATATTGACTTGTGAACTCCTAACCGTTTTGACGGGAAGATTCCGGGAATGCAACATACATATTCTAACGCAGTCTGAGGTTGGAAGGTTTAGAATATTATGAATTATTATTTTTTTTAATATTCAAATTCAATTATAAATTCACAAAGCATAATATTCACAGTACTCTGCAGTGTCAATAAATTTTTAAATATTTAATAAAGCAATACTGCTAGGCAACTAACAATATTAACTATAGTCGGCAACTTGATATGTGGAAACATCTCGTATATAAGAATAATGTGTAGTTGATGGTGGAGGATTTGGAATAGTAATTTCATTTCGGACACTTGATGTTACAAAATGTGTAACACTGCGTTAAGAGGTTTGAATAACTTCAAGTAAAATCTTGAAATCACAAATATGTATAAGTAAGCAGTCTCATGTAATATAAACTATAATAAAATGTCAAGTTAAATAGTTTAAGTTTCTCAGACTTTAATCTAGTTTCTATTAAAGGTTTACACTCACGTTAGAGGAAAGATGATGTATCAATTAGCCTAACTTACTCAACGTTACTAAGGTTTTTCTAGAAGAAATCTGTTCAAACTAATACCAAATTTTAAATAGATATGTAATGTTCGAATAATTTTTCTTTCTATACTGAATATTATATGTGAGATTGCAGTGTTGGAATTCGTAACATAGCATGATTACAGTTTTATACTAAAATTTAGTAACACGTAATTTTTACTGCCGCTGTAAATGTCGTTTTCAGGCAAACATAAAATTGAGAAAGATGGAGGAAAACCAGCTGTGAACAATTTTATAACCGCTCTGTACTTAAGAGATAAACCATGGTCTGGTCTCCATTACACAAACCACAACACCTCATATCCTAGGAGGTTTTACAGTTTTAAATACAAACTGTTTCATTTTACAGGTTTTTATTAAGAGATTTATACCTTTTTTAAGAGATGTATAATATTGTAACATATGTAACAACATCGGACTAGCCCTTCCAAGAGGATCTTTATTTATGCCAGTAGCATTTTAGTGTATTATACTAAAGGGTTTTAAGAGACAAACTCAGTGTTTATGACAACCTCTGGAACTAGAGAACCACAGCATTAAGTTGAAAGACAAAGCCTTTCAGAAGGTATGTGATCAATCCTATCAACAAGAAATTCCTCGTCCTACGCAGATGTATTGAAGACTAACTGTAATCCGAGTCCAAAAAAAGAAACAAAAAAAGAAAAGAAAAACCTACAAAATGAGATGCGGAGAGCGAGCAGGTATAGATACGATCCACTGCAGGACATTAAAACATTGTGTAAATGATGCCTTGCAGCAGTTTAAGAATGTGCTGCGAACCATCATACTAGTACCGGTTATTACCTATGGTTTACGAAACAAACGCGAAGACAAGAAAATATGTCACAAGACTACCAGATACTTAGGTAATCTCGATTAGGTAGACCATAACTATATTTCAAAGTTCCATTATCTATGGTTTTATACATAGTACTTGCTTTTGTTGTAAAATTTCTTGTATAGCAATAATAAATTTAATCACATTGGCAGCAAGGAACACGCTACATAATGCATATGTAAAATCTCAACGAGATTTTATTATTTAGAATCATTAGTTGAAATGAGAGATTGGTGTATGTAATACATTCCCTAACCATTAAAAAATATAAATAAATGCAAACTTTATTAAAATTTGAAATATATTTTTTATAACAATTCAATCTAAGTTAAAAAATCAAAAATTCCAAATTTACAAGTGACTATAACTCAGGCGGTCGTGACTTGAAGGAAGTGTTTTTAAACAATTATAAATTAAAAATATATTTACTCAACTAACAATAATTACAACACCTAAGAACATTCCTAACCCGATTTAAGAAAACTCCATATATGATATTATTATATACAATAATACTATTTAAAATAAATGTGCATAAATAAGTTGTTATGAAATATTAAACTATTGTAACTTATATGATTGATTTTTACAAAATAAAACAATTAAGTAAGTACATGCAATACCAAAAACATATATAATAATATTATAGATCAATATTATTAGATTATTTTACTATTAAGTGGTGTAAGATCGAATTACTTGAAATATAATATTCATACTTAACTAATAACACTTTTATAACAAAACGCGCTTCCAAATTAATTTTACGAGCAATATATGGCATAGTGAGTACTAAAACGTACATAAATAATAGATACCTTTTAATTGAATTAATGGGTAATTAGTAACAGGTTTGTCTGTGTTGTAATTGTAAAAGCAATACGGTTCCTAACGCAGAACTTAGTTTATATACTGTCGTTAAATTACGTACTTGTTGGAGAGGAACGCAGATAGCTTTCCAGTTCAGTTATCTACTGTGTAATTACAATCCAAGATAATAAGATTTAAATTAGCCTTTCTCCTACTTGAAAGCGGTTTAAGTTTGTAAATTCGATAAGTGCCAACGTTTTAAACATTCATTTACTACTGAATTTATTATAATTATCAGAATAGTTTATTACGCCAGGTAAATTCCATAATTCGAAATGCACTATCATAGAACTCATTCATATATATTTAGAAATGTATTTTCATGCAAGATTTCAACAAATGAAATGTTTACCGAGATATCTTACTACATGATACGTCAGATTCATGTTCATTACATTAGGTTTCATATCAGTGTTTAAATAATATACGTCTTCACACCAAGTAGCCATGAAATGATGTTGTATGAGTAGTGATAGTTAGGCTATATGTTTTAATATTGAGTTTTATACTAACTGGGTTTGAGTCTCTTCATATAGCTATCCGACGGTTCTGATATGTCCGGTAGCTTGATAAATATAATATAATAACAGTTAGTCTTTTTTAATTATAACTAGAGTGGCTGAAGTTCCATTTCTTTCTTAGAAAAATTCCTTTATCGATTTCAAGAAACGTCTAGTATTGTTTTTATACTGTCGCAACAATAATTCGGAATGTGTTCCTACCCGTTTACACGTATATTTGGATTTTTTAAGATATACAATTTTGAGTTACATTTTAAAACGTCATCTTCTGAAGAAGATATTCTGTAAAATAAAATACGAACAATAATAATGGTACTTGGAAATTATTCTGTCTTATAAATTATTTTTTTTAACCTTAGGATATTTATATATTTTATAGAAAACTCCTTAATTTCATTTCTAATTTATTTATGTTAAAAAGATTGAAAGTTTGTCATTATGTTCTTGAATGTTTATCAAAATTACACAACAGATATTTACTCTATACAAGATGTGTTGTAACTTTCCATCGATGAGAAAAACATTCAACAGAGACCACAAAAGTATAATACAAAACTAAACAACAAACACTAATTTAAAGCCTCAGCGGTACAACCGGATTAAAGGTCACTTACGCTATTAAAATATAAACCTAAAAAAAAAGAAAATCAGGTTTCAAGATGTGTAAAATGTATATAATAACTATATAAATAAATGTTCTACTAACGTACTCAGTACATAGTATGAAAATAACACAAAATTATATCATTTTAATGATAATAGAAGTCTATCCCCCAGGTCTCGGCAAATTGTACTAAAACTTTAGTCTTCATAGTAATGAAAGAGTCAAAAAAATACATTGCATCTCATTTTACACGAACACAGTTTATTCTAATAAATTATTATAATTAGGTGAAACTAATTTTTTAACAAGCTCAAAAATCATGCATTGCAACTAAAACTGAAACGTCCACACAAGAAGCTATCTTCGAAATCACCAAGTGGCGCTCTCAAGATAATCACTTTGAGAACTTGACAATAACAGCAACTAATGGAATTGACTCATTGTGTTTTTTATAATATTTATGTATTTTATATAGAATTTTTTACCCGTTTTAATCCTAACTTTTCCTTTTTTAGAAATGATTTAACCTTAATTTATTTTGTTTAGAATAAACAATTTAAATAACCAGGAACGATTTGCACATGTATACACTTTTCAGTTCTCTTCTCAAAACGTGATTAACTATTTCATTTAATTATGCGATGAATACACAACATTGACGTAAACTAGGATAGTCTTTAGAAACGATGATAAATAATATTGGATATGACAAGTGTCATATTACAAAGAAATATAACATTTAATGTGATATATGTGATACACTTTACATTTTACTTTTTGAGCAAGAACTTTTTGTGATTCAATGTTTATTGAAATTCAATTAAATTAGGCTATTGCCACTTATACAAATTGATTTAATGAATATATATATATATAATATATATATATATATATATATATATATATATAAAGTCATTTGACAGGTATTTGATTTCCCTATCATATGTTAGTTTGGTTATTTAAACACATATGTGAAAGAAAAAGCCAAATAAAAAATCATTGAATCGGAAAAAGTAAGCGCTCTGTGGTGTAATGGTAGCACATTCACCCGCAAGTGAGAGATCCGGGTTCGACTCCCGGCGGAGCAAGTACTTTTTGCGATTCAATGTTTATTGAAATTAAATAAGGCAATTGCCATTTATACAATTTAATGTAAATAAAAGTCGTTTGACAGGTATTTGGTCTTCTGATCATATGTTAGTTTGCTTATTTAAACGCATATGTGACAGATACGGCCAAATACAAAATAATTGAATCGGAAAAAGTAAGCGCTCTGTGGTGTAATGGTAGCACATTCACCCGGCAAGTGAGAGATCATTTAATTATTTATATATATATATATATTTATTTATTTATTTTTATTTATTTATTTATCTATATATATATATATATATATATGTATACATTTTGTTTTTACAAACTATTGTTCTCAGTTAAATTTGAAACATTTTTATATGCCATAATTGCTTTTTAAATATATTCCTGGTTCACAGTGGGCTTCAAATTAAAACTAAAATATGTCTCAATTATATATATAAATTTTTTTCGTAAACAATTTAGATTTCATAGATTTTTTTATTAATATAAAAATAAATGCCTAATATAATTTTACATTAATAGTTCTCAACTTTAACTAATAGCAGATTAGATAACCCAAATAAATTTGGCATATTTATAACATTTTAATTGGAGATTTTTTAACTGTGCTAACTATGAATTTGCACACCTATTAGACTATAGCAATATATTCTATTTAAGAGTAGTAATTAAGTGGAAAGTTATATAATTATCAATGTAATTATACTGAATATAGTACATTTGATATTTATATATAATGGTTGAAGCAGATGAACTCCATACTGTCCATCATAATACAAGTAATTCTTTCTCTTATCCATTATGCATATTATAATTTTAAACTATTCCGTGAGATCCATCTATATATGAATGAAAGGTTTACCATATCGTCATGATTGGTTTAGGAGGTGAGATTGGCCATAACTTACACTATATTGGTAGTTAAGGCATAGCATTGAATCAGTAACACGAAGTCTGACAAACACATTATTTTCCTCTTTACCCTTTATTTCAGGTGGATTTCGTCTAATGAAGTATAATTTAACATTACTTTTGACACATTTTGTTCGTTGTAGCGTGGTAACAAACAACGGTGCTAATGGATAAGAGAAAGCCTTATTTGTATAAAGCTGGAAAGGGCGGTAATTATCTGCTTCAGCAGTTCTACGCAAACATTACGATATACATGATCGATTATTAAGAAATTAAAAGAAATTCCATCAACCAAAAAACGCATCAACAAGATATGGTTATAGGCATAGAAATATACTTCGTATACTGGAAGCATAGAGGATTTAGAAATAATTTAAAATTTAAGAAAAGAATTTAGTTTCTTTGCAGTAAACTTAGTGAAATGAAAATCACAATGCGAATACGTATTTACCATTGAAATTTAGACCATTGGTGGTCAAAAAAACTAAATAATGTAGTGGAAAATTAATGTTGGTCTAGATTCCTTTAGATTCAAACAATCCGAAAATAAACAATACAATCGTTGAACGTAAGTTTTAAAGAGATTGGTTCGGCAACTTCTTGAAGCTTATTTTTTAAGCTTTGACGGTTTATGCGATTTAAGCGTTCGTATGAATTCGAAAAAAGATCATTCTACACCCAGTCAAATCGACATTATATCTGCTTCTTAAATCGAAGAAGCACATATCGTTGCCAATTCCGAGCGATTTACAAAAAAAGTGTTTCAGTATAGAATAATTAGCTAGAAATAAGTGATTACGTCATAAATGCGGCAGAACTTCTCTCTAAAAATGTGAAGTACACTGCATAAAGAACTGTGTATCCTTCACCTAATGCCCTCGAATTCGTATATAGTTCAAAAACCTGAAATGAATTCGTTAAAATGAAACATATTAAAATGATACCTTTGCATATGTATTTTTCTGGAGCCTTAAGTTCAAATATGGACATATATAAAAAATATATTTTATGTCTTAATTAAGTGCTTGGTCTCGTTTAAAATAGTATTTTAAGCACAAGAAATTAAAATATGACACTTTTGATGAACAAGAACATATAGAACAGTACTCTTTAGAACTGATCTGAAAATAAAAATGAGTCTAATATGCCACATGTTTAATTAAAGATGACAACAAATTAGAATGAAGCAGACTGATATACGACCCTTACAGCAGTTCCACATGGCAATTCATCTATGAATAGGATCTGCAGACACGAAATCGTATTCATACATTTCGAATAATGTTCTACATTAGACGGGGACATGTCACGTGTCACTTACATTGTTGGAGTGGCCCCAAGTAGCATGTTCACACACCACTGAACATTAATAGCGAGGTTACATGGATTGATTTCACTATTTTGTCACTTGCAGTCTCAACTGTGGAAGGAGTAAATTTTTTATGGAGTCTCGTATATTCTTTGTGTTGTGCGTGTATGTAATATGTGCACACATTGTCACACGATAGAAAAGTTGAAATTCTTGTTATTTTAAGATGACGTATCGTAATTAATGTCACTTTAATACTTAAGTCAGTAAAATACTGTAGCATTTAAAAATTGTGAGGACAGCGTAAGATTTTAGTAAAGGGTACGTAAATCTCTTAAATATCGCTGCTACTGACAGCAGTTTATCTAAAATGTCTTAAAACCAATAGAAATTTAAAATTCATTTTTAGCAGAAACAAAATATTTAACCAGATTTGACCAAATTTAGCAAGAAAAAGGTTTTATGAGATAGTTTTGGAATGTCATACTCGTAAAGTGGGGCATTTGATTCTTAGAATTAAATTATTAAAATTATAGCTTTACGCGAAAATAAACAGTTAATACAACAAATATTAAAGTTGCTAATAACTTAAGATTTAACTAAGTAAAAGATGTTCACTGAATGATTTATTTATTCCTCCACAGTCCACTCGTTGTTTAGAAACAATGATTGTCGATTACACGAGTATAACAACTTTTCTAACTAATTGTTTAGCCGGAAGGAAATAATAATGGTTTTAGTCTTTTACATAAAAAAAAACTTAAATTTAACTTAAAAATACGTGTAATTCCACAAACATATATTCCTTAAAAATTTTCCGTCTACATAATATACAGTAATGTTATTGTTACTTTATAGTTTTTCAGTTCTTCAATTTTTAGTGGTTATAAAACTTGTATAACGTTTTTTGTATTAGTGATAGAATTTAAATGTTATATTGGCAAGACAAGTATATTTTTATCATTAATGTTTACTCTTTTTCAGGTACATACAATTAAAATAAATACGACCTATTTTATTTTTACTTTGAAACAAATGAAAAGACTTTTTGTAAACCGTTACAGAAACTACGCGTTGTACGTTTTGCACAACGGAAAAATGCAAAGGCAGTAGCGGGATTGACCAACAGAAGTGACTACTTCTTATAACGGACTGTAAATAAAATCAATCACAGACTATAATGAGTGGTAAAATACTGATTTGAGTACATTTACAAACTAAAAGTGTATTCATTAATGAATCGAACGAAAAGTGTATTAACTTACTCCATCATTTAATACCAGTATTTCATGTTCTTCGGATTCTAAATTCAATATCAGCACAGTTAATAGTAATTACTATTCAACTTCACTAATAGTTTCATCCTAACGAGATTTAAAACAAGGATTAGAAATTAATTAATTAGATATTTGATACAACAGAATAACCTTAAATTCGTAAACTCAAAATAAGGAAGACATGAAGTACAGTTTTTTCCTGCTTTGTTTACGATCCGCAAAGCTCTTTGGGGGTTTAGTTGAAATTTGTATTTTATACATAAAATAACCGCAACTAATTTTCCAAATTTTTAGGCTGATTAAGAAAAATATATCATTTTGAATATACATCATATAAAGATTCAAAATTGTGGTCATACACAGTTTTCCAAATATTCATATTCCAATTTATTTCGTTTCAATAAATAATTTTAATTGTTTTTCAGAAATTACCTTGTGTTTCTTTCTCACACAGATTTAAACTTTTTTTGGATATTCTATGGTCAATAACGTGTATAGACTTAATTTCTTTATTTTGCATGCAAAATTGTAAAAATTAGAAATTGTAAAACAAGTTGCCTGGTACCAAAAATGTTTAGGATACTTTAGCACTATTTATTTCAGTTTTAAAATTTATTACTGATATTTTTAAGTTGTATAATTTTGGTAAGAACAACGTAAATACCAAATTAAGCAAAAAATGTTATAGCAGTTTTACGGTGCACAAATTCTCCGTTGTTAAATAAGGATTTTAAGCTAGTGTCTTGAGCTTCCTGCAAATTCCTATTATATTCAGAAAAAAAAATTAAAAGATTTATTCCAAAAATCGTATGAATGCTGCTCAATGATAAACATTAATTAGACTTGTTTGTTTACTGTGTTATTTTTATTATACCCTTTTGAAAACTTTTGCAGGCTTTTCTGAGTTTGCTGCAAAATTTCAAGTTTATTGCTAATTTCATTTTGTTAAATGGTTTACTATGTCTAATGGGTAAATCCATATAATTTTACCCAGATTGTTTAAGAAATGTATTTATTTTGACGTTGCAATCATGGTTAACTATGTGACCAATGAAAAAATGTTCGCTAACGCTCAGCCAAATCACATGTAGTGAAATGCACTTCATGTTGATTATACATAACTGATGCCTAATGCACAATTTCAAGTTTATTGCTAATTTCATTTCGTTACATGGTTTACAATGTAAAATGGTGAAATCCATATGATTTTACTCAGTTTCTTTAAAAAAACTTTTATATTAACGTTACAATCATGGTTAACTATACGACCAATGTTCGCTAACGCTCAGTCAAATTACATGTAGTTAATTATAATCAATTTTATTGGTTATACATAATATGCCTAATGCAGAATTTCAAGTCTATTTGTAGTTTGTTCTCAAGCCATCGTGAGAACATACATACAAAAATAATCAGACTGAAAATCGTTGCTAACGCTCAGACAAGAATAGCAATATAACTAATCTCCATGTAAACTGTTCTACTCCTCGTTTACTATTTTTATTAAACGTATCCTATAGTAGGACCTTTAGTTTGTATAGTATCAATACGATAATACAATAATAAATATTTAAAATAATTAAAATTAATGATCGGGTTATCTGTTTAGTAATAAGTATGTATATATAACTTCATCCAATATTTCAAGAAGTGTACATTATTGGAATTCAATAATTTTTATTCAATTACTAAATAAGGAACTCCTCAAAGGTAATGTGATTGAAAACTTACTTGAGTTTCATATTCCTGTAATCTAATATCCCCAACCCGGTACTCAGTAAATTTGTTTCACTTACTCAACTGTCGGCCTTTACTGATTTCCTTGTAACTGTTATTAAATTTTATTTAATATTTTATTCGAATTTCTAATAACTTATTTTTTTAATTAATCTTTCAAACAAATAACATTGAAGTTATAGAATTGTACCCACCAGGCCTTGTAATTTATTATATGTTAATGTATTAATCACAATGATATAATAATTTGGTGATATTGCGTTGAAAATATTGAGGTGACACATATAAAGTTCAAAATAAATTTGTGAAATCGTTTCGATACCAGAGACACCTAATAACAAAATCAAGGGCAATCTAGATAAAAAAAGAATTTTCATTGTCTCATTAGGTACCATGGAGCACACTTTATTAGTGCAATTTAGTCATTGTTTGGAAATTAAAATTTCAAAATTTTTCAACAATTTATTGTGAAATTTTGCAATAGTTAGGTTATATGACTCATAATGACACTTTTTTTAGAAATTATTGTGTTCATTGATTGTAGGAAAGTAGCCAACTGACAAAAATATATGAACGCTCGAAAGCATTTAGTTTTGTACAGAATTGCATCCTAACTGAAATTTTCGAAATATGAAACCACTTTGGTTTTCTCCCTATATTAACACAAAAAGCCTCATGCAAATTAAAACAACTGGAATTGTATAAAATATCTAACCAAATGGCATGCAATCTTGCATTAATATTTAAGTTGCTGAAATCTTTACATAAAGAAATCGTTTTCCTCTCGAATTCAGGCTTAAACAATCAATAACTTAAAATGCCTTTTCTGATATACGGATTAGTTGAATGAAATACTTATCTGAGGGTTACAAAAAATATTTTATAGAGTTGACAGTACTGCAATTGTGAAGAAATACAATTATGGGTATTAATCATATTACGTCATACATACAGTACGTTTGATTATTTTCTCTCACTACGTCAGCGCTTCTCAACTACTTGGCGAATTGTTGCAGAAGACAGTTTCATCCAATCATACAATCGGCGGCAATTCACTTACAATTTTAGTTCTTGATCATTACCCATTGTGAAAGGTCACCACGTGGATTGTATATTTTGCATTAATGAGTTTCTTGTGTAAGTCACACACGATACAAAATGTACGTAACTGTGATAAAAGATAATAGCTTGTGATTGTATTTAAAGGCGGATTTCGCAAAGAATCATCATTTCAATAAAATGGAAAACTCTAGTTTACAATTTTATTTTAAAAAATCGACGGCAATTGCTAAGCGCATACAACACTTTTAATACAAAAAGACGAATTTAAATGTTATGAATGTTATGCTTGGAAGCAACGCGTATAGTAGTACAATCGTGAGGTACAAATAAAATGCGTCGACTTCTGATACGAAATTTAAAATTAATAATGAAAGTGAATTTCAAACCAAATATAACTTGTTCAATCCTTAATTTATTAAATATTAAATTTAAATTTTCGGTATAGTATTAAATTTATAAAAAAGTCGAAACCTACTGTTATTTTCTTGCTATATACACTTTTTGTGATAGATACAGCGTGTAACATCAATGAAACCCATTTTTGACTATGTAGAAATAAAGTTTCATACAAAATAAAAAATCTACACATTAAATCGTTCTCTACATAATCTGTGGATAGTCAGGCTACTTAAACGTTCAATCAGACCCTAAAAATAGGAAAAATGTGTAGCTCAATTTATTCTCGATATATACTCTTCAGTTATACTGTTACTGACGTGCAGCTAAAATATTATATTCCTTAACGCTTTTTTGCCTTAAAAGTAATAAAGGAATTCTCAAAATACACCAAATACGTTTGTAGTTAATAAACAATCCAAAGTTCTAATTGTATTACAGTATTTAATAAAATAACCACTTAATGAATTAATCCAAGGTAGTCCAAAATGAACATTTATAAGAAATATACAGATTTAGATGCCTGAAATATAAATAATTAGGTGGCTGCAAAAATTAAAACTTTGGGAATATTATTTATACTTTACAGTCATATTTTATGTTATTACGAGAGATGTATGAGCAGCGTATCATATTGAGGCATGGTATATAAAAAAAACTAGACTAAATAATATGGAATAAATCACTCGTAAACATCTAAGAAACAATTACACAATTATATTATTGGTCATATCACAATATGAATTTCGGTACATTTTGTCACAAACTCACTTCTATCGTGTTCACTGAGACAGGGTTTAACTTTCTGTCTCCAAGTTTTCAACCCAATGGGCTAGAAAGTTACTTTTTATAACTTTTGTTGTAAATTGAAACTCCTGATTGGAACCTATTGATTCAGGAGCTAAATCTATCTTCTCATGATTACCTATATGAAGACTGTGCTTAATATGGTCCCCAAACAGACTGCCTACTTACTCTCCGGTTTAACTGGGAGTTTATACAAGATAAAAATATTTAAACAGTACGTAACAGAGTACGAATGAAATTATATAAACAACTAACATGAGCACAACAATGTATTATATTACATTTGTTCTATGTTTTTAATTATTAGTCTAATGGATAGGAATTAGAATCTACTTCCACCACTTTTAAATTGTTACATAACCTATTATTTCTATAGGTTTTAATATTTAAAACTTCTTGTGACAATTTTATTTAAAAAAAGTATTCTAAATTGGTTTTTATTTAGTGAATTTTCGAACATTCAACAAATTCCAGCCAATTTTATCGTTTTAAAAGGTTTATTTATTTATTCTTCCAACGGAATTACACCACTTGTACATGTAACAAGAGTTTAAAAGGGTATAAATTATTAATAGCACTAATATAATGTATACAAATATAATTAAATAACAAACAGTGTTAAAATAAGTAATAAAAAAACAGCGAATTAGTAAGAAATATAAGTTAACAAATAATCAACGATAAGGTAAAAAAAAACAATAATAAATAGTTAAATATAAAAACGAATCATAAGCAATAAATGTGTGGTGTATAATAAGAACTAAATAACAACTAAGTGATAACAAAATTTGACTCATGCAAAAGTAACAATAAATAATTAGCAACATGCAAGAAAAGATAAATAATCAGTAACATGCGTAAACATAAAAAATAATCAACAATATCTTAAATAATTTAACATTAAAATAAATATAAACTAAATCCACTACATGCATACCAGTGACGCGTGTGTGTGTGTGTGTGTGTGTGTGTGTGTGTGTGTGTGTGTGTGTGTGTGTGTGTGTGTGTGTGTGTGTGTGTGTGTGTGTGTGTTTGTGTGTGGCACTCCAAGTGTCTCGCAATCTGGCTTCGCAAAATTTTAAATCAATAGCTACGTGTGTTACTCATGCCACATGTGGTACTCAAGTTTGTTTTAAAATGAATTTACTCTGTGGTTTTTTTCTTTAGCATCGGTTATATCCTTAAGACCGGTGTAAAAGTGTTCAATAACTTTACTCAAATCCTGTGAAGTAAAAGGATTCATTTGCACTGAAATCAACTCTTCCCACAGTAAATGTAATCAATCACGACATGTCGCGTAACAGGCTTCGCTGAGTTTGCATGCCAAATTTGTAATTTTTAACATACGATTATTTAGTTCTCTGAAGAGAAATGGACAGGCAAGCAACAAACAGCCATACACAAACTGTATATAACAATTTCATTCAGCCATATTTTATGGTTAGGCATCCACCATTATATAACATACTCTTGACAGTAGAAATGTAGTCGTGCAAAGTTTAAAGTATACGGATGACATCTTTCCTGATATATATATTACCACATAATAATTTTTATTTTATTTATTTATTTATATTTCATAGTAATGTTCGAACAGTTTCGGTGAGGTAGGAAGTGTACTAACGCAAGAATGCGCCCTAATAACATCGTAACTTAATAAAACTTTTCAAATTCATTTCTTGCTTAATACTTAGAATAACAAATATAGTTTACTTAACCGTACTTAATTAATTAACTACTACCGTTTAATTACCTACAATTGTTAATTTCTTCTATGAGCTTATATTCTTCTTTTACATTTAGGAAAATAAAAGCTGTTGGAAATAATTAATTAACTAGCACATACCCGTCATTTCGGCCACAGTGTATCTGTATTGGTAAATAAGTGTTTCGTATACATTCAAAAATTCTTTATTTTGATTCACAAGTTGTTAAGAAAGAGATTATTTGCGAATCCGCCGGTAAATTGATTTTGTATTATAATATTAAAAATACTGCTTGAAAATTTCAAGCTTCTGCCAAAAATTTACGAAAGCTATTGCGAGCACTGAATTTATTTAGTGAGGTTTAGGATCTGTCAAAATGTAACTGAAGATGATGGAAAACAACGTTGATAGATTACTCCCTTAATAATTTCAGTTTGTTGAAAATGAAGCAAAACCTCTTCAGAGCACTTATAGCAAAGATAAATATTGACTTGTGAGCTCCTAACCGTTTTGACGGGAAGATTCCGGGAATGCAACATACATATTCTAACTCAGTCTGAGGTTTGAAGTTTTAGAATATTATGAATTACTATTTTATTAAATATTCAAACTCAATTATTAATTCACAAAGCATAATATTCACAGTACTCTGCAGTGGCAATTAATTTTTAAATATTAAATAAATCAATACTGCTAGGCAACTAACAATATTAACTATAGTCGGCAACTTGACATGTGGAAACATATATAAGTAAAATGTGTAGTTGATGGTGGAGGGTTTGGAATATTAATTTCATTTCGGACACTTGATGTTACAAAATGTGTAACACTGCGTTAAGAGGTTTGAATAACTTTCAAAATCTTGAAATCACAAATATGTATAAGTAAGCAGTCTCATGTAATACAAACTATAATAAAATGTCAATTTAAATAGTTTAAGTTTCTCAGACTTTAATCTAGTTTCTATTAAAGGTTTCTATTTGACACTCACGATAGAGGAAAGATGATGTATCAATTAGCCTAACTTGCACAACGTTACTAAGGTTTTTCTAGAAGAAATCTGTTCAAACTAATACCAAGTTTTAAATATACATGTAATGTTCGAATAATTTTTCTTTCTATACTCAATATTATATGTGAAATTGCAGTGTTGGAATTCGTAACATAGCATGATTACAGTTTTATACTAAAATGTAGTAACATGTCATTTTTACTGCCGCTGTAAATGTCGTTTTCAGGCAAACATAAAACTGAAAAGATGGAGGCAAACCAGCTGTGAACAAATTTATAACCGCTCTGTACTTAAGAGATAAACCATGGTCTGGTCTCCATTACACAAACCACAACACCTCACCTCATATCCTAGGAGGTTTTACATCTTTTTTATTATGAGATTTATACCTATGATGTATAATATCAATCTGTTGTCCAATGTTCTCAGTAACTGTTTTTGTTATAAAACCAACAATTTCGTTTATTCTGTTCAAAACTAGTTTTCTGTCTTTTTGTAATTATTATGATTAAATAAGCTTTTTAAATTTTTCATGTTACATTGCCTCCATATTTATTATTTCATTTTCTCACATATGTAACAACATCGGACTAGCCCTTCCAAGAGGAACTTTATTTATGCCAGTAGCATTTTAGTTTATTATACTAAAGGTTTTTAAGAGACAAACTCAGTGTTTATGACAACCTCTGGAACTAGAGAACCACAGCATTAAGTTGAAAGACAAAGCCTTTCAGAAGGTATGTGATCAATCCTATCAACAAGAAATTCCTCGTCCTACTCAGATGTATTGAAGACTAACTGTAATCCGAGTCCAAAAAAAGAAACAAAAAAAGAAAAGAAAAACCTACGAAATGAGATCAGGAGAGCGAGCAGGTATAAATACGATCCACTGCAGGACATTAACATTGTGTAAATGATGCCTTGCAGCAGTTCAAGAATGAGCTGCGAACCATCATACTAGTACCAGTTATTACCCATGGTTTACGAAACAAACGCGAAGGCAAAAAAATATGTCACAAGACTACGAGATACTTATGTAATCTCGATTAGGTAAACCATAACTTCGCTATATTTCAAAGTTCCATTATCTATGGTTTTATACATATTACTTGCATTTGTTATAAAATTTCTTGTATAGCAATAATAAATTTAATCACATTGGCAGCAAGGAACACGCTACAAAATGCATATGTAAAATCTCAAAGAGATTTTATTATTTAGAATCATTACTTGAAATAAGAGATTGGTGTATGAAACCATTAAAAATATAAATAAATGCAAAATTTATTAAAATTTGAACTATACTTTCTATAACAATTCAATCAACTTGCGAAATCAAAAATTCTAAATTTACAAGTGACTTTAACTCAGGCGGTCATGACTTGAGGGAAGTATTTTTAAACAATTATAAATGAAAAATATGTTTTCTCAAATAACAACAATTACAACACATTACAACATTCCTAACCCGATTTGTTACAGTTGTTACAGTAACACAATTACAATAATGCCTACGCACACGGATAGACGCGAAACAACCCGTGTTACAGCTGTAAGCGGCAAGGAAAAGGAGTGGGGGACGAGTGAGGGACTGTGTCTGGCACCAGCTGGTGTCTGGTAACAGCTGGCGCTAGTCAGCCAGTGCACGCACACTCTGTCATCACAGTAGTATAAAGTAAAATATCACGGTCGACTGAAATTTAAACGTCGGTCCAATCGGGTCGGCAAAAATTTTTTAAAGGCAATTTTCGTTGAAAAATATTGTTGCCGACCCGATCGGGTCTAAGTTAACCCCCCATCCCCTTAACATATGTTTTTTGAAAATCAATTTTATTAACCAGTACCAATAGTCCTAAACTAATTTCACAATCAAAAACACGACTGCACAAGTTGGCAATCCAGGAATCTCGAGAATCTCTTATGGTGGCAGGCAAGGTGTTAAGAAAACTCCATATATGATATTATTATATACAAATACTATTTAAAATAAATGTGCATAAATAAGTTGCAATTAAATATTAAAATATTATATGATTGCTTTTTACAAAATAAAGCAAGTAAGTACATACAATACCAAAAGCTTATTATAGATTAATGATAGAGCGTACAGTCCCACGTCCTGCTGGAAGGACCTTCCGGAAGTACTTTTGTACGCAGCGTTGCGTCCTGCCAGCAGGACTTAAGGCACTTATGGCGAATGTTTGAACTGTCCTTCCAGCAGGACGCGTCCTTCCGGCAGTACTTTTGGTAACCAGAGCGCATTAGTGGCAGTAATACTTCAGATGTGGTGTTGGGCGAACAATAAACTACTGTAATTTTTGTAAAACTGTTTAATATGACTCTTACTGACTAATACAACAACTGCCTTGTAATCTATTTTATAAATGTAAAATAAATGTATAAACATACGAAGTATAAACTTGTTCCGTTACACAACAGAGAGAGAATACATGAATAAATTAAAAGTATAGATAAGTAGTAAAAATTAAGATCTACCCAAGAAAACTTTATTAAGTATTTCAATTAATTAGTAAAATTCATTATGTATTCATATACTTAGGAAAGATATTGAAAATCTTGGGACTTATTTTCTAATATGTTTAGCTATCTCAAAGAACTAAATTCAAAAAAGTATGATTTCTATCTTGATAGCTATATAGTCATATTTTTCAATACATATCTAGTTCTTACGACGTAAGGGTATACCATTTTTTATATGGTATTCAAAACAATCTCTGCCAGTTTGTGGGCTACACATGACAGCATTAGGTCTGCATTTATTGCAAAAGTAGCTTGCTTTCACTTGCTTTCCGTGCACTCTCGAGCAGATTAGACACTTCCTTTGAACTCGCTTCCGTTTGTCTTCTTTAGAAAGGTTAACAAGGACGTGCGAGATTACCTCCACAGGTAAATTCACTTCATCGATTAACAAAGGTTCTGCAGGTCTTGTTTCTGGTGGAAGGCCAAATTGGTTTTTTATTAATTGCAAGGCTAGTGCCTTAGTGAAGTCTGTGTGAGACTTCTTTTCAAGGGCAGGTCTGTGAAGGTTATATGCTAAAAAGGCATTAGTTTCTATAATACCAAATATACAAGCAAACATTCTATGATGCCACTGTTGAGTTTGCCACACCGTTTCTAGTGCTAGTCCATCTTGGTGAATGTGGTTATGTATGTCTATGGCAGGAGCTCCCATGAAGTAAGCTTCTACTAGTTTTGGACGTACTACTTCTTTGGTGTAAGGTTTTCCGTCGTCATCATATATTTTTTTTGTACATGGTTTTCCAGGTAAAGTTGTAGAGCAGGTACCTACAAACGTATGAACCTTACGGTCTCTCCATCCTACACAAATAAGATCTACATTTTCCGAGCTTGCTGTAGCTGATATAAACGACCCCTTTTCCTTAGGGCACCTCAGGACAGTTTGCTTCAGAGGATAGTTTCTATAGGCGGTTTTAACCATCCCTAAAAAATACAAACCTCTTTCCTTTAACTGAATACTGGTCTTTACAGAAGAAAACCAAGAATCTCCTACAACTATTCGACCAGTTCCATGCCACGGTTTAGTCAATCGTAGCGTTGTTGCAGTTCCGGCACCAAAGTCCTTTTGCCATTTTTTTATTTTTCATTTCTTCTTTCTCCTCATTGATTTCCAACCCAATCATGATTCTTGATGTGCTATCACAAATAGTTTTTCTTCACAACCAACTCCTTTAGGTTTCCTTTTAATTTACATCACAGCAGGCATGCCATTTTCACGGTTGTTGCCTTTCCCGTACCAAGCAAACATGCATTCATCTACAGTTAATTTGAAACCTGGGGAAAAACTCTGCCTCCAATGTGTTATGGACATGTTGATGAGAGGCCTAAATTGATACCGCCTATCTCCATTCCTTTTATCTTCAGGCATGGCAAATGCCATTGCCATTAAAATTTCTTCAAAACGATGCAGACCAATCCCAAACCTAGAACCAAAAGCTGGAGCAGGAAAGAGGCCGTCGGTTTCCGTAGACCAGTAGTTGCGGCGGACCGCTAACATATTTATACTCATGGCGTAAAAAATACCAATTGACTTGAAAAACTCATTTCTCGAAATTGGTTTTCTTCTATCCCTCAAATGAGCATTTGAACAAACTAAAATAGGGATAGAATTTTCCATTAGTATTGAGCAAGTGAAAACGAGGTTTGTATTGATGGTCCTTGAATTGATCAATATTTACATGTTTACCAAAGTCCCACTCAGTGTCATTAACTAAAACTAAGTTTGAATTATTATAGATTTCCTCTGCGCCTGCAGGTAGATCAATAATATTGTTTGATCCGCTATCAAGGTCTTCATCTTCATCATTAGATTCATCGGATGATGATGACGACGAACTGTTTTCAGCACTGGTCAGTTGAACGATAGTCTTCCTCCTTTTACTTTTCTGGGCATCATCTGAAACAAAGAAATTGTTTCAGATGATGCCTTTTAATAATAAACAAACATTTATCCGAACTGTTAATGTGACAAATATTACGAGTTTTACGTGTGCCAAAAGTCCGTCATCTATACTTGTCTCCTTTGAAACTATCCTGGTAATGAATACCTTTACTATTCAAGTAAGACCAAAATATACTAAGAAACCCAGTTTTAATTTATCAACTATTAATAAATGGTAGAAAGTGAAAATTTTTCTCTTACCTGATAGCGTTGCAGGTGATATGAGCTGGCGGGGTAGGCCTTAGCGGCGCTGGCAGCAGGCGTCACACCGGCAGCGATGACAGCTCGACCATCACTCGAGAACAAGTCTTTTAGCAAACATGTAGTTGTGTTTTTCTCAATGTCCCACAGAACTGTTGCCCAACTACACGTCACTTTAATTACAGTACCATTACACTTAGTGGTATCATAACTACTACCAAATAACGAGCGACTCCATGCATTTCCACTATTTGGAGTATCAAAATAAGTAGCGAAAACATACACACGGTCACCCTTTCCTATAATCGCCGCCATTTCTGAACGGTGAGAGCTACCAACTTCAGACTTGCATGCGCTAATTCGTTACATTTCCCTCTTTCTAATGGGACCAAGAACGGTCCTGCCAGCAGGACTTTTCGTCTTCGTGTAAGCAGTTGAATTACGTCCTCAAATGAGAACGTAACGTCCTGCCGGCAGTGCCTTGTACGCTCTATCATTAAATTACTTGCATATTATCTAATAACTAATATTATTAGATTATTTTACTATTAAGTGGTGTAAGATCGAATTACTTGAAATATAATATTCCTACTTAACTAATAACACATTTATAACAAAACGCGCTTCCAAATTAATTCTACAAGCAATATATTGCATAGTTAGTACTAAAAAGTACATAAATAATAGATACCTGTTAATTGAATTAATGGGTAATTTGTAACAGGTTTGTCTGTGTTGTAATTGTAAAAGCAATACGCTTCCTAGCGCAGAACTGAGTTTATATACTATCGTTAAATTACGGACTTGTTGGAGAGGAACGCAGATAGCTTTCCAGTTCAGTTATCTACTGTGTAATTACAATCCAAGATAATAAGATTTAAATTAGCCTTTCTCCTACTTGAAAGCGGTTTAAGTTTGTAAATTCGATAAGTGCCAACGTTTTAAACATTCTTTTACTACTGAATTTATTATAACTATCAGAATACTTTATTACGCCAGGCAAATTCCATAATTCGAAATGCACTATCATAGAACTCATTCATATCTATGTAGAAATGTATTTTCGTGCAAGATTTCAACAGATGAAATGTTTACCGAGATATCTTACTACATGATACGTCATATTCATGTTCATTACATTAGGTTTCATATCAGTGTTTAAATAATATACGTCTTCACACCAAGTAGCCATGAAATGTGTTGTATGAGTAGGAGTAGTTAGGCTATATGTTTTAATTTTGAGTTTTATACTAACTGGGTTTGAGTCTCTTAATATAGCTATCCGACGGTTCTGATATATCCGGTAGCTTGATAAATATAATATATTAACAGTTAATCTTTTTTAATTATAACTGTAGTGGCTGAAGTTCCATTTCTTTCTTAGAAAAATTCCTGTATCGATTTTAAGAAACGTCAAGTATTGTTTTTATACTGTCCAGATTGGCTTTCTGCTCAAAGGCAATTTATTTCTTTTATTTTAATGTAATGGTAATATTTAAAATCGATTAATCATAATAGCTAGTTATTATTTTTTTCTACTGTGGTAATGGTAATAAACTATAAGATTAGCATACTAAAGATTCCGCTACTATAACAAGACAGGGTGCCAAATTCTGACGTTTATATCTCCTCATTAAATTAGTCTTATTTCTATTAAGCCGGTAATAAGTAGCTTTTATGCAAACAATAATTACGCAACAATAATTCGGCAAGTTTTATAGCATTCCGATGTGTATTCTACCATGTTCCTACCCGTTTACATGTATATTTGGATTTTAGAAGATATACAATTTTGAGTTATATTTTAAAACATCCTCTTCTGTAGAATACATTCTATAAAATACAATGCGAACAATAATAATAGTACTTGGAAATTATTCTGTCTTATAAATTAATATTTTTAACCGTAGGATATTTATATATTTTATAGAAAACGCCTTAATTTAATTTCTAATTTATTTATGTTAAAAAGATTGAAAGTTTGATAATAAGTTCTAGAATGTTTATAAAAATTACACAACAGATGTTTACTCTATACAAGATTTGTTGTAACTTTCCATCGATGAGAAAAACATTCAACAGAGACCACAAAAGTATAATACAAAACTAAACAACAAACACTAATTTAAAGCCACAGCGGTACAACCGGATAAAAGGCCACTTACGCTATTAAAATATAAACCTAAACAGAAAAAGAAAATCAGATTTCAAGAAAATAAAATGTATATAATATCTATATAAATAAATGTGCTACTAACTTACTCAGTACATAGTAAGAAAATAACACAAAATTATATCATTTTAATTGTAATGTAATTTTAATGATAATAGAAGTCTATCCCCCAGGTCTCTGTAATTTGTAGTAAAACTTTAGTCTTCATAGTAATGAAAGAGTCAAAAAAATACATTGCATCTCATTTTACACGTACACAGTTTATTCTAATAAATGATTATAATTAAGTTGTACTAATTTTTTAACAAGCTCAAAAATCATGCATTGCAACTAAAACTGAAACATCCACACAAGAAGCTATCTTCGAAATCACCAAGTGGCGCTCTCAAGATAATCACTTTGAGAACTTGACAATAACAGCAACTAATGGAATTGACTCATTGTGTTTTTTATAATACTTATGTATTTTATATAGAATTTTGTACCCGTTTTAATACTAACCTTTCCTTTTTTAGAAATGATTTAACCTTAATTTATTTTGTTTAGAATAATCAATTTAAATAACCAGGAACGATTTGCACATGCATACACTTTTCAGTTCTCTTCTCTAAAACGTTATTAACTATTTCGTTTAATTATGCGATGAATACACAACATTGCCGTAAACTAGGATAGTCTTTAGAAACGATGATAAATAATATTGGATATGACAAGTGTCATATTACATAGAAATGTAACATTTAATGTGATATATGTGATACACTTTACATTTTACTTTCTGAGCAAGTACTTTTTGTGATTCAAAGTTTATTGAAATTCAATTAAATTAGGCTATTGCCACTTATACAAATTTATTTAATTAATATATATAAAAAGTCATTTGACAGGTATTTGGTTTCCCTATCATATGTTAGTTTGGTTATTTAAACACATATGTGAAAGAAAAAGCCAAATACAAAATAATTTAATTATATATATATATATATATATATATATATATATATATATATATATATATATATATTTATTTATTTATCTATATATATATATATATATATAAATGTATACATTTTGTTTTTAGAAACTATTGTTCTCAGTTAAATTTGAAACATTTTTATATGCCGTAATTGCTTTTTAAATCTATTCCTGGTTCCCAGTGGGCTTCAAATTAAAACTAAATCATTTCTAAATTTGCTGTTGCAATCTACCGATTTCTGCCAAAGTCTGGAAAGGACTACATCAAAGACGATATATTATATATATATATATATATATAATATATATATATAATTTCAATAAACATTGAATCACAAAAAATACTTGCTCCGCCGGGAATCGAACCCGGATCTCTCACTTGCCGGGTGAATGTGCTACCATTACACCACAGAGCGCTTACTTTTTCCGATTCAATTATTTTGTATTTGGCCGTATCTGTCACATATGGGTTTAAATAAGCAAACTAACATATGATCGGAAGACCAAATACCTGTCAAACGACTTTTATTTACATTAAATTGGATAAATGGCAATAGCCTTATTTAATTTCAATAAACATTGAATCACAAAAAGTACTTGCTCCGCCGGGAATATATATATACAGTATATATATATAAATTTTTTTCGTAAACAAGGTAGATTTCATAGATTGTTTTATTAATATAAAAATAAATACCTAATATAATTTTACATTAATAGTTCTCAAATTTAACTAATAGCAGATTAGATAACCCAAATAAATTTTGCATATTTATAACATTTTAATTGGAGATTTTTAACTGTGCTAACTATGAAGTTGCACACCTATTAGACTATAGCAATATATTCTATTTAAGAATAGTAATTAAGTGGAAAGTTATATAATTATCAATGTAATTATACTTAATATAGTATATTTGATATTTATATATAATGGTCGAAGCAGATGAACGCCATACTCTCCATCTTAATACAAGTAATGCTTTCTCTTATCCATTATGCATATTATAATTTTAAACTATTCCGTGAGATCCATCTATATATGAATGAAAGGTTTACCATATCGTCATTATTGGTTTAGGAGGTGAGATTGCCCATAACTTACACTATATTGGTAGTTAAGGCATAGCATTGAAGCAGTAACACGAAGTCTGACAAACACATTGTTTTCCTCTTTACCCTTTATTTCAGTTGAATTTCGTGTAATGAAGTATAGTTTAACATTGTTTTGACACATATTCGTTTTAGCATGGTAACAAACAACGGTTCTAATGGATAAGAAAAAGCCTTATTTGTATGAAGCTGGAAAGAGCGGCAATTATCTGCGCTAGCAATTCCACTCAAACATTATGATATACAGGAACGATTATTAAGAAATTCCATCAACCAAAAAACGCGTATATAAATATTTCATATTACCTGAAAATCATGTAAATATCTTTTATGTATATGACGGTCTGTCTTAAGTTCATCTAATCATAACAAATATAAAGTAATACAACATAGTAGCTTCATATTTTTAACCCTTTTGTTACCTGTCATTTTTATCGTGGAGATTAGCTTTGCATTGCTGATGATTGATATCTTTCAAAGGATAACTTCCTCTAAAAAAACCAGCTTGTTTCCTTATACAGTGCACATGTTCTCTTGGATCCAAAGCTATTATGTTGGAAAGTTATTAAAAACAATGTAATGGTTATTTTAAAAGTTTTATCAAATATTGGAAGGCTCATGAATAGACTAAGCTGTACGAAATCAGTCCAATAATCTATTTTTAGAGGAAGTCTAAGGACCTAGCAATACAAATCTATCGGTTATCATATATTACCATTACTAGTTTCATTCACTGATCCGTTCGTTTATATAATAGACCATTTGTTGAGTACATTAGATATGTCTATATACAATGTTTTCCCGTTCATACAATGACTGGGTCTTTATAAATCTATTGTTCCTTGAGTCATAAAACTATGCTACATATTATAGTTAGTTGTTATTTTATTATGAACTACCAAACCGTAAAAATCAGAAAAATATAAAAATACACTTTTATTTCAGTAGTTCAACTTATCAATATTTATATACGGAGTCAGAGTTTGTTCAAAACAACCTCTATTGAAAATATCGTTCGCAATGAATGAAAGTTATAATGAGATGAGTTGCCACAGACCGAACTTTTCCACTGATTGTACTTTGAGCGTTATCATTGCTACAGATCCTGTAAAGTTTTTTTACCTGTTCTGGGACTTCTTTACATACCCTCTCTGGTTTTCTATATTTAAAAAAAAATCATACACATAGTGCTGCAACTCTTTAAAACTTTGGTCTCTTACTTCGGTTAAATTACACAAATACAGAATGTTTTATGCACTTTAAATATATTCAATTAAATAACAAAGTTAGAATAGGTATATAAACAAAATTGTATAGAAATTTATAATGTACGGTATATGATTTAAATAAGTTACTCTAAAATTAAAAGGTGTTTAATGCTATTTACAAGAAAATAATAAAATGTGGGCCGTGTTAAACATTTTGCTCATTTGTTAATATTAGTTTTCCTTTGAAAGAAAACTATTTAAATATGTATAAAATATTGTGTCAGTAAAAACGTTTTACCTTAATGATTCCTTTTAGTAGAGCTTTAAAACCATGTACCGTATTTGTTTTAGATTCAAGTTTGAGAATTTTGATATTCTAACCCTGGAAATGTTACGGTTTTACAACTTGTTGCACATAACATCTGATTATAACCATTACATTTAACAGTGTAAGATTATATTGTGTTCTATGTTACAACTCCGTAGTCTAACTGAAAGCGAATTTCTATTGTCTAAGCGCACAGCCTGTTTCTCTTCAACTTACTAGAGGAATTTTCTAAAGAAATACATAATTATCTTCCTTTACACTATTGGTAGAGACCAAAAAGGAGAGTGTTAAAAGAGTTTAAAATATGAAATAGTTATTTTCTCAGACTATATTTTTAGCTCTACACAATAAAAACCGACCATCATCCACATAATAATAATGATGTTATATTTTTTCAAATATATATATATATATGTATGTGTGCGTGTGTGTGTGTGTGTGTGTGTGTGTGTGTGTGTGTGTGCAAACAATAATTACTTAGAAAACAGGTTTGAAATCAAGAATAAAATTATATACATTTATATAAATACTTACATATAAAAACACAAATTAAATCATCTAACAATTTAACAGACTGGAAAGCAAATCAAACATTAAATTCATGACTAATTTTACAACTAAATATCAATATATATGATTAGAGGTTTCATCATTAATCATCAGAAAAAAATAGCAGTTACACTTTTTCATAAAACAGCCTGAAACAAAAAAATGGATGGTTGCCTGTAAAGTCGGTTTTACGGGCGAAGATTTTACGTGACAACGTCTTTTTCTCGGTAGAATATTTATTGATATGAATATTATTAAATTGCACAATAGGAACAAGGAATTGAATGAAAATAAGAATTGCACAAATTTTAACTGTAGAAATATATTTTGTTTACTAAAACATTGTACATAATTTGAAATTAATTAAAATTTGTTATTGTAAATGGTAAAGTATAAAAGAATAAAACATTTACTAAAATTGGAATTTGAAATTCTTGCTAAACACAGTTAAATTCTAACTCCGCGCGTGGTGATTGGTCGGTTTAGTTCGTTTGTTTGGTCGCACTGTTATGACAGGTTAGAGGTTATAATTTGTTATTTTAACACTTTGAGTGCTGGCCCTAAATGACATGTAACTCTGTAGAATGCTGGGCGTTTTTGGTGGTTTTCAAAAATTTATTAAAAAAAAAGTATTTAAGGTATGAGAAAAATACTTACATGCCTAAATTCAGCTTACTTTCGTCTTTCTTTTAACGTGAGATTGTTAGTGGTCTTTTAAAAAACTACACATAAAAAATGTTTTTTTAAACATATATTTTTGGAAAAAAAATTATTTTTTGAGACAGTTTTTTTATCTAACTAACTAAACTAAGCATATATACAATTATTTACAATGACCCATTTACAAATATAAACTGTCCTTTGAATAATACAAATCATATTTTTATATTTTGTAGTTTTTTGACAAAAAACTATGCCGTCATTGATGCGTCGGCATCACTTTCGGTGTCAGCACTGTTTTCAGTACAACACTGTAACATAATAATATACTATGTAAAATATGAATATATTTTCATTTCATTCATAAGAATAGAATATTAGTTGAATAAAGTTAATTTATTATAACACAAATTATAGTTTGATTCACGAAAACAATAACATAACCAAACTTTTAGACTGATGTTTATATGATAAATAGACTTACTTATTCTTACCTGAAGTATGTGTCTAATCTTCTTCCATTAAATCAGGATCAATGTCAGAATCGTCAAAAATACTATCTACACCAATAAAACTATCTTCATCTAATACATCACTGATCGCAACGTCGTTCAAACTGCGAGAAGCCATGATTGCGACATCGACTGCCGGCTGCAACGAACGTCACGTCAGCGGCAGTGTAACAAGTGTAACACGTAAACAACGCGACCGAAGTTGCTTTGTCATTAAGCTCATACAATACATCTGACGCTTTCTAGCGGTGAATTGTGTTACTAAAATCCCAAATAACATTGTAGAGTAGGCAAAACCCGTTTAAATACGGACAATGTAATATAATACCAATTGAAATGACAACCACGTAAAACTACGGGATTAGCATTCTTCGGAAGTTTCGCCGTTCCGTAAAATTACGGGATTAGCACTCTTTGAAATTCTTGCTAAACACAGTTAAATTCTAACTCCGCGCGTGGTGATTGGTCGGTTTAGTTCGTTTGTTTGGTCGCACTGTTATGACAGGTTAGAGGTTATAATTTGTTATTTTAAATGTTTGACTAGCAATACGCGCTGTTTCTTCTCAATCGACTGAATTACGATTGATTGCAGAGTGATTTAAACTAATAATTTACTTAACACTATCAACATTTGTCAATAGTATGACATAACCTATAAACTCAGTTTCTCAACTTTTGTGTCAATCTAACAATTAATCAATCAATCATAGTTTACGATAATGAAATATCAGTGTACAATTATTTACCTTTATTGTTGTAGTTGTTGTAAATGACGAATCTAAGCACTCCACATTTTCACGAATAAACATAGTTATCTGCTTTATCCCGTGCGGCGGACCCACAGTTATCTGCTTTATCCCGTGCGGCAGACCCACTGGACGGGCATCGTAACGTTACCGGGCGTTACACTTTTTCATGAGTGACTCCGAGCCGCAACCTAATTTAAAACGTTGTCACGTCAAAATAAATATATGACGTTTATTAAGAAATATTTATTCCTAAGCTGTACCTTATAATTATTTTCGTTCTGTTAAAGATTTACACTTTTACTATAAAAAATTTTAACTTTGAACCACAAGAGACACTTTGAAGATAAATGCTTTTGTGATAAATAAATAATAATAGAGATATCGCCGTGTCACAACTAGATTAAGAGGCATTTGAAATTTTAGGTGTTTTTTTATTGTTATCTGACGCTAAATTAACGTTAATTTTTGGGTTTAGGTAGTTTAAAGTAAGGAAAATATAATTTTATATTTTTAATTCAATTGTTACGCTCCTATTTCGGCCTTTTCCGAAACTGGCGTGCTTAGCGATACATTGTTCCTTAGAAGAAATGTCTTTACCGATGTGAAGAAAACCAATTTGAGAGCTTATTTAATGTAATTGGCTTTTGTATCGTACACTATAATCGTTCTCATAATATACGTTCATTTCGTTAGAACAAGACTACCTAACACACCCTATACCGCAAATACATGTGTATCCTACAGCCTCTAGTTTGTCTTAATTAGTATTCTCCAATACTTCCTTGCACTATCATAACAAAGGTTTATTTCCAAGAATTGAGTAATCACTAACTGTTAAGAAACTTGCCCTTGGCGTATAAGGAACTTAATTGAAATCTAATTATAACCTAGGAACTGATTGGATTTAGATATAAACTTTATGTAGAAGAATTGTCGGATGTCACTGAGGTTTTGATATCTGCACAACCGCATAACGATCAGAATTCCATTTTCAATAGTTATTGTACATATATATATATATATATATATATATATATATATATATATATATATATATATATATTTAAAAATTTATTTGTTCCCTGTTGTTCTTTGTTTGAATTTTTTTGGCGATAGAAGGTTTACAAGATTTTAGAAATTTCCAATGGCAAACATCCGAAATCCCGTTATTTTATATTCAAATACTTAAATAATTTCACAAATTCATTATTCATGAGTGTACAGAAAAAAATATTATTGTACAAAAGTAGTTGAAATCATCAATTTTAAAAATAACTTATATAAATCTACTTATCCGACCGAGTTCAAGGGATATATCGTCTGGGTTGGAAGGTCTATTTTTACCAACTAATTTATGTGTGTTAATTGCTACATAATTTATATTTAAAGTGTTTAAATTGAGCCATAATATTGAATATAGAAACTGTATCATCATGTATCATAATTTTAATTAATTTAACTAATATTTATACTATTGGGCCAATTTAGATATTAGTTTATATAACAACATGACAACGAATTATTTACGAAAATAAAATACTGTATTTGGATATATAATCAGTTTTTTACTGTTTTTATGATGTGGTTTTTCATGATTACTATCTATCTACACTATTAATTTAAAGCTAAATCATCGCTTAAAAAAAGGAAATATTTTTACAATGGTAATTAGTAAGATAAAATAATATGTGACTTTTAATGACAATATATGTTAATATAGTGTTACCAAGCTATTTATTTAAATTCTACTCTACTCTATTTCCTCTATAAAGAGTTTATTGTGCTGGGCTTAGCATAGTGTGCCCAACATTAAAATTTAATCTCGGCCATGTAATGAAGTTCCAATCCATAATAAGATGCAACATGCATGAGTAGGTATAACTCGGGTTGTAAAGTATATTTCGCCTAGTTGAGATAGGACAAAAGTAAAATTATTTTATTTTATATTTTATTAATATATCAAAACACCATGTGAGAGAACTACGTACGCTCAAAGAATTTAGAGGATGCAAAAATATCCAAGCACTTACAAATATAAATAAAAAGTAAATGTTTTGCTAGGAGAGTATTTTTTGACATTTTTGTGAGATAAACATGAATTTAACCAAGTAGCATCGCACAAATCACTTTAAAAAAATCTGTTAAAACTAATATCCATTCACAGTTAGAAAGCGTTCTTTCATGGTAAGAATTAGATTAAATTTTTTCGTATGGTTACTGAGAAATAGAATGGTTTAGATATAAAATTTGATATATTAAAATATATGAACAATATTGCGTACTTGTTGAGATAAAATGCGGTTTGGTTTATTACATTTTTAATTAGACGTAAAATATTTTACAATTCCTAATCACTTTAGACTGTGCGTTTCACTTATATTCACAAAACTAAAAACATATAACCGTGTGAACACTTCTATAAGAAGTTCATATTTGCTAAAAGGTAGTAGAACAGTCTACAGCACTTAAAATTAATTATTTAAAAAATGTCAAGGTAAATTTTGTGATCTGGTAACGAGTGGAGTTAACAATAATTGCGTCAGACATGACTCCCCACTAGTCCAGCCCGGTCTGGGTTTCAACTGCTGTTAACGGTCTCTGCAGATAAATTAAATATGTATGACAGAGATGCGTATTTATTTTAAAGTACAAATAAGTTTTTAAATACTCGTACTTGAATTTTTTATTTCAATGATATCGAAGAATATGTTCAATTAAATTTATAATTAATGTTATATAGTATGTTGTGAGTACAGTACATTCCCATAATCTGATTTCTAATCTTCTGCTCCCTAAATGGCATACATACCAGCTGTTTTAATGTTTTATGATAGTTTAGAAAAGACCAGATGATTCTAAAGTACTCTAAACGTGTTATGTTCGTCTTGCTTACTGTAGATCCACCTATGTGCCATTGTGTTTGACGTCACAATTCCTCTTCTCAGACGTTTATTTTACTTCTCCGAAGAACGAGAGTGGAGACTTCGAGTTATTTTGAGTTGCAGAGGGAGTTAAAATATAAAGAATTTAAAGGTAAAGAGTTTCTTACATTACCAGGTAAAGTTAGAGCTAGGAAGTCCTCTCTGAAAATTAACCCATTTACCAAGGGCTTAAAGGTGATATAAAACCACCAATGGTTTGGAAGGCGGGCTGCTTGCAAAGACATGATCACTTAGTGATCACCAATCGAAGTAGCAGACGTGCTCGGCGTTGCTCTTGTGGTAGCTGGCAGAGTGGCAAAGAGCACTGGCATTGGAATTGTGGAGTCTCTTCCTTCTTCCGGTAACAGTCGGAGGGTTACATATCGCCCAGTGCATGATAGTCCGAATGTGAAAGCAGCTTAGTGTATTACGAATTCAGGTTAAAATTCAAACTATGACCTAAACTTCTATGGCTATTTAATACTTTTTATCGCTAATAAATTGTACAAATATTGATATGACAGAATATATATAAAAGAATAGTTCATAATTTATTCCAACTCACTAATGTCGATCTAGCTTCATGTTTGGCTTCATCCAAGGGCACTTCCAGCTCGTTTAGGGCGCTCCCATGGCTGTATTGGACTCAATGGAAGAACGTGCCAATTACAATACCTCTCTCTAGTAACTAACAACAGTGGCAGACATCGGGACAGGAAGCAATTTTTAAGGGACCCCATCCATCTATCGTACACGAAAAAAAATTCAGAACAAATCAGAAATGGGATCGGAACCTTAAATTCACTACTATAGGCAATGGGAAATACAAGACAGGTTCATGGTTCAATACCCACGTACCTTGGTAAATAAAAAAAATGAAACCGGTTCTGCTACTTCATAACACGGTGAGTTCCGAGATGAGACTGACACAACAAACGTGTAAGAGAAGGACATCGAGACCCAGAGGTCTGACCGCCACCGGACTAAGTCACTGGAGAGGCCAAGGGACGCTATCGGAAGACAGACAGACAGATAGACGGGGCCACGTGATGAGTCCACCAATGAGATAAGCTGTCGTTATATCGAACGATAGCTCCAAGAATCACTTAGTCAGCTCACCACTTTATACTGAAATCCCCTAAACTGTTTTAACTGATACCAAAAAGTCTTAATTTGAATACTAAAACTAATGCTTACTCTAACTGGATATTATTATAAATACTAAACAGCTTTGTTTACATTAAAATTCTATTCTTAGAAACAAATCTTATCATTTGCAAATTACACGTCTAATATTCATTTACTTCTCTTCAATATAAACTACTTTGGTGTAACTTAGCCACAATGTGTCTGTCTCGTATTATAAAAGAAAGATGAGAAAAGTTACCTAAAGTATTTTGGAATCCAAAACAATTCTAGACTATTTTTAACTATCCAGATTTATTTGACACTTAACACCTATTGACACTTTCAGATGGAGTTCGAAAAATAGGCTGAAACATATGTTTAAATCTAAATTTTATAAAACATTAAGATGCTTTACTCATTGCGTTTACGTGTATTAAATTAACGTTGTTGTATAATATCAGTTAATAAAACGCTCATATAAAGAAACATCATCGCAAGAAAAGTATGAATGTTTTATACCCAGTGGTAACAAGGGCTGCTAATTAAAATTAACATAAAGAGAGAAAACTAAAATGTATAAACAAACCATCCCGGCTTGGCATAATTGTTAATGTTACATTTCGACTGTAAAACAAAACAAAACGGACTGGACTGACACTTTACCCTTCCATATTTCCATATCCCACCCCAAAACTTACCCGGCATTCATCTTTCGGCAATATAACAGATATTTTATTACTTATTTAACCCCCTTTCACATTCAAACTATATTAACAATATTTTTAAATTTTGCATTATATGTAATATTACACGATTATATTTTCAACATTTACCATAAACATAGTGTTCATCAGTTCCATTTATTTAGGGTCTTTTTATCCTGCATTTGCACGATACTTTTTCTTTACAGTGATTCTTTTAAAATAAATAAGCACAAACTACACGTTAATGTAACTTTACAAGTTTTAAATAACGTAGATGGCTGCATTCCAAATCCAATGGTATTTTTTTACCAGGAAATCTCGTTTTACACTCGTAAGAATAAAATATTTGATTTCGTTGAAGTAAGCAGCCCTAAAGATCAGCTAGTTACAGTAAGGTTGTGTCACTCTTTATATGGGCTATTAGTTTTAAATAGCATGACCAATCAAAAATAAATGTAACATATTTGGTTTTTAAGAGAAAAATAAAAAATTTCAAAGTGAAATATTCTTGCATCTGAAAAGTTCGGAAACAATTGTTAACTCATATTACATGCTAGTACTAACTACGTAGGGCACACACTCACATATGTAATATGGAAAAATAAACGCAATAAGGCTTCTTATAATAAAAAGAGAAAATATAATAAATACAAAACGTACTAGTTGTAATATTTAAACTGTATATAAAATACTGCATATTATAATATTTACAAAGAAATAACAAAAAATAATCAAATAGTTTCTTATCAGCTGAATTATTCTAAATTGTAAACAATAATACTGTACAAAGTTATACTGTAATTTTTTTACTACTTGGAATAACAAATCAAATAGTTTTTCATCAGTTGAATTATTCTAAATTTTAAACAATAATACTGTAAAAACTTTTACTGTAACTTTTAAGTACTTACAAGTAGTAACTTGGAATACTATGATGAATATTTGGAAGGCACCATAAATATGAATATTTCAAATTATAAAGAAATGTTGTATACTCAAGCTAAAATTTAACTTTAAACAATTATTATTTATAGTGTTTGAAATGAATACATACTATTTCTATTTGGAATGTGTATATAGATTATACATGTAATATAGAATATTTAATGTAAAGAGGATGCCACCTGTTATAGTGTAGGTTGTAATAGTTTCCTTTACATGAGTACTTGCTTTAGGTAGCCATAATTTACAAAAATGTCTAAGAAGGTAAACAGTAAAAATGTTATGTTTTATTTTTGTTCCTTGTTTCTGTGCAATATACTGCAATACATTTTATATTCTTCATAAAATCGTAAAATAATCAAAACATTAAATATGTATTCATATAAAGTACAATAAGAATATACCTTTAAATCGCAGTAGGTATAGTGTATTTTCAATTTGAATAAGAGCGCCCTACTTTTACTTTTTAATCATTGAAATATGAGATATTATGAATTTCATTTTACCATTTGTCAAAAAACAGCTGCAAATACGGATAAATGTGTATAAAACGCATTCACATTTAAAACCCTCATCTCTGTCATGCTTGGGCGTTATGTGAGTTCAGTACACATGAAGTGCAATATCCCTTCTATCTGTATTGTAAAATTTTAATTTTAGGAATACTTGAACTTTCAATTATTTACGATGAACTGATGGAAGACCTCCAACCTGAGAATGCCTCCAAAGCCGAGTGATTTTTTGTACACTTGTACTACACACAAACTCACTCACGTTAATGTTACCTTGCTAAGGTATTGGTTATTGATGGGTTCTGTCAGATATTAAATTTGATATTTGTTAAATTTATTGATGTTTTTTTCTATTATTGTTATTTTTCTACTATGCTACGTCATTACTTTGTATTTTTTTCTGTCTCTGCCCATCATTGCTGTAAACAATACAAAAATATTATTGCTGTGGGAATGTAAAATAAAACGAAGAGTTGCGATTTAAAGTGCAACACGCATAGCCTCATAGCTTGAGAATCTTTTGAAAAGACATGTAGATAAGTAAGGTAGGAATACACCCAACATGCGTGAGTTTATCATCTTCACTTCAATAAAACAAGTTTACAAAAGAATAAAAACATTTGGAACAGAAATAAATGACATACTGTTTAAACTGTCACAAACTAAAGAGGACACTCAAATATGGCACTTGTCTGGAGCACTTGTACTCTTCTCACTTCTATGTATAGTTTATAATGTATCAGAAAGCTGAAATATACATTTTAGCCCTTTGATGTTTAGTTAAAAGAATCATTTACCCATAATCTAATAAAAAGTCAGATACATATAAATCATTTTTATATGGCTTGTGGCGCATTGTAAAACAAAGAGCTAGGTTTCAAATTCAAACTTAAAACTCGCATTTTCTACTAATAAACTTTATATTCAACTAGAATATCAAATTTTACTTGACCTTCAGCTTAGACCTGGTAAAATGTTAATGTATGATAAAATTTCAAGCTCATCTTAACTATACATGTAGAATCTATAATTGGACCATATAATTTATATTACAATGAATGAAAATACCTGATCCCTATTAAGTCCGGGATGATTTAACATTTTTAACCATTATCAAATGTTTCGTATGAGAAAGAGACACAGAAAATTTGATTCTGAGGCCAAAAAGTTTAAGTTTGAGAGAGGACGAATAAGATTAAATTACATCCGGAAATGGAAAGACGGGTGAAACGTGGGGTAGGAAGGGTGCACTTAATGAGGAGGGATGCCAACTCACCGATATCGATGTTAGTTCTTGTCTCGCTTAATCTGAGGGGGAACTTCGAGTTTCCAGTTCCAGTTTGTCCAGGGCTTTCAGGACTGCAATGGGATCCACGAAAGAACGGTCAATTTCGGCTTTCACTGAGAATAGTCACTGACATCGTGGTAGGAACAAGTTTAGAGCGGAACCATCACGAGAAGAAAAGGGGCGAGTAACCGCGATCGAACCAGGTCAACTCCGACGGGAGCTGCGATACAGGTAAACTGACTGATCCGGCGTCTAAGGGACGAACCTGGACGGCGGAAAGACAGAAAGACGGGACCAGGCGATAAGTTCCACCAATGTGAGCGGCAAAGTTACATCAGACGATAGGTAGGAGGGTCACTGATTAGCTCACTCGTATTGATTATGCCGTGAGCTATTTCGAAGATAAGAGTCTTATACTGCATATTAAAACTAAAATACTCCACTGGATTATAGTCCATAATAAACATAAAACACGAACATTTTACTTGTTATTAGTTCACAAGAAAACCAATTCAACACGTATTCATTAAACTGCTACGCTACGATGGGGATGGTCCGAAGGACTCAGAGGAAAGATTGTAATGCTAGTACATGTCGAGTACAACGTATCACATTAAACTGCTACGCTACGATGGGGATGGTCCGCAAGGACTCAGAGGAAAGATTGTAATGCTAGCACACGTCGAGTACAACGTATCACATTAAACTGCTACGCTACGATGGGGATGGTCCGAAGGACTCATAGGAAAGATTGTAATGCTAGCACATGTCGAGTACAACGTACCACATTAAACTGCTACGCTACGATGGGGATGGTCCGAAGGACTCAGAGGAAAGATTGTAATGCTAGCACATGTCGAGTACAACGTACCACATTAAACTGCTACGCTACGATGGGGATGGTCCGAAGGACTCAGAGGAAAGATTGTAATGCTAGCACATGTCAAGTACAACGTATCACTTTAAAGGTGTTTATTAGTAGCATACAATTTTATAGATCCGGTTTGAAGTTTCGGATTCACAGGATGCAACGCGGTAAGCTCCCTAACATCCCTTGTTGTAACAAAGGAAGTTGCAGCAGTAAGCGGACGCTCTGTTGACTTCCAGATTAGATTATTTCCTTCCAATCGCAATAGAATAGTTGTTCAGAAAATCACAAACCGCTCGTCAGATAAAAAATTATCTTCCCGTTACCTTGTATTTGTAAATTCTGCATATTAAAAATTATTAAAATAATTCTCTCAACTTATTATTACTAGGTTGGCGATTAAGTAACAGAAGAAGGATCTAATTATGCAGGACCTTGATAGTTTTTTTAGTAAACTAGTCAGTGAGTTATGCTCATTATACATTATTACATCACGAATCATGTACTGTACTTTGTTGTTTAAATTTGAAGTTTTGTACACTAACTTTCAAATATATTACCAACGAACAACACGTCATTAATGTTATTAGCGGTATTTTAATACCACTATAATAATAAATTGTACTAATAATTGGTTTACAAAATATTACAACATAGAAAAAATATACCTTTAAACCAATTATTTTTAAATTTGATATATTTTATATGTTTATCATCATCTCGGCCAAGCTGCTTTGCAGCTACCAAACTACTCCGGTTGCAGGTTAGTTCTATTATTTATTGCGTGTGGTGTTATATAATGTGATAGTCGGTGTTTGGTCTATGATTTCTTGTTAATTTTGATTTCCGGTATTATGAAAACCGTTTATGTTGTTAGATACTAGATTCTGATTCTGTCTTTCTAATTAATTTTATCGCTGTAGGGGCATCATGAGGATTTCTGACTACCTAGAGAAAGAAGTCTCTGGTACTCTGGGGCCAGCCCTCTCCCGATACCACCACCGTCTGACCAACTCATGTCTCCCTAAAGATGGACTTTCGCTATAAGGACGATGTGCTAATTTGGAAACCAGAGATAGGTAGTAGCCTACATATTGTTTCTAAATTTTTGCTGATCTTCTTTTAGGAAAGTATTTACGTGTTTTGCGTAAAACAGACAGACAGACTAAAACGTATCTCATATCTCAAGGGACTGACATCTCTATAAAGTTTAACCAATCAACCAAGGCGTGGATTGTATTATGGTGTGACATACACAATTATTGAACTTGATGTTGCCTGTATGGAAATGAATCTGAAAATTGCAAATTTGCAAATGCATAATATCAAGTCTGTGGGTAAATTCGTTTTCCTGCAGACAGAATTCGGACTAAAATGAAATGTCTCAAGCCCAACGATTGACAGCTTCGATAACATTCAACCAATAAACTACGAACAATTTATATTTATATAATAAGATTTAGCTAATTTAATAATGTTATAAAATATTTGATACGGAGGTTCTCACTTGATTTTTGTTAACTATTATTACGTGTCACATATATATTTATAAAACATATAAATAATGTTTAAAAAATATTTTTGTTATATAACATTTATAATAATTATTTAAAAAGATGATTACACGTAACGGGAGAAAATCATATTTAACTACCCATCAGCGTTAACCTTATTTAACGTGATAACAACAGCATTCATGTTTAGAAAAATTAGGTCAACCTTTCAATTTAAAAGCTCTTCCAATCGACGAAGTGCGCTCTATTCAATAGTTAGTTCTACAATTAGTGGTTGCTTAAGTGGGCGGAAAGCTCTTATCCAGATAAAAAGCTAATGGTAATGGAGTTTGATGAATAATACAACTATAATGTACAATACTATGTAACAGATATTTGCTCTTTAATTACATAATTATATTAAACTACGTTTTTAATAAAAGTATAAATTGTTTGTAGTTTGATATATATATAAATAACTACAAACAATTTATACTTTTATTAAAGATGTAGTTTAATATAATCATTATATATATATATATATATATATATATAAAATGAAGAGGTATGTAAATATATACATATTATAATATATCTGAAAACTTTGTTTAGTAATATTCTTTTATAAATCACAAGAAAATACGTTTTAGGATTTTTTCTTTTTTAATCATTATTTATATTGTTTAGCATTTGTTATTCCCTTAAAAATGTATAGTACTTTGGAACTATTACACAACTGATAACAATGAAAACACAATTATAGTATATGTAATCATTGAAGTTCTGAAACTAATATTCATTTTCTTCATTATAGTTGATTACTTCTACCGCATTTCTAATAAACATTGACTTCAAAAGCTAATACGTGAGAAATTATCGTTTTTAATATTGTTATTTTTAACAATGAAGTTCGTCTTACCTTTTTTTCTTTCAAATAGTAAATCTTTCTACCAGATATTTTCTGGATAGACCTAAACTGTCTGTTTATACGAATCCTTTATCTTAGAGGGATAAAATTTAGATATACCTCACGTATATATCACTGATCCAACAACTTCAAATGACGCACAATTTCAAATTAAATTGTAACCCCTTTAGACTAGTCATTTTACAGCTTTAAGCAAACGTTACTTTAGTCGCACAATGTTTCGAGATTTGTAACTAAAATTTATACGTTGAAAATTAGTATTTTTTTATTATACTGGTATGTAAATACTGTAAAATTACTCTCAGAATTTCTATTGTTTTGTCACTGGAGGCACTGCTGTCTTTCCATTAATTTGCCATTCTACAGTATTCTAAATCGTTAAAATCGACCAGGATAGTATAAATTACTCATATACGGAAATTTAGATACGTCGTAATTAAAAAGAAAGTGTTTGGAGCAAGTATAACATATTTGACATAAATACAAAAACAAATGCAAAAGACCCAACATTTTTATCACCAACTGTACTGAAGTGCTGTTTGCAAGTAGAAGGCTGCCTCCCAGAGAAACCTACGAACTTTTGATTTTGATTGTGCAAGTAAGCGTTTTATCAATACCAATGAACTGAAACTTCAGTTGTAATGATGTACTCCTCCCTTAATCCCTGTCCATGTTATACTTGTTTTTATGTATGTTGTCTAAAACATTTAATACAATTTTTTATTTATATTTTCTTATATTTTTACAGTTGTTATGTTTTGTTTTATTATTGTTAGTGAAAATCATGTTCCCTGTTATTATCTTTTTCTATACTCTATTGATGCAATTTTTTAACTATTTATTTGTACTAATTTATTTATTTTTATTATTATCCTATTTATTGTTATTACCACATATCTATTGGTAGGTAGCTCAGATCTTTTAACAGTTACATCATATTATTATTGGTTACCCCATATTTATTGTTAGTTGCCTCATATGTTATATTTATTACTAACTAATCAGCCACGTTTTGTCTTAAAAATATTGTACCACTTGTTACAATATTCAACTAACAATAATTAAACCAAATGCCTACGGGTTATATGCAAGCCTGAATAATGCACTAAAGCTTAACCTATTCACGTCCGAATATAAAATAAAGATGACAGTTTAATACACTTTAATGTTTCACTGTTTTGAATGCAGGAGTGTGTTCACATGCTGAAGTTTATGAGCACCATAAAACACTGCACAACCGTCGTAAATATCTTATATTTATTGTAAAACTTTGATAGTTTCTCGGAAATTAGAGAAAATCTCTCTTTTTGAAACGAAATTCAATACGAAGTCATCTCTTACGATTTATAAACAACTTGCTTCGTCTGATTTAAAGTAGTAAAAATACTTGTTTCCTATAACTTTAGACTTCTTATCGAACACTTATATCAATAAACCAAACGATGATCAATTATAAGTATTTTGGATTTGTATTAATAAAGAATTTGCGATCTGATAGTATATAAAATTTCTGGTTTTACTCTAATAGAACCTAAGCACATATACGCTGTATGTGGTGTAACAGGCAATGCTGTGACAAGCCCAGACTGCCGTGAACTTGACGTCTCTCTCACTCGTTCCGTTGATGTATTGACAAGTGATGGTTGACTGTACTGACGGCCTCCAGTATAAGTTTCTTAAACAGGGTGTCCCGAAACTCTGTATACAAAGGTATACAATGCTCAGGTCAATTCAAAAATATTTCACCATATGAACATGGTTCTCTTATGCTTAGTTTCCCATCTGTCTGTCTGTATGTGTTTTATTTAAAAAAAAATAATAATTTAAAAACTAACAAGTTTAATTTTACCAAATGTGGCTTAATTGTTTATGATAACAATTAACTATTTCATACTAAATGTATCCTTTTTCCGGCTGATCTAGAAGGGATATTCTATTACAATATACCTGTGTTGTATAAAAGTATAAATAACAAACTTATAGTAAAATATTGGATTTACGAACGTCTCGTACAATGGACATTCCGTCAATAACTATGTTGCTATATCACGCTAACGTAATATGAACTCCAATAGTGTACACTGTAGTGCAGTAATAGAGTGTGTAGCAATAATAAGAGCAATAATTCCTTATTGTTATAAACAAATAGCAACACTTTCCCAGCATAATTTGCATTTCATAATAAATGGGCACAATTAAATTTAATATGTGGTTTAGTCACTACCCAATTCAATAATCAATGTACAGTAAAATGCTGTATAATATTCATAGATTTTAGCTGCGTTATATTAGCAGGAATTAAATTATGACTGAACCAGTGCAGATGGTGTTATGCGGATGTGAATTCAAATTGACGTTGGTGATTACATTATATTTGCTCTAATTTCCCTTCCCAACCCAGTGCAGTACATCCTATTGTTCAGACCTGTTCCAGTGTTGACTCTTAATTGCTCGTCTGGTGTATTACACCAAGCAATGATGAGTAACTTAATTTAATCTGATAGAGCAAAATACCCACGCACATGCACACGATTATTTACGAGTATTTTCACCAATTTCAATGGGGTTGTTAGTTCTTATGCTGCACATTGTTTATAAAAAAATTCAGCTTTAATGTTCTTAAGTAGTGTAATTGTAAACCGTATTACAACCTAAGATGTAATAAGTCTAAACACTTCCTTTGATACTGATGATTGGACCCATAAATAAAACAGGAACGAACTCATAGATATATGTTATTGTTTTATAGAATATTTTCATCTAGGCAACATTTCTAAAAAATGCACTATGTTAGACTTGTAAAAAAATTTGAGTAAGCATCGTTGGGCATCGAACACGTGCAAAGGAGCAAGTGGGGCATATTGAAATTCAAAATTAAAAAAGTTGAGTCCATTCATACAGTTGAGAAGATTAGCGACCAATCACGTATCTTATACAACAAATATTTTACTATGAGTTTGAAAGTATAATACTACTATTTTTCCACCAACTTAAAATAATGGGGAGTAACATTCGTCATTTTGTATTGTTAATTTTATCTTTTTACTCTTTTTTAATGTTTCATTAACTCATTTTAATTTTGTTTATCTATGAAGGATATTTATGCAGTTCATTGTTAACTATTGAATTGAAAAAAACAAAAGGTGCAATAGATGTTGCTTCAACATTTTTTTCCAAATTACGCAAAGTAAATCTGGCTATACAGTTTAGAGTTGACTGAAATTTTAACATATTTACAAAAAACCGTATTTTGAAATTTAAAAATATCTCGACTCTTTAAGGAAGTCCTTCCCAAAGGGACTGGGACTGTAACTGTTTATGTCTTAAATTCTTGTTTTGCAGCCATCACAAGCGAGTGGTGTGTTACTTGAACATTTTGAAGCTTGTAACATGGTATGAGTATAACATCTGAGAAGAGTTTGGGGAATGTTTAAAACATCTTTTAAAAAACGTAATAAAATAAGTACTATATAAAATTATAGTGTAAGCTGAAGTAAGTGCAGTTCTCTAGAGAAATCTTTTAAATATATGAACTAAAATAACAACAGTAAAATATTTCGAAATGGTATGTGCTTCTGAATTATTCGACGTTTTTTAAGGTGAATATTGGCTGGCATATCTCGATGTAAGTGGAAATCGGGAGAAGTTTTAGTGCAAGTGGTGGTAAACAATGGCATCTTCAGTGGAAATCTAATTATACTGAACTTTGACGTGTACATGCCTCTTATAAATACTTGGAAACTCAATTTAGGTCTTTTTTGTTTTCTCTTGATCCCTTAACACATTCTAAATTTGCTCTGAGACAAATTTAGTGAAAACTAAGGTCAATCAAGTGTTTTTACAGAAGTAGGCTTCTTATAACATTTACATTTTTATATTTTGTTCGTTTATATTATTTTAATCGGGGTAACAAAGCAAACTCAACTATGAAATAAGAAATATCTCATAACGGAAGTAATTTACAATGGCCGAATCTAAACTCTTAGATCGCAGGAAATTTCTTAGCTCTATGTACGAGATATTGGAATTAATTTACAAAGGTCGTAATTATATGCTCTGGATTATATTGCTAATATGTTCTATGTAGGCTTTTCAGCCGGTTCCAATACATACATATTCTTGATCGGGATAACAATAAAAATGTAACCATAATTCCGGAAATATCATTCAAGCGGAACAGAGTTTTACATGCTCATATCCTCAAATAAAAACTATTCACGATTTTGCTTAACATCTGAATCTCTTAATTTTTATCATTCTAATAACATGTATACCAATATGCCTATATCTTTTATATGCCATACAGATCCTAACCATTTATTACATTATAGATGGGTCTAAGGACTTCGAATTTAGGAAACCATAGCCTAAAATATTCAATCGTCACCGAAAACGTTTTAGCTATTCAGTCAATGACCATACTATATTCGAGTGTTTATTTAGAATTTAGGCTTCATGTCCTAAAACTCAAATCTAATATTCATCAGGAGATTGAATATCTTTCAGAAGCCATAACTTATCTTGCGTGTGAAGCCCCGGGTAGCTGCTAAAATAAACACAAAAACATATATACACACACATACATATATATATATATATATATAAATTTATTTATTTATAAAGATGTCTTGACTGACGGACTGATTCATCTACTCCCAGCAAAGATGAAAGATAGAGATATGTAACTTGGTGCGTACTTTTATATTGTGTCCTAAAGATTAAATAAGAAATTATTTGTCTCACAGAGCTCCGGGCACTGCCCCACTGGCCTCTAAAGTTGCGAAAAATTCCATTAGAATTAATTGCTATTTTATTAAACATTTTAGTTACATTCCATTTCAGTAAAAAAATTTAATTAATTGAAAGAGTCAGTAATAAACATAAACAACTGTTCTATGTAACCATTGTAATATGATAACAGTATCGAATGTTTAATTATTTTAAATTGTTTTACATTCATTGTCTTGAAAGCATAGAGCAAGCTTACAAATATCAACAATTCTTACTTCAACCATCTCTTACATCACTGTTCAGTATAGAGGGTATTCAGATAATTACATTTTAATTTTGCATTAAAATGTACTTTTAATGTATAATGTAGTTTAGCAGTTATTAGGTATGTAATGCTTCATCAGTACTGTGTAAAAGGCAACTTAGTTGTTTACTGACCGTCTCAGATCTAAGTATATGCAGTTATTTTCTTTATTGCAATGCAACAACACAAAATATCTTAGACTAGTGGTATATTGCAAGGAGTGGAAATATCCTTGTAGGCTTTTCAGATTTACGCATGTATACGAGATTTTGAAACTTCGTTCTAACTAGAAGGGCTAACACACGTGCTTAGTGTAAAATAATATCAATTCAGCCCCAATTCAGCTTAACATCTAAAGGTATTTATCATAAACAATGAAACATTATGCTCCTAAAATATTTTGTATACATTATAAGTACCTTAACCAAAAAGTTAAGTACCTCAACATTAATTAAATTAATTAATTAAAATCGTTAAGTTGATTCAAGAAATATACTTAAATATTTTACATATTTTAAATGTATTCAGTTTTTTATTTATTTAACTTTACTTCATGGCTTCGTAAGGGTAGGTATAAGGAGAGTAGTATTTATGTTCAAAAAAAACTCTTTTGTTATTTTCATGTGATCCTCTATCATCTTGTTTTACCTCATTGAATATTGCTGAATATTTACGGTTTTAGAAGTTTTAGTCATATTTCATAATACACTTTATATTAAATTGTCCTGTTCAGTTTTTTCCATGTATTATTATTGTTACTTGATAGGATAGGTTGTACACCTATTAAAATATTAGTCACTTTTTCTCTTAATATAGTCAGCCAGATCTATTTAAGTAAATCAAGCCGACGGATTTTGAAAGAGCCTCACTGTGCTTTTTGGGTTTAGATTATATTTTTAAGGGAATATGAGTATTAGGAATTATATTTTTTGTGAGTTTATATTAGTATAGTTATGATGACATGGATGTTTGACAATAGGCACATACATACATAAGCATGTTACAAACACAGATCAACCACAAATAAAAGTTAACCTCGCCTACAGATCGTATTTAGCTATCTCTCTTTACTACGTGAACTTCACAAAATAAATATAAAACCTTTTCTGGAGCCACGAGATAACATATTATGCAGATAATCGATTATATTTTATAGTACACATTTCGGGTTAGAATATTTGAAATAATCTAGTAATATAATCTAAAACTTTGATCAGGTAGTATTATTAAAATTAACTAAAGGTAAAAATTCAAATGGCATAAAACTGTAATGTATAAAGCATGAGTTCTTCCTCCTGAGTCCAAATTCTGGCATTTGAAATATTAATATAATATACTATACACTAGGTAGACACACAGAACTACAATTTAGGCTATATTTATATAATTAGGTACATATTCTTATTTATTATTAATATTCTTAATATGTTGCATTTATCATTAATCTTTGATATTCGAAAAAATCTATAAATCATTCCATATATAACTAACATATTAGAACTGTTTACAAAACATAAGATTAAATAATAGTAAACAGTTATAGCCTATAATGGAATTACAACTAAGTAAGTCTTGTATCATCTTCTCTTGATTAAGATTAATCTAAACAACTGACAGTAAAATGCATCAACGGTTTTTTATTTTTAAAATTATTATATTAATAATGATAATACATAACTACAATTAATACAATTTGTTATTTACTTCATATTAATTACTGAGAAAATAAAAGTTCATTGCATCTTGTTGAAAAAAATTAAAATTTCGGATTTAAATTTATTAATTCATTAATGTCATTAATAAATAATCCATAAAAGGATAAATGAATTACACATAAACGTATATATCTTTTATGAATAATATAAATGTATTAGTTATAAAAATGCTTTTAAAGAGATAAACTGGCCAGTAATTCAATCCTAATCAAAACATAACTGCAGTTTCGCGATGTAAATATAATGATTTCATATTTTAATTGAGATTCAGGAATTTAATTATAAACCAATCAACAGTGTAACGGGAGAAAGACATCAAAGGATAATCTTTCCCACTTTTATTCAATAATTTAACATGTAGAGTGCTTAGACCGTTCTCGTGGAGTTGTTTATGAGCCCAATTTTCTAATTATGTAGAGGAAGAAATGAAATTAAAATGCTTATAAAATATTGTACTTGTAATCTCTCTACTGTAATCTCTCCTATCATGTCTAAGTAAGATTACATTAGAAAAATAAATACAAATAAATATTTTTTATACTTTAAAAGTATAAAAACCGGCTACACTATTTAAATATTATGGTTATTTATGAACAAAGTAGTGCAGTAAATTCTTAAATACAAATTCCAGTTACTTTGTGTCAACCATATATTTAACTGGGTCAACAACTATATATTATGAGACTTGTTTTAGAGTAAATAAACTATATTGCTTCCCTAAGTGGTCAACAAACATACAATATTATGCAGTGTTTTACTAATGCATTACTCTATATTATGATACAAGCTATAAGGATCTTCAACTCAAGAGAAGAATTTTATCCAAACTTTAAACAGAATACTTTTAGTCTTATACATATACTTCTGTGATACCTTAACAGAGGTAAATTTTAATCCTCCATAAAAATATAATAAAGTAAAATTTAGTAAGTCATTTAACGCTAAACAATTACATATAACAATTGCATTACAAGGTGTAAAATAAGTCCTCATACGCCTGGATATATACCAAACGGACTGAGATATCTTAGATGTTTTATTACTGATGCAAAATAGGAAACGAAGATGGCAGATCTCGCTTCAACTGTTTGTAATAAAAACTTCAACTTTGACCATTAGTCAAGGATATTAGGTAAGGTAAAATCTCGATATCTGATTAAACATTTTAATGAGTTTGACAGAGCGTTAGCAAAGTCTTACGAAATACAGTTAGAGCACAAATTGCTGTACGGGCTTGGAGTTTAAACTTTATTTCTGCACAGGATAGGTCTATGTCCCTTTAGTCAATGTCTGCCATCCAGCCGGTATGCCGTAAATGATACGCAAGCTCCTCCTAAATAAAAGGATTATATTTTTAAAGATATTAATTTGTAAATATTTTTAATTTTGACTTGAATAAAATAATTATTCAAAACTAGTGAAACGAAAGATTTTATAGAATAAGAATATTTTGTAGACAGAGGGGTTAGAGCTAAAGTTTGAGATAGTGACTAAAGCTTTTATATTCTGAAATATAGTTGTTTGTGGCTTATAGTCTTCTATGTGTCAGATGGTAAAAGTTAATGAATATTTATAACTGAGAGTCTGGTAACTACTGATGTGGTCTTTTCTGTGTGTCTGGTGCTGTTTCCAATTAACATGAATTCAGAGACTGTTACGTCATTTATACACGACATTTTTATTTTTGAACTTAATTGTTCTTAATTTTGTTATGTATATTCTACACTTTGTAGCTAATACAGTTTTATTACCGTTACAGATATAGCGTCGTCAAATGAAATAAATAATTCTATTTCATTTCTGCACATACTTATTTAGATTAAAATCAATGCTAAATAATCCAAGATTCATAAATATGAATATTATACTGTAATTCCTCATTCATAACAGATCTGTAGTTCATTTGCTAGAAGAATACAATATAGTTCGATATGATAAATTTTGTACCTTCAACTTTATATTCAATATTTTGATATGACTGCTAATTTGTACGTGTAATTAAATACTGGCGGAAATGAGAATTCTAAGTATTATCTTATAGTGAATTCGTTTCAAGTAAAAATTCTGTTTGTACATTTCATAATATTATTGAAAAGGTTTAGAAACCTTTATTTTAGGTTTAGAACATTGTTTAAAGAAGGCTTCTAAATTGGACTACAATAAGCAAAGCGATCAACTAGAAATACTTTATATTTTGCGATTGGACAATGTCAGATCCATAGTTTATTGTTTCAGTCACACAATTTTATTACTTTTTACAATGTAATTTTAATTTTCATACCACATGTATTTCAAGATATTGTGTTATTGGTTATTTCAAGAGATGATGTTATTGGTTAAAATAACTATTGAAAATGTACTCACAGAGTACGCTGGAATAATTGTTTCTTATTAAATACACCTTTTTGAATACACCTTTCGGCGTGTTAGTCACATAATACCAAAAATTAAGAAATTATTTAAATTGCAACTGTAGATTCACACAACCATGCCTTTTTGTATTCTTTCGTAACAGCCTGTTAATAGGCCCGACATAACTTTAAACAGTATGATAAGGCAGTAGTTTCTTCTGTGTACTTTATTACACTTTTCCATCGCATTGTACTTTTAAACAATGACGAAAAGTGAATAATAGTGAAGGGTACTTGGGGAAATTCAGGTAACAATTGCATTAAATAACTGTCAATAGTTCAGCACCATTGTTGTACAGAGAGAGTATGGAATTAATAGAATACTGAAGGGTAGGAAATATTGCTTTATTTCCACCGTACTTTTTTATACTCACTTTTATTGAAGAAGATGCTCTTCTAGAATCAGTTTTTATAGTCTACTGTGTTACGACCTGTTTTAGTCAACTGTTTTATAGCTCATGATATTTTATTTTACGTAAAGATGAACAGTAACTATAAAGGAACTACTCCTATCATTATTTTGGTATCTAACGTTTTCTGAGTCTTATGGCAGTGCCTAACGCCATGCCACTTGATGCTAATGATATCTTTTAAAGGCTCACGACGATGTGATTACAAAATCATGTATGTTTGTTCAAATCGGGTTTTTATCAAAAGCTTTAATTAAAACAAAATATTAAAAACTTAAACATTATTACCTTGTTTTAAGTTTTTCTTTGCCAAGGGAAAAATTGTAAAGGAAACAGAACTTCCCGGACATTAGCTATTGCTTTATGTAGAAATCAGTAATACTAGTCTGTAATATAATGTCTTCCTCAAGTGAATTACTAACAACACATAACTACACATAACTAGGTTAAAATAAGCAAACCACACAAGATAGTTGTACAATCCTAAGTCAGGAACCACACTAACCACGTTGTGTGACAACTCTAGAGACATTATCTCCAAAACATAAATTAACTTAAATAAACAAATACTAATTAATAACGCTTAAATAAAAAAAAACAGAAAGCTTTAGGGCTGCAATGAATTAATAATAAGAACTGAAGTATAAAGTTAGATGTAAATAGTAATAAAATTCACTAAAGTAAATAAAAATTATATAAAAAAATTTAATTAATTTTTGTTTTTATATTAATATTTGTTTAATTAAATTAATATTTGTAAAAAATTAATATTTGTTTAGTATACAACATAGAACACAAAATACATTAAACCTAAATTTGATGTTGTTCTATATAAAGTTTGAAGTAAGTATTCAAATTAAAGGACTTTCATTTATAAAGACAAAGTAAAACAGTTGAGAAGCTAAATTGAAATACGTTCGTACTGGAGTTTGAGGAGTGATGAAAGTTTTATTCTTTATACGTATGTTTGTCAAGTCACAGACAAACACGTTGCATAAAATAACAGTTTGCATGACATTATGGATGTGGAACGTTAGAACTTTCTACACATAACACTTTAACTGTCACCCAGAATTGTTATTACTTCTCCCCTCTAATCTCCTGAAGTTTAAAAACTGTAGTCTTGCATTTGAGAGAAATGAGTAGCCTCCTGAACTCTAGTGGTTATAACCGTTATTAAAACTTACTGAAGCTAAGTTTCTTTATTATATCTATTCCGAACACAAATAACAATTAAAAGGTGACAGGATACCTTAGAAGTGTACCGTTGGACGATAACACATGAGGGTGGTGACTTCTGAGGTCGTAGTAATAAATACTATAAATGCAAAGTTTACTTATAAGTTCAGTTTAATTACGAAAACTTACAAGCACCACTTTTAGATATTAAAGGAAAAGTATGTAATGCCACGTTGCTGCCAATTAGAACATAAGAACTAAAAATGTATATCTTCTAGGTGGGCCTAAAATATCCAATGTTCTCAGAAATTATGCCTACGATGTTTTACCTTATAAGACATTAAGATTTTACTTCCCTTCGCAATGTGTAGACTCACAACCCGGGTGTCGGCGTCTTGGCACAAGACAATGGCGCTGTAGTCTAAGAAGGGTTATGTCTAGTCGGTGGTTACTAGACGATGAGTAGAAGTTAAGAAACTGGTAGCCATCTACTCAAATAATATGTGCCCTGTGAGCCGTGAGACACGTGGGACACGTAAACTCGCGGACAAAGCGCGCGAGGTCTGCTCGGTCACATAGTTGGGCTGCTACAAAGGGTTAGAAGAAAATATTCATCCGCGTGCCACTTAGGCGAGTAACTACTCCGCCGATAATTTACTTCCGGAACATTGGATAAAAATAATATTAAATTATACTGGCTGACTAGGTTGCGAAATTTACATTATATGAAATTTAATTAACTAATTTACGGTACATAATAGAGATCGAGAGATAACTAGAAAACATTGTTTTACCATTGCAAATCAACTATTATAAATTTATTACGTTTACGAGGGTTTACTAAACGTTTCGAAGTTTATTTCTATTCCCTAAACAACGTTAAAATTAATCAATATTGACATTCAATTAATGTGATTTTAGAATCGCGAACTTGAGTCCTTACTAATTTATATATTATGAAATATCCTTAATTAGTCAATATTCTCTAATTATCAAACAGTATAATAAATTTTTGTATTTCGAGTACGAATTAAAAAACCATATTGGTGGGTATGCAGTAGTTTCTTCAGAATTAGTTTTTGTTTCATACAAACTCATTACGATAGGATTTGAAGAGTTAAAATATACAGGTACATTGTAAGAGAACCTTGAAACTGACGAAGGTTGGTGTAGATTAAGTGTTTTAATGATGATGGAAAGAATTCATGTAGAGAAACGTGAATGAGAGTTTGGATCGTGCAGAACAAACATTTTAAGCTTGAGACGAACTTTAGAATTAACTTATCATAGGCTTTGTTAGTTTTTCAATAAATATAAAAAATATATAAATATTATGTCAGATTAGTTTACAAAACATAAAATTGTTTATAGAAAGTATTTAAAATGTTCAAGTAGTAATATTCAGAATACTATTTCGTCTTGTAATGTTGTAATATTGATTGATTAATAACTAAATTTTTAATTTCATTAGAAGACCTTATCGATGCCCCTTTCTCTAGAAAATTATAGCGGTGGAAATTTACTAATTAAAATATACTTTGTAAAATAATCTTTAAACTGCGAGTAACTAAGTGCATATAAGTGTTTTAATGATGTTGGAAAAAATTAATTTAGGGAAATGTGAAAGAGTTCACTCATTGAGACACACTTTAGATTAAACCATAGGCTTATATTAGTAAGTGCAAAATCAATCATACCCAGCAGGGATCACTTCTGGCTGGTTTATACCTACCAGTTGAACTCACCACTGGGCACAGCAAAAACCGATGTGCCACATCAATCTGGGCAACCTTATGGATGTCCAGTAGCGGCACATCACTAACCGCAAATGTTGAGATTCTGGGATTCATGGGCAATTCGATAGGTCTAGCCTACTGTGGAAATGGTTATTGGAGTTGGTGGGGTTAGTTCCCTTACCTCAGAGGCTCTTGTTAACATCAACTAGGGTGTCCCCCTGCCTACTTTGACTGGAGAGGCTGTTTCACAGCTAGCCTCCCTTCTTCCGGGATGACTTTGAGATGTAGTGCCCTAATTCTTCCTCATGTATCTCGATAGGAGGCGGCCCCTACTCCCTAACCTTACCCATCCTGAATATCCTATCACTCCGGAAGCAGCGCAAAAGGTTCTTACAGGAATAAGTGCAATTTATAAGCTTCTTGTCCTAAGAGAACAAAAAAAAGTGCAAAATCAAAGTTTTATTGCTGACATACATTTAAGAGCAATATCAGCCATTCTTATGGTATATCACAAAATATATAAATAATAATGAAGATTGTATCAGTTTTCTATTTGTTTGTAACAATTATTTGACTTTATTAAGTATAAAATACTGTAAATAAAATCTTTCTTGCAATATTTACAATAAAAAACTCATGGGATATTAATTTGATACCAACTTTATTTCTTGTTCAATTCAATGCAAACATTATCAATTTTATATCAGAAAAGTGAGTTTTGACTAACAGCCCAACGTATAAATCAAATCAAATCATTTTATTTTGCCAGAACATTACAAAAATGTATAGCAAATAGTCATTTTTCTATAATTTGGAACCAATCACTCCACATTGGAAACCAGTCAAACATACAGAAATTCAGTCGCCGCCCACATTCACTCATGCCAATTTTCCCATTTTCCAACGCTGGTTGTCAGTGTTCCAATTGTGCGGTCACCCAGTCGAATGCCATAAACTCGTCCGCACTATAAAATGCTTGAGACGCTAAAAAGCGTTTTTAAAACGAGCTTTTAATGCCTTGGGCGTTGGGGCGTTTTTGATTGGATTTGGCAACTTGTTGAGAAAAACGAACTCTTGCCTGCGAAGGCAAGTGTTCGTAAACCCCCGTCCTGTGACTTCCAGTTCGGTAGGTATCTCTGCCTCTAGTCCCCATACGAATGTATGTCTCGGCCACGTGTCATGGGCACATTTAGACATACAAAAAAAAAAGATTGTCTCTAGGATGTAGAGACACGGCAGAGTCAAAAGTTGCAGTTTTTTAAAAGCTTCCTTGCATGTTTCTCTGAACCTTAGCTGTGCGATTATGCGAATCGCTTGCTTCTGCAAATTTGAATGCCCTGAAAAAAATGATAGTTTGCGCTGGCTCCCCACAGCACCAAACCGTAGGTGAGGTGGGGGTAGATCAAGCCATAATAACCGTCATCAGTACCTGACTGGGGCAGTATTTGGCTAAAGACCTCAATACATAGATGCCCGAGGCCAGTTTTGAGCAAACATGATCAATGTGATAATTCCAAGTCAATCCCCGATCCAGAATATTCCGAGGAATTTTTGAACAGTCGACTTCCTCCAGGAAAAAGTCATCCAATAAAACGGCTGGCCCGTCAATTGGAGTTTCCTGATCGCAACGCGAAAGTCAAGAAATTTGATTTTGAAGAATTTGCTTTGAGGTTGAGGCTGTTAAAGCGCGTTGGACACAATTGTTGGTGTCAAGAAAAAATTTGCTGTTCCAGAATAGTTTTTTGATTTGTTGGTGAAACAAAGTGTCGTGTCATCAGCGTACTGCACAAGTTTTCCATGCAGTAGTGATGACTCCCATGTCATTGACATAGATGAGGAAAAGAATCGGACTGAGTATTGAATCCCTGAGGGACACCAAATAGCTCAGCTGAATCGGTTCAGAGAATTTGTTTGAGATTTGGACGATTTGTGTTCTGTGGCCTAAAAATGAGCTAATCCATTGGAGCGGCACGCCTCTGATGCCATGAGATTCAAGTTTGTCAAGCAATTTCGAGTGTGTCAACACAGTCAAATGCCTTAGATAAGTCGAGAAACACACTTAATGTGGAGTCTCGACTCTCCTAACGCCCTCTACAACCATTTCGACAAGACTCACAACGGCGTCTGTAGTCGATTTCCCCTTCCTGAAACCAAATTGGTGTGTTCAGAAAGCAGGTTATGTTGTTTAGAAACTGAAGCATTCTAGTTAAAAAGAGTTTTTCAAAAATTTTGCTCAATGCGGGCAAAATTGAGACAGGCCTATAATTATTGGTTGAGCTGTGATCATCTTTTTTAAAAATTGGAGTTACTTTCGCGATTTTAAGGAGCGAGGAAAAACTCCTTGTTGAAAAGAATGATTGACTAATTGGGATAATGGATTCACAATATGCTTTGAGCACCTTTTAATGAGCCACACAGACATTAAATTAATATCGTTTTGATTTTTTTTGCCGGGAGCTGTTGAATAATTCTTTCGAGCTCATCCTCAACTACAGGACCCAAAGCCAATGATGACACTGGGCTCTGTCTTCGCGTGGGGTTTACTTGCGGAGGAGATGGACAAGGACCTTGCTCACCAGCAACAGACGCGAAAAATCTGTTAAAAAACTCGTTCGGCAGCCTCAGTCGCATTCCTCTACAAGCCTATCCCCTATTTTTGATTTTTAATTTTGGTCTGTGATTCATTTTTATTGTTTATGATGCCCCAAACAGTTTTAGAAACATTTTTTGACGAGATGATTGATTTAGAGACATCATATGCTTTCGCAGCTTGGATCACTTTTTTGTAAATTCTTTTGTAATTCCGAAAAAAAAATTTGAAATCTTCGTTTGAAGTAGTTTTTTGAATTTCGGAGAAAAAATTTAAGTTCTTCTCTCGATACCAATATTCCTTTTGTAATCCATTTGTTGTTTGCCTTTCTCGGGCAAACTTTTGATTTGTTTTAGTAGGACAGCATAAATTTAGATGGTAATTAAAATTTTTGGAGAACAATTTAAAGTGCTGCTCTACTACTTGACTGTGGTAGATTTAAGAAATCCCAATTTTCTTTGGAAAGGGAAGCGTTGAGGAGAGCAATGTTACCTGGCCTTATGTCTCTTATAGTTTTAGTAGTTTTGGACTCCCTTTCTATTTTTTCGCCACTAATTACAGCCTCTTGGCCGTAGTGGTCTGAGATGGCTGTGTTTACCACGGATACCGCGACACCTGAAAGGTTAGTGATGACGTTGTCAATTGCTGTCTGTGTTGTTGCCGTCAGTCGCGTTGGTGTTTTGACTGACACAACGCAAGGCCAAAAGACCTTAACAAATCGATAAACCGTGTTGTGGATGGGTGATTTTTGTCCAGCGCGTCAATATTTGAAATCACCCATGAGGACATAATCCTGTTTTTGGTTTGTCAGGTCAGTTAGGCACGGCTTCGAATTTGGAAAAAAAATTTTCTTCGTTTCCGCTGGGTGACCTGTAAATTCCGATGACAATCAATTTTGACTTGTTTGTGTGAAGTTTGATTCCGACTGCTTCAAAATCTTTTTCAATTGTTTCCCTAACTGAAAAAGTGCCAAAGTTGGAATTTTGTCTCACGAAAATTGCCACTCCCTCCTCCTTTAGATAGTTGTCTACAATATGAGTTTTGCCAGCTTGAAATTTGGGATTTTGCAACGATCAATGTTTTTTGCTGTTGAAGCCATTTTCAGTAACTACAAGTACGTCTGTCTGTAGATCCTCACACATGAGTTGAACTTCATCTAATTTGTTTGTAGCAGATTGTGCGTTTTGATGAAGCAGTCGTATTGAATTTTGATTTTGAAATTTTGACATTGTCCGTCTTCCATGGGTTGCGTCAGTCAATTTAGACCGGCGTTGTTTAGATGGGGTCCCTAAAAAACCAGATTCATATATTAAGGCCTGACTGACATTCCTTTGGCCTGAGATTGGTGGACTGCCCAGCAGGTCGGCTGATCACAGCCTCCGCGTAGCTGTGATGCTGGGCGGTTGGTGTCGGTGGTGTCGGTGATGCCGATGGCGACCGGGGTGGAGCAGTAGAAAGCGGTGGTTCCGAAGCGGCGACGAGGTAGACTGGTTAACTCCTTCACTATCAAACCAGCCAGTAAAGATTTCCCCGTTGTTGTCAAGTGTAGGCCGTGAGGGGTGAAGTGTTCACGGCCCAGGAACACTGATATCCATCATCGCCACGCCCTCGTAGCGTTCACACAACTCGCTCACATAGCTGTTCGCGAGAGCTATGGGACTCGTGGATGGGCTGTCGGGAGGCAGGTCGTATCGAGGTGGTAGAGGCGACACTAGGATATTAGAGGAGATCCTGCAACCCTCATGATTAAATCCTCCATATGCTGTAACACGATGTCCTGTCTTCCGGCAGCCAAATCGTTGGTTCCGGCGACGAGGACGTAGCAGTGGTTCCTCTGGAGGGGCGTGGGAAGGTGCGATCTGGAGGAGTCCAGCGCCGGGCTTGCAGACTCCGATGATGTTGGTGTGGCCGGCTGTCTGTGCTCTCATAATGGCAGAGAGGTGACGGCTGTGGCTATCGCCTAAAACAGTTACATTTTTTGAACGGGAGGATAGTTTTTTAAGTTTTGTGTGTGTTTTTTACTTTTTGTATCGTGATCATGTTTTTTTGAAGATATGTGTTTTTGTTTTTTATTTGTTGTTTTTTTTTCCTGGCGTTTTTCTTCTTCCTCCTCACTACTGTGAAGCTTGCCGTATCCTCATCGTTTAGGTCTGATAGGGCCATGTATCTGTTTCCTACAGTTATTTGAGGAGCATGAGCAGGTGACGTATGTGGCTGTTTCGCTGTCCCGTCCGGTGGCTGTTCTCCCATACACACCCACATTCTTCCCTCTCCCTGAGGCACTTCAGCTCCGCCTCTAAGACTTCAATGGTGGTCCTGAGGCTGGCCACAAGATCTCGGGTCTCGGCACAAACCGCTGGTCCCCGCAGTTGATCGGCAGGTCACACTGCACGCCGCAGTCAGTCGCGGAGACACGTACAGGTGAGTCAACCCGCGGCGTGGACGCCACGAAAACCTGGTTGGGTGTACTGCATGAGTCGTGTATCCGACTCAATAGAATGGTCCAGAACGTGCTTAAACTGTTCTTCGAGCTGCAGTAGACGGTCTTGGAGAACTTTGTTTTCGGCAACCAGGTCGGCTACTTCCGCGGCAGAGGCAGAGTCAAGACAGACAACCGGGATCGAGGCGCCGGTGGACGTCGCGGGTGACGCGGGGAGTTCAGCATCGCTCGAGAGCGCGGGCGTCGCGGGAGATGCGGCAGGCGGGGTAGGTGCAGGCGACAAGGACAGAGTCCTCATGGTGACTGGATGGGGCCCTTGGTGTTTGCCGCTGCACGACACAAGTCTCGTCGCCTCGGCGTTGGTCTTCAACGTCGCTCCACAGTTCCGCCCCAAACAGCGCCAGGCCTCTTTCCCCGTTCTTCAAGCAATGGCTCTCTCTATACTTGTAGTTGTGGTGGAGGATAAGAGGTTTTCCATTTTTTGTTTGCTCAAGAGTCAGAGTCATTTTTTTGTAATAAATATGAATATAGGCACTAATTTATGACATATAATTAAAATAAATATGAATATAAGTTAAATATTTAAATAATTTAAAATCACAATAAACAGTAAACAAACAAATAAATAAATAAATAAAAGACACAAATAAATATGAATATAAGTTAAAATATTTAAATAATTTAAAATCACAATAAACAGTAAACAAACAAATAAATAAATAAATAAAAGACACGAACAAAAATAATAATTTAATCAATAGTAAAATAATTTAATCATCGGGGCTACAAAAAGGTAGCGTCCCTGGTGTGATTCGATCTGCTGTTTCCTCGGATTACCTAGGCCTGAACGCTATCAGTGAGCTAGTCCTGACTTGTTGATAAGACACAGTCACTTGTACATAGGTCGCACCGACGAAGTCCGAGTGAAAATGCACCTGTTACTAACTCTTGGATCGTGTTTGTTAGTTAGTCAAAGTTAGGTTATAAATGAAAAGTCCAATATTACTGTGTGCCTTACTCACTTGAATGTCAAACACATTTAAAATTGGATTGCAAGTCCAATCACAGCCACGTTAGATAATTAAAATTCACTTAAATAATTGTTAAAATTAAAACTTAAAATTAGTAAATTTGAATAAAACAATTAGAAGCGATATAGCACCAGTGCTGCACATTGGCGCATGCGCATCACCCCCAAGCACTTATAATGCACTTAAAACCAAGTGATTGTTCAATAATAAGAATGAGTTAAAATTCTCAGTATTATTTTATTGTAATTTGCGGCACCTACTCAGACATTCACCGAGCGAAATTATCTGTGTGGTTAACTACTGTCTAAAAAAAGTAAATAATAATAATAATATTAAGAAGTAAGACCATAATATACTACAAGGAATTATAAGTTATCAAATGAACGGAGTTGCCTTCAACATAATTGACATAGACCTCCCGCCCTCTAAACTAATAATATATAATTAATATACAGCTGCCGTCGCACTACTCTAGTTTTTATAATAACATTAACCGAAAATACTACGATACATTTTTCATTTTTGACCTGTTTACATGTATTAAAACATTTTGGACTACAAATATCATTAAACATTATAAAATTTATAAAGATCATGATAAACTTTGCTGCATAATTGAAGCCAAAATTCAGTAAGTTTAAAAGATGGCAATCTCGATATTGTTTTACATATAAAAATAAGTTTGATATGTTTAATTTAAATGATTTAACCATACAATGAACTGGTCTGATTGATGAAAGAGAGTTAAAATAGAATAGTACATAAAATAACAAATAATATATGTAGTAAAAGACAATAACAAATTATTAACAGTAAGAAGTACGTTAGATTCCCGGTAGTAAAATTGTTATCAGGAATAGTTCATCTGATTGAACACATTCCACAAACTAGGATATCATTCGCTTCTCAAACAAGTGAATTTATGTGTGGCGACTGTTTATCCAGCAAACACATAAACTTCTAAGTGGGACTAACAAGGTTAATAAATGGGAACACAGCGTCTCCATTAACTTTAACAGTATGACATTACTTGGACATGTAAAGTAACTCTACCTAGTGTATGTCTCCATAAATGCTGCTAACTTACGAGCAACTTCATAATAGTAAAACATGTTTAGCAAGTAATCGGAAAAGTACAAATGCTTCTTGTTATAGTAATAAGTCATTTTACAGTAATAATGAAGTTTACGAAAAATAAAAGGACAAGAGGTGTACAGGTAACGAACATCGTTATTTATTGGATCAACGTAAATAATATTTTTAAAGTTTTATTTAATGTCAGGACACACTTAGGTTAAATTTGTCAGTAATAGATTTGGCATCAACATCACTACCGCTTTATGTTTATTTTGTCTTCGACTCGTAAGAATCATTCTAAGGGTATCAAATATGTTGAGTTTGAGAGCATTTTCGGCCTTTAATGTTGGATATATGACAAAAAGTGACAAAACCTAAGTTTGTGTAGAAAACCTAATTTCTTCAACGATGCGATCAGCTTGGGATTTCTTCCTGTTTGAGCTATAATCCCTGATTTCACCGGGATATGGCTTATACACGTAAGAGTAGAATGTAACTGTGCAGTTTAAATTGTTTGAGGTTTAATAAATGGTTATAATCTACTTGGTGATTTCTATACAAACAAACACAAGGTGGAGTACAGACATAGTTCCCACAATAATTCTCCCAAATTAAATTTAAACGAAGGTCAGAGGGAATAAAAGCCATATCTTGTCATAAGGGTGGAAAGGAGTATGTGCAAGACAACAAGGGGAGTCTGTTTGAGTCCGTCAGAAGACGTCGTCAGTGGGAGTGAATTTGGCCACTCTGATGACGGTAGTTAGTGCCTCCCAGATCGTTCACCAGAGAGGATGGTCCACCGGAGATGATGGTCCACCGGAGATGATGGTCCACCGGAGATGATGGTCCACCAGAGAGGATGGTCCACCAGAGAGGATGGTCCACCGGAGATGATGGTCCACCGGAGAGGATGGACCACCAGAGTAGATGGTCCACCAGAGGGGATAGTCCACCAGATTGGATTATCCACCAGAGAGAATAGTCCACCAGAGAAGATGGTCCACCAGAGGATGGTCCACCAGAGGGGATGGTCCACCTGTGGAGAGGGGGGATGCTGCGAGATTCACAGTCAGCTAATTTGTGTAGCGTAATTACTAACCAACTGAACTAAGAGATGGGCTGCACACAATTCCAGTCTTGGCAACGTAAAACACTTAAGAGGGGCGGCACGAGTTTCCAATCAGAGACAAGGGCTCACAGATTATACAAAATCATATGTCTTTATGTAGCTGTCTATAGCTCATTGAAAATTATATACAAGACTATAAATGTAAAATAAAAATAAATCAGTCTTAACGTGACATATTAATATGATGGAAAACAATTATAAATATTATACACTGTTTCTTCCAGTATATATCAAGAATGATATTATTTGTTGACTTCAAATTTTATATACATATTATGTTACGCAATTTATACTGAGGTAAACTCCACATTAGTCATAAGAAATAAATATTTTTGACTATTTCAAATTACTAACATATAGTTGCTAACAATATTAAATGTTTAGTATGTAAGGTATATTAAGCTATTACGATTATGATGAAATTTAAACGTAAATAAACTCCATGTATAACCAACTGCGCTAATCTATTGCCATTAACAAAGTACCAGTTATATATTAGAATAATTTATATATTTATAAATAACCTGGGAAAATTAATGGGTAACAATTCACACAGTATGGTACAATAGGTTTTTGTTCTCAAATCACATTTTGATGTTGGTAAGAAGTATTAAGTGTATTTTAAAAGTAATTTTAGCAAAGCAGAGCATTACTACAAATCAAAATAAATGTTTCCGAAAAAAACATAAAAACACACAAAGTGTGTAAAAAGTGTATTTTTATTTGTTGAAAATAGTATTTTTATGTAAGTAAATGACTGTATTAAATTTTCTCGGTTCAGCAGAATGTTAAAAATAAAATATATTGTTACAATTTTTTATTTTATATTATGATATAAATTAAATATCTAACCAAACTTAAAAAATCGATACTAACATTTTATGCAATATGATCGCTTTAATTTATTCATAATAGTTTTGATTAAGGAGACGACTGGAAAAGGTGACTAGTAAAGTTCGAAAGCAACAAATTATTTAATCTGAGAAACGACGTAAAAAAATTTAGATGAGCGTTGTTTAACTAATATTTCATACCCATTTCAACACGTTGACTGCTACAGATGACCAAGTACGTTTGCTGTCTTATAAAAATAGTTATCGACCCAGAGTAAAGGCACAGACAATAAACTGAGTCAGACAACAGTTATTTATTTATCAATTTATAATATATCTGTGAATGTATATTATTCAATCAATTGCTTAGTTTTTTTTCTTTTACTAATTTAACCATTATGTGACATAGGAAATATAATATGCAGGATGAAAATTAAATGAGGCTACGTGATGCGCAGTATGGCGAGTGATGTTCCAGGAACAGGATATGTAGGTCGGGGCATTTTCATTAAAATTCTATTCTTTATTAAACTGTGCAATTGAAAATGTTCACATAATATTACAGTTGGCAATTTAATTATATTACTGCAAAGAGACAATAATTTAACGTTTTTCCACATAATATAGCTTTTATATTTTATTTTATAGTAGCAATGGCGCAGTGTAGCGGATACGAAGGTTATCGCATGATAAACGATTCAAGTAACGTCAAGCGTGGCTGCTTTTTACTGCACTGTTTGCCATATAAGTCTTGAGACCGTAGAGGGAGTTTATAACCATGAAAGTGTTAAAATATAGTCACATCACAGGGGTATAGGGTAAATGGTAAAATATTTAACTAATTGTTTAGCGCAATTACTAACCAACTGAGCTGAGAGATGGGCAGCTCACGTTTCCAGTCGGGGAGCTTAAAACACGAGGGGAAACACTAGTTTCCAATCAGCCCAGACCAATCAGAGACAAGGACTCACAGATTATATATAAAACATCATCTGTCTCTATTGTTGATGTTCTCATCTCATTGTGAATTAGTTATCAAACTACAAATGAAGAATAAACCAGTTTTAACGTGAGATTATATTCATTTATATTATAAAGGAAAAAATTTATAAATATTCTACACTTTCTCTACAAGAATGATATTATTTATAGACATGAGATTTTATATCCATTATACGCGAAGCCCTTTACGCGATATATGGTGAGGCGTACTCCAAATTAGTCATAAGAAAAATATATTTTTGCCTATTTCACATTACTAATAGATGTGTACCAACAGTATTAATTCTTTAGCGCACTACATATGTTAAGTTATTAGGAGTAAGATGAAGTTATAACTAAACAAACTGCATGTATGACCAACTGGGTTAGTCTATCGTCATTCCCATATTACCATTTAAATATTAGAACGGTTTCAATAAAACGCTTGAAAATGTATAGGTGACAATTCACACAGTGTGGTGAAATAGAGTTTTTGTTCTCAGATCACATGTTTGCTGTTTGTAATAAATATTAAGTGTATTTTATAAGTCGTTTTCAAAGTAGAGCATTACTACAAAAAAGAAACCAATTTTTTTTCGAAAACAAACAAAGTGTGTATGAAAGTGTATTTTTATTTGTAGAAAAGGATGTTTTTATATGAGTGAACAACTATAATAAAATTTTCGCGGGCGTAGTAGAGTGTCAAAAATCAAAGAACTTTTTTATAAATTCATATTTCTGAAACGCTATCAAGGTATAAATTATATATATAACTAAACATTAAAAATCTCTAGTAACATTTCATGCAATATAATCGTTTTAATTTATTTATAATAATTTTTATTAAGAAGATTACTAGCAAAATTGAGAAACGATAATCTTTGAAATATCGTAAAAAAAGTTAGATGAGCGTTGTTTAACTAATATTTCATAATCACTTCAACACAGTGACTGCGCTATCTGTCTTATTAGAATAGTTGTCATCACAGAGTAAAGGCCAGCAGTGAAGGTGTTAAAACACAATGAACTGAGGCAGACAACAGTTATTTAATTCTTAATTTATAATATATCTGTGAATGTATATTATTCAATTAGTTGACTCCGTATTTGCTTTTACTAAATGAACAGGAAATATAATATGCAGGGTGAATAATGTGGGAGATGCGGCTTACTGGCAATTGATTAGCTAGGGACTGGATATTTAGTTTGTGGCATTTTTATTGGAATTCAGTGCATTGCATTTCATAAAACATGCAACTGATGTACCGTATTCTTTATAAAACTTTGCAAATGGAAATATTTAACATTATATTACAGATGGAAATGTAATTATAACACTGTAATGAGACAATAATTTAACGTTTGCCCATATTAAATGAAATAAAGTTTATTTCCGTTACAATTACAATACTATTACAATTAGTAGTAATATAAGAATTGGTTATTAATATATGAACAATAAATAACTAAAAGTATTATACGTAGCGTTTGGAAATAAGCCTACGTGGCCAAGCAGCCTGTGCGTAGGATAGAGTCGTATTATTAATAAATAGCATGTATATACGAACTAATCTCCAAAGAATGTAGTACTGGTATATCTCTTTTAAATAAAAATGTTCATCGCCATAAGTGTATTCCAGTACCTGTCTACACGTTTTTTTTTTTTAAGTTTACTGCCGAAGGTGGATGTGAAGGGGGAGATAAATGTAGTATTCAGTAACGTCTTCTATAGCAGTTAGTCGTAGGTAAACAAACCATAACCATGAGCAATCAGTTGGTGCAAGAAATGGTCATGACCGCCCACACTCAGACAGTAACAAGGTCTCATCCTCCACAAGTCATGCAGTAGAAACTTTTTAACTTTGTGTTTGAATTTTCAATAGAAAAAGGTTCGAATAAAGAAAAATTAAATTTGTTACATATATTTATAAATAAGGTCTGAGATATATAAAAAGATTTAGTGTTTGAATATGACTTAATTAATTGCATAACAGAGATTCCCACTCTATTAGAATGCCTAATATTATAAGAATGTGACGTTGAAGAGAAAATTGATTACATGTTTGTAAATATACTTTTTATATACAACTGGCATAAGGAAAGAATTGATGTTTCATGAAAAGATTGTAAGTCGGATAGCTCTTACTTTTCCTAAACCCTGTTTTACAATACTTTTCTGAATAAAATAAGAGGTTCAAGGACCGATTTCCGATCTCCTACCCATGCAATGTTTCCAAATGATAATGGAGACTGTACGTAAGCAAAATACGCAGTTTTAATTTCTTTGTCATTTAAAATATCACTTAATATAATATTGCTGTTATGTTATATCTTCTACTGACAATAACGCAGTGAAGGTTATCGCAAGATAAACTAATTAAGCAACGGCAAACGTGGCTGCTTATTGGATGGGTGACCGCTATAAGCAATTCGCCTGCCCAGCCATTAGTTGTGGTTTGAGATAAGCCTTTAAGCCGTTGGTCCCCAGGTGAAATGTCCAAGAGGATTTCAGGACTAACGTCCCCTTGTTAAATAATTTTACAGATTACTTGAACTGATACAGTAACATGATGTACGTAATAAATTAATAACATGATTACGTAATAACCTTTACTTAATTTTTCTGATTCACTGAGAATTTTTTCCTTTTCATAAAGAACTGTAAAATTTGCGTATTGCTTTGCCACCTGCAAATAATTCATAGTAATGTTTGATCTTTTTTGAATTGCAAGAACAAAATTATGGCAGTGAAATGCCTTGGAATTGTTTTGAAAGTTCTGTTTATTGGAATAAAAATCTATTAGATACTTTCCTATTCATCCTTGTCAACGTAACCGGCTGATCTACACAATCGTGTATTTCGTTCCATTACTTTTTTTGTTAACTAAACAAACGAGAATTTTCTATTGTAAAATTTGCTCATTTGTCCCATCACTGATCTATTTATGTAGTAGTATATTTGTATTCCAAAAAAGGTAAAAATTAAAATACGTTTTAAATTGATTTTGGTTAAGATTAAAATAAACAAAATTTAATGTTGATAGTAATTAATATCAAATAAACAAAAGTAGTGGACAAACCAGTCTTGTCGTTAATGTGGGTTAATATTAAATTGTATTTTTAATCATTCAAGAATAATCATAACTGTTTAAGCCATAAGCTGGAAAAGGTTTCATTCAAAGTAATAATTGTATTTTTAATCATTCAAGAATAATCATAACTGTTTAAGCCATAAGCTGGAAAAGGTTTCATTCAAAGTAATAAATATTATAAGCGCCAGTGCTCTCAGAAATTTCTGTCCTGATTAAATCGCTTGTCTTTGACAATTCTGGGGTGTTTAGTACCAGGAGATAAGTTTTAGAATAAGAATAAATTGAATTGATAAGAAAATTAATATTTCCTTGTCTATTTGTTTTTAGGAATGCTGATACTACAAAATGTATTAAAACTCCAATAGTAGATTCATAAAATTAAAAGGGAAAAAATTAATATCCATTCACTTTCAGCTTTCCACATACTACAAAACTTTAAAACATCCAATATTAAAATGAGAATATATAGTACTGGAAAGAAGTTTAATATGCCTTTATATATTTCCTGTCAAGCATATACATAATGCACATATTTATAGACTTTTTTTAAATATGCCGTATTTTATACATTGTGGGTTTTCTGAAAATCTTTATCTTTTCGTCACCAATTCACTCTAACTCCTGCATAATTAAAAGCACAGTTTATACATTGTTATCAGACGAGATCACTCCTGACAAATTTCCCGGCTTGCCGACAGCATAAACCTAACGATGTCATCACTTAGTTACATAGTCAAAAAATGGATTGCTTTATTGATGGAAGCAAATTTCTCGCACAGCTTATATGGTAAAAATATAATTTCCTCTGTTCACACATCCATGAGGATACGTAATAGATCCGACGTAACAACTTCAAATCATAAATAATGTAGTTGTCTTGTTGATGATTTTGGTAATCATCCGTCTCCATCGCAATGAAAGCCTTTAGGAAGATAAGTTTTGCAATATTGGATAAAATAAAAGTGTTTACACACGTTGTACTAATATCATGGATCTGGTAGTCGTCCGAGCTTTTGAATTAAGTTATCATGGGTATTTAATTTATGTCTACAAACTCGCTAACCCAGCACCTATTTCATTATCAGAACCAGCCTTAACTCATTTTCCATTCATAATCTGATTATCTTGTTACATCCCTCCCTTTCTATAAGAGTTTTCGCCAAGTTGGACAGATTTATAAGCTAAAAAACATAAAGAACCGCATAATTCGGTTACTTACCTAGTCATTTAGACATTTTTAGTAACAGATATAATACATTCGAGAGAAGACTTTCAAACTTTTTTGATTTTCAAGACTCGCTGCCACACTAATATTAGTTTATCCTTCTATTACCGTAGTTCATCACTTTTATCGTTTCTGTTATTCTACTTTTATTGTCTTTATTTATAGTATTTCTTTTCTTATGTTGTTATTATGCTGTGCAGGATTATTGATAGATCTATCTTGGTCATACTCTATACCGATGCTGTTGAATTACTGCATGTCTACCTATACTTGTTTTATAATATTTGTCATAATAGCTTTTCACTTTAGGTTTTAATTTAATTTAAATATTTGAATTTTCTATTATGTATTGGTTTTTGGCCGTTGAAAAAATCAATAAATAATTTTACCTAATAGATTTCTTTAGCGTCAAATTATATTTTTAGGTCAAGTTTTAGTAATGAGAAACGGATCGTTTCAAGAATTTTCCATCGTCTGTAAATTGCTTTGCGTCGGAGAAATGGAAGTTGTATTGAAGAGGCGTTATTTATATCCTGGTAGTAACCAAGAAATATTAACTGTAACGAAGGGTGAGATCGATAAATCGTGTTTCACCACACCCAACACGAGAGTAAACATGTCTGAATCATCCCGCTATCTATTTGGGTGTCGTTGTGTACAAATTGTGTTGCGAAAACTTTCTTCCACTTTCTACAGACATAAAACACTTTGCAAAGTCAATGTGCCAGTTGAATTGTATGAAATCTTAAACTGAGTAAATATGAAGTTTCTGTTTACTACAAAATATATTATATGTTATATCTCTTTATATAAATACAGATAAATCAATACTTAAGATAAAGAATAATAAAGGAATCGAAAGATACCACAGTTGGGCAAACATATGGAAGGACTGTACATTTAAGTTTAGAACCTAGAAGGAAACGAGCTGTTAGTAGGAACAAGAGACATTTACTTACTATTTTTCAAGTTTATAAGACCTTTCATTCAAGAGTTATCGCACAGACGGACATACGAACTGACGGACAGACGAACTGATGGACAGACGAACTGACGGACAGACGAACTGATGTACAGACGAACTTATGGACAGACGAACTGGCGGACAGACGAACTGACGGACAGACGAACTGACGGACAGACGAACTAATGGACAGACGAAATGATGGACACACGAACTGACGGACAGACGAACTGCCCTTTAACGTTTGGACATTTGCGTAATAATATATGTTGCATTTAACATATCAAATTATATTTTTCTAAAAGCTATTGTAAAATTAATTTAAAATATTTTTTTTTTTTAATATGATAAAAACAACTTGGGTTTTACATATATTGTTCTAAAATATAACGTAAAACATCAGATACATAACTTGTATAATCTTCAACACAAGTGATTTAGATTATTTTGTAAAAATGTTGTTCGTTGCTCAAATATGTTTATTCCAAATAATTTATAATATCTGAGCAGCTATATTTTGTTAAACACTTGTAACAGTTAATTCTAAAACTAATATCATTAATAATAATTAATATAATTTGTTATATTTTCTATAAAGTTTAGGTAAAATTCACAAATCATAAATTTGAATGGTGAGGATATGACAGAAAACAGAAATAACATTTAATCAATTCATTTATCCGTCACACATGTAAATGTAGGATTCTTCTAAGCTCTTCGTCTCTCCATTTTGCAACAACGTGATTTGCATTTCTCATCTAGAATCTCAATTAGTATGTATATTAAATCAGTTATGTTTTGCTATAAATAGAGATAACGTATTATTAAAACCTTATTAAATATGTAGTTTGAAAATTACGAAATGATAGAGATCTAACATTATAAATTGTGTTAACTGTGTTTAGTGTCGGTTGAAGAAGTTTTTATGTGGACTTAGATAATTTTGATGTTAAAGATAAATGGCATTGAAGCTTATAAATAAAACTGAATTTTAGCAGAACTTTAGCGATTAATCCTAAATCAAATAATAATGGTCTATTGCACAGACAGACGAACAACGAAAAAAATTTAAGATACTGTTAATGTGGAAGCAAACTGTAATTTTAGTTTGAATTTTGAGTTTGGGTATATATTTTACTCTTAATAATAATAATATAGTCACGGAAAATACCATTGTGTAACATAAATAAATTTAAATAAAAATATGTATTTTATTGGTGGGGCGTTCAATGAAGCTTCTCCAGTTAGTTACTACTGTCTGTAGGCACGGCTACTGACGAAGGAGTTGACATTGAGAGGTTATATTTGGGCTGAAAATATCCCATGGATCCATCTACATCTGAATTAAAAATTGTATCATAATATTTGTTGATTTGGAGTCTAAATTTTTTCTATCAAAAGTGATTCTGATTATATTGGTTGAGCGTATAACCATTTTCGCAGCTTAAACGACACGGAATAAGATTATTAGTACGTCTAGGATATTGCGAAAATTAATCATATAACTATTTTAGGAACTTTTAAACATCTGCCTTCTTTGATACTTTAAGTCTAATTTGAAAATGATAAAATATTTTCTGTTACTCCAGGGCAGGATGTGATGGTCGCTGTGAGGCACAAGCGAAACCACGCTTACTGACGAGATGTCTGCCGTGCGTTTAATATTGTATGGAAGAGATCGAGATATTTACTTTCTTTCCATGTAATTATGTTAAACAACAGTAATGGCTATTATTTTACAACTTTTCAATCCTACTTTGTAACTAAATTGTAAACAGTGTCTTAACGCATGATTTTAATGGAATACTTAATAAAGTTTTGACAAAGGATCACTGGAAAAGAACTGAAACGACAGGAATATTTATTTAATTCCTTTAGTAACACATATGCAAAAGCTAGCTTATTCCAAGGGCTTATTCAAACATCACGACGTAAATTTGCATTTCTCCACCTGGACCGAGTTTATAGTTTTTAATATAAGTTTACATTCTATGTTGTGAACAAGTAAGACATTTTATCAAATCCGTGACCTAGATGTTATGTGATGATGAAAATCATGCCCTAACGCGTTTCCTTTCTATGTTTGACACAGAAATGTTTTTCAATAAATTATAATTTAAGAAAGTTACTCAATTTTAATAAATTTTTCTCAAACTATTATTTATATACATAACTATTTACTACTCATATACATAACGTAAGAATTTCACAATTGTAGCTTCAGTAGTATTATATTAATATGCATACAACATTTAACTTCGAGTATCAAACCGTTTTTCCATTTTTGATATATTGAGGGAAGAACTTGTATATTTTAAAGTCCCTTAATTTATTGAACCACACTAATACCTTAAAATTGCGATAAAAATGTCTGAAGTGTAATTCTTTAATTAAATATAATATTTGTGAACGGCGTAGCCGTAAAACATAAAGTAAATGTAAAAATTCATTTGGAAAAGGGTATGAATGAAACTAGATAGTACCAAATAAGTGTAATAAAATTTAAAACTCATCTACATCAACATTTCAAATAGTGATTATGTGTATGAGTAAGATGGAGTACTTAAAAATAAATATTTATTAATTTAATAAGATACTCATTTCTAATTATTTATATTTCAATGTTATATACCGTCCAAAAAATTGAACCAAAACACGAAAAACTATGGTTTTAAAAGATATTATATTTTAACACGTCTTAGTTTTAATAAATTCATTTCAATATATAATTTTATATAAAATACTAAGATATAGACTATGATTTTGTTTAAAGATCAAAAGAGATTTCATAACAACTGGTCCTTTAATTCTAAACAGGTCTAACAATCAATATTTACAATTACAGAATACAAATATTTATAAAAGTATTGAATTTCAATCATATTTGGAATTGTACAAAATAAATACCGACTGATAAGAAATAGTACAGAGTAAACAGTACGCCTTAGAATAAAGCTAACGGGACTTGCTAATAAAACAGAAAACGCTTTTAGTTTTATCAACATAGTGAGAGGAAGCACACACTCTACTTTAAGTAGGAATACAGAGAAAATTGGAATAGGGATGGAATCTCGTAAGATAGAAGATTCCGAAACTTTACGATACTGAAATATACGGAACTTTTCTCCTTGACATTTCTGTGACTCTTCAACTAGAAAATGGCATTTTACAGTTTGCAAGTTTGTCATTCCGAAACTTTTAAACCATAATTCTCGCAGAGTATAATTTTTTTAAATATTATTTAGCGTAAGTTAAGTGATAAGAGTAATTAGGAAATTTGTATTTGGCTGAGCGAAAGCGAAGCCTATCACTCAGGTGGATGAGACAATTTCATTTTTGTTTTATCAGTCCACCTGTCCACATTATATCTCAAAATCGAACTGTGTTATAGTCTTCAAACTTTCAATGAAGTTTCACTACTATATGAAACACTAAGTTTGATGATGGTTACTACATTAAATTTTGTGTGAGAGGCGGAAAATATTACTCAGCAGTCTCATTGATAAATATAATAGCATAGAAATAAAATTAGTAAAATCATGAGATTATGAAATTTATAAACAAACTGAATACAATTATATACCTTAAACGTGTAATGCAATGAGTTCAGCTTTAGATTTAAAATTTGTCATGCAACATCAGCGAAGCTTTTTACCAGACAAGTAGTTTGGCGTACTCTAATTCGTAATTAAAATATTAGCATTTTCAGATCTAGTAAAAGATTTTATTTCACCACACTAGCACACATAGATCTATCCGAAAATAAATAACTAAAACCCTTAGTTTTTATAGTTACGTTAGAATATGTACTTTATCATTCCAAACATGATATATTTAACCACAATTAAAACAACAATTATCAATAAATATTATTCTTATTATGAGAACCCTCTTAACTGTAGCGCAGGGAACAACTAAAGTTCTGTACACACTGATGCAGATGAGGTCTCGGGAAGCTTTACTAAATCTGCACAAACTGTCAAAGCGAGAACAAAGCGGCTGTCAAAGTTTACACTGAGAACTACATCAATCGCCAATTTCTAGCCAAGTGCCCAGGCCTACTACAGTTGAAACATAACTTTGAGTTTAGTACAGTACCTATTTTAGTCTCAACTTGTAGTTGATACATGTTGTTAACATATGCCCAATTTAGGTTATTATTAAAAGCTATGTTCTTATTAGCTATACATAAATTCTTCTATCCAATGTTACACACACTCTAAACATCTGTTTAAGCAAGCGTAGTTCGCGTTCGCCCCAAAACAGATATCATCCTTGCGAGTAAAAATTAAAGGTATAAAGAATTAAGGCGTTATATAAAAGAGGTCTTCATACTGGCTGGGGCAAATTCACAATGCAACTCTCTTCCACTTTAAACAAGCATATACACTTTTCATAAGTCATGTGCTAGTTTAAGTACATGAAATCTTGAACCAATGAAACATGAAGTTGCTGCTTATTACAAAGTATGCTTGTGGTATAAATATAAATAAGATATACCAGTACTCAATATAAGGAGTATCGAAGGACTCTACATAACGCAATACGCACAAACGGACAGACAGATGGACGGACAGACCTTTTAATTTTTGAACGTAAAGAAATATGAGTGCCTTTAACCAAGAAACATCTATAAACTACGTTTCAAGTTTGAAGTAGACTAACCGTACAGACGGGCAGAGAAACTGTCTTTTACGTTTGGATCCCGAAGTCAATAGTGATCTTTTTTGGATCAAAATGAATCCATATATCAGGTTTTAAGGCTCCTTTGTATAAAACTTTTTATCAAAAGTTATTGAGCATTCAGACTGGGAGAGAACATCTTGATTTCTAGAAACCTTTGAATAGGCCTTGATATACTTGTCCTTGCAGTAATTTTACAGTGTTGAAGTCGAAATATATCCTGGCCACTGCGGGTAACGAGTCAATGTTTGGAGATTACTCAAATGAAATCTATGTAGCCCAAACAATATCAAAACATGTATCTAACCTAATAACACACATAACTTGTTATTTTCGTTACAGCTTGGAATGACTGTGTATAGTTAAGTGTAAGTTCAGAATTGTGTTCTTATATTCATATTCAACGCTTTCTTGAAGCATGTGAATTCAAAGACAAGCATTACAAAACAGAAAATTTGGAGTTGAATCTAACACAGTTTAATTTAACATGGTACCATTTTACGCGTACTACAGGTCATATTAGTTCATTTATCTCATATAATAGTAGCTTATATCGCACTACCTTAATATAAAGAATAGTATGATTAATATAATTACGTATAATGTTATCTAGTGTAGCCTACTAGGATATTACTCGTAGATCTCCTGTCACACAGCCAGGCCGTACGCCTCAAGCTAAATCAAAGCAACCTACCTAACGTAATTTAGTCAGTAATTGCTTAAGGAAGAGCTCACACAAAGGAATCTATTTGCATCGTGACCACTAACCACACCGTACGCCTAAAATTCAGTCCGATCCAGTTTAAAATTCTAATGGATTCATCGACTAACAAAAGTACAGGTACGTTGATCAATCAATCATTTGTTATGGAGGAGTCTCATTCATTTGGGTCATTTTCTTGCGAGTAATTGCAAGATATTTGCAATAATTTGAAACATCGGTTCTCCCCAGAATGGTTAACTTCACTTCAGGGTGGTGTATGCCTTCCAGTTTAAAAGACATTATGTGTATCAAAGTACTATTTGTCCATCTGGGGAACCCCATGAATGGCCTAATGCGGCACATTAGTAACCGAAAATGTAGATATATCGGAGGAAAAGTGTTTAAGATAGAAATAGTTTACTGCAAGGAAAAATACAGTCGCCTTTGGCGTTGTATTTTGGTGTGTGTGTGTGTGTGTGTGTGTGTGTGTGTGTGTGTGTGTGTGTGTGTGTGTGTGTGTGTGTGTGTGTGTGTGTGTTGTGTGTGTGTGTGTGTGTGTGTGTGTGTGTGTGTGTGTGTGTGTGTGTGTGTGTGTGTGTGTGTGTGTGTGTGTGTGTGTGTGTGTGAAGTTTGTTTGTAAAAATGTTTTGATACCCACATCTTCAGGAAGCATAATATAAATATCGAGAGATCAAGAAACACAACAATGTTGTGCAATATATATGACTAAAAGCTAACAGAGTTATTCAAGAAGAAACAATTATAGTAGAGTACTCCATGATTAAACATTAGTATTTATTTCTACCAATAGTATCTCCTCTTGGAATGCATGTGATATGAAGATCAAAAGATTATTGCACAAAATGGTTATATTGTGATGTTGGAATTGACATTGCCCAATCCCGAAATATGAAATTTTTCTAATTTAATCCTAATTCATGTGTCATATTGTGTTCAATATGTTGAAAACTGTTTTAAACCAAAAAATAAAAGAATGATAACAAATAATTTATTATGAAAGACATCAATAGAAGTTTTAAATTGAAACGAATTCAGGATAGAACAATACTAGAATTACCCTTTCTGTCATGAAATTACGCATATAAATAAACACTAAGCAATATATTGAATATATAAAAGTCATCGTATTGAACTCTATTTTGTTCTTCTGGCAAATAAATGACACGTCTGTTACGAATGAGCATTTAAAATAAAATATGCATATTTATGAATCTTGGATTATTTACCTTGATTTTAAACGAAATAAGTACGAACAGGAATACAGAGGAACTATTTAATTAATTTGACTGTTGCGATAATAAAATTGTATTGTGCAATACAAAGTAGTTAAGAAAAATATAAGGGAAAATTATTAAAATATATTTTTGTATAAATGACGTGAGACTTTTAATTCATGTTAATAACTGGAAACAGCTGGAAAGCGGTACAAGACCACATCAGTAGTTATCATACTCACAGTTATAAATATGCATTCACTTTACCAGCTGACGTACAGAAGAGTAAAAACCACAAAGAACTACTGTACAGAATATTAAAACTTTAGTGACTATTTAAAACTGTGGCGCTGACCTCTCTGTGTAGAGAAGAAAGCTATTCATGTTTCCTAACATATTTGTGTCTTTCGTTTTGAATAATTACTCTATTTAAGTCAAAACTTAAAATATATATCAGTATATTTTTAAATACTTCTTTTATTACTTTTCCTGAGTTCCCCGAGTATCATGCTTACATTTCTGGCCCCAAGAGATTTAATTCCAAATGCATACAGACCATGACGCGAAATAGGAAGAATTTGCAGAACAAAGATGGCGGCTCTCGTTACAACTGGCGTTAGTAAAGGCTTCAAGGCTGAGCGTTAGTGAAGCAAATTACTCAAGATAACACCATATTATGTATTGGAGGAGAAATTATAATGACACATTTATATAAAGGCAGGATCAAACTGTACAATAATGCTTGTTTATGGAAATTGGAAATCACTGAGATGGTTATGCTACGGGTTTGAAATTTGGAAGAAACTTCATTTTTATATAGGCTGGATTAATTCCCCTTCAGTGGATATTTCTCATCTAGCCAGGATGACGTCACAGCCGATTGCTCTCAAACAGAGTTGGGGGATCAAGAGTTTGGCGATAGTTTAGTCAATGTGGCAATTTAGATAACAAGATGAACCAAATTCTACCAGGATATCATTGAAATAAAACCGCTGCCTCTACTTGTAGCAAAAACTGTTACGGAACACGTGGTCTAGCATACCCCTACTTTATTATAAGTTGTGTTTACATTGTTTTATTGATAATGGTAAATTTAGCATTAGAATAGGATTGATTTGCTTTTAATAGAACCTAATTGTTAGTCCTTAAAAATGTGTTGGAATTCATATTATACTTGGATGAGAGGATAAACTACTGTACCAAAACATAAAATACTATCGTATTTTATATATTTACGCTAGTATAATTTAGCAAGTTAACTTTATACCTCAATAGTTAGTATAATAATGTACACTTTACATTTTTGGGATCGGTTTTAAATATTATTAACAAACACAAACTTGGTAAGTTGGTTTACTAAAGATTTTTTAAATTTATACATTTATATAGCTACAACCATACCTGTTGTATATATACATATATCACGTGTGTGTGTGTGTGTGTGTGTGTGTGTGTGTGTGTGTGTGTGTGTGTGTGTGTGTGTGTGTGTGTGTGTGTGTGATTTTAAAGAATCATAAATTATCATCTCAAGTAAGGAGAAAGCTTTTAATACAAGTATTCATTCAATCTTAACACAACAACTTGTCTATGTTTGTAACTCTCCATATATATTTTCTTAGAACCAAAAAATAAAATATAATATGTTTAAATAAACGGTTGAAGTTTATTAATACATATTTTGATTAATTAAGGTGCAATTAAAATCTACTTTATAAATCTCTTTTTTAATAAAATGGTAAAAGTCAGTATAACTCTTATAAATTAACAAATGAAAAACTAAATAAAATATGAGGTATGACTTCGATATACCTAATATATTTTGCTTACTGTCGGTTTTATTAGCCGTTTTCGTGAGATTTGTAATTGTCAGAAAATTAACTGACAATATAGTTTAATTCAGTACTTCTTGTCACAGACTGCCATAATTAAATTCAACTATTCTCTCTGTTATATAAGAAATAAAATGTCTCTTTATGTATATTCAATATATTCTTTATGAAAAGGCGTGTTTTTTAATAGAATACATAATTAAAATTAATGTCTAAATAGCTTACTAATTATTAACTAACTAACATTATTCACTTTTAAACTATTGATTATAATACACAAAATATTAACATCTAAGAGAGTACAATACATTTAAGAGTGTAGGATACATTTAAATAATGTAGGACAATATGAAATAATCTCCAATAGTAATTCCTTGTACCATAACCGCCTTATCAATACAATATCATAACAATTCTTCCATCCGCTCAAATTAGTTTCAATTTTACTAGTTAACTATGTCCAAGCTGGAAACAAAATGTTATCGTTCTTTATTATAGTATATAAACAAAATACATTTTACTCCCTTATTAATTCCTTTAATTTATAATCTAGAACTTACCTTTCATCCATTTGGCATAAGCATCAAACATTGAAGCATTTGAATTCCTGTCATGAATTTTAGTTCGAATATGAGTCCTTCGGCAAGATGTAGTCATCGTAGGGTTTTTAATAGAATATTGTAAGGGTATTAAGGAAAAATGCTACTGAACAATATTTAAAGATAAACAGCTTGAAATTATTCTAGAGGGAGGGAGGACAAGGGAGGACTTGACCGGAGGGTGTTATTATTATGATGAGAATAAATTGTCAACGAGGATATGGTGTCTAGGAAGTTAATCCGTTAAGTGGAAAATAAAATTCTGCATAAATTATATTAAAGTATTAACACAGCTATAGAAAAGTTTTGAGATTCGTTTCGAATAAGGATATTAATAAGGACACATTTTATTATGAAAAATGTAACTATATATTTTTTGAAGCTGTAATTAGTTGAGTAGTTATTTATAAGAAATCTAACACGTTTTTATATTTTTAGATATTTTATCCTTTGCATAAATGAAGTTTAATCCTAATTTCAAGCCCGTACAGCAATTCGTTCTCGATATATTCGTGTATCGACTAAAGCTCAGCCAGATTCATTAAAATGTTTGCTCAGTTAGATATTTAGATTTACCCTTAACTCCACTAATGTTTAATAAAAACAGTTGATGCAAGATCCACCATCTTTGTTTGGAAAGTTTATCCCATTTCGTTATATGTGCAATTAGTAATAAAACACATATTTTATGACTTTTTAATCACATATTTATTAATTAAGTAATGAAATCAAAGGTAAATATTTAAACATAAATAAATTGTAATTAATACCCTTAATTAAATAAAACACGAGGCATAAAAAGTTAATCGGCAAGAATAGTTTTATTCACAGTACAGAGCGGTTTGGTCAGCGCTAAAGTTTGAGTAAAGTTTTAATACGCATTAAAACATTTATTTAAACCTTTTTCTCTCTTAGTTGGAAAATAAAGCAAAATTAATAACATAACAGTAGAAAACTACTGGTGTGGTCTTGAACCACTTGCTAGAATTATAATAATATATTTATAATTTAATTTAATACATTATAATACATGTCACGGTATGTAGCGTAATTGAACGCGGGTTTTACTGTAATCGTAATTGTTAACTTAAGAGTGTATATTGAACTGGTATGTATTAATATTTTGCTCTAATTAATACTATGCACCAGTCTTATGAGTATTTTAAACGCGGAATAGAGATCTTAATATAATTCAAGTTAATGTAATTGATATGGAATATAATAATCGCAAACATTGAGAATTACTATCAGTTAGCCACAGATTTGGCTGCCGGAGAGGTGAATTCCTAGGATTCTCCTCTTCTAGACTCATTTAATAGTTGGCATTTTTCTTTTTATGACTTTCATAACTCATTTTTATCACCCTTTTTTGATTTTTTAACACCTAGAAAATATATTTTTAATAATCGTATTTCGTGCTAACACATAAAAATATTAACTATTTACAGAAGAAGCCCAACATTTAACGTATTAAAATAATTCTCGTAGCAACTTTCATGACAGTTAGCTAGTGATTTTAAATGTTAAATGCAATAATCTGCAAATTACTCATCAGCTAGCTATAACATAACTCAGTTTATATATTTTACTGTAAGTGAGATATGATGCTCAGTAAGTCAAGTTGTTGTAGCAAAATAAACTATAAACTGCGATTTTCATCCTTGGTTCAATAAGGAAACCACAGTTTTACTATTTTTAAAAATTTTTCACACGATCTCTACATTTTTGTTATTCTGGTTTGAAATTTTGTAGGGCTGGGTCAATATTATTCTAAAATTGACGTTCTATTTTATTTAACATAATATTCTGCTGTTAATGAATAATACAAAAGACTGTAAACTAAGTAAGATAGGACTATAAGTTATGCTACATATATGATTATTTATACATGACAAACCATATGGTAAAGTTTGATATTAAGTTTGTGGACCTTCAAAAAATTCCTTGAGTACATTAACATTGACCATTCATTTGCTTTATAAAATGCAGGCTTTAATTATATAACAGCAATTTCCTTTAGCTGTGCGGTATAAACTGTAAATTTTCTTGTTCGATTAATTAGTATAATTTTATCTCAACGCAGTAAAAACCTTGTAACTAATCCAAAAGCCATCCGCCCAATTTTATTCATATATGGTTTTATAATATAATTACACTGTTACATATAAATACATTAATAATTTATGACTGACGAATTAAAAACTGAAACGACTGATATTTGGTAGAAACCTTCATGATATATTTATCTAAGCTAAATTTATTGACCAACTTGATTCGTCATTCCATTACAATGCCTTTTTTGATATATCTGTTATAACTAGTGGGACGTAAAGTGCTTTTAAATTTATATAACATTACCTCAATCGGTTTTCGAGATATCGATTGCAAGTGAATCGTATAGGAATTATTCGATCATGAAGAACTATAGAAATAAATTCTAAAACATATTCAAACGTTTTACAAGCATTTGTCTTATAAATTACACGGCTAAACCCTGCCCTCGATGTTTTATAGCTACCGTTCAAACTATAAAAAATGCACCTTCAAGGTTTTTGAGCTTAGGGCATTGTTTTAAAAGAGTAGTAGGAATCCTGTGTTTCTAAGCAGTATTAAACGATAATATTAAAATCATACTTTTTGATTTTTAATACCAAATATTGAAGAAATGTATTTTACCTGGGATTAAATTTTATAGAAAGGCTGTTTGAAAGACTCATATATTATATGTCTCAGTGGGGAAGCAGTTTTTATTGGGGATTTCCCACATTCCATTTACGTACTATATATAATTTATATAGATTTTTAACAAGACCGTACACCAAAAGTTTAACATTAAATAGCCTATATGAGCATATAGTTGAAAGGAATTAATAAATTATTGCTAAATCAGTGCAGTATCATATCTTTAATCCACTGACTTATTTTAAGTTATTTTAAGATTATTCAAAATAATATACTGGATTTTGAACTCACTTTAGGAGAATATTTTAGAATATACTTTAAACTATATTATAGATCATCAGGTTAACAAATCTAATTGGAATTATCATTTCTATTTGTATCTCAAAATAATATTTGTATCTGAAATTTCTATTTCTTTCAAGAAATGTATTTATAAATCTTCCTTTCCACCTTATTCCTGAGTGACAGGATATTTAAGATGAGGTAGGATTGGAGTATGGACATCTTATGGGCGAGATCCCATTAGGAGAGATAACGGGTACTCAGGTATGTCGCCTTGGAAGAAGGGGATGCGGAGACGCTAGCTCTCGTTCACCTTCTTTTCTAAATTCCAATATCCATATAGCAAAATTAACTCGTATCGTAATACAAATTAATGCTTACTAGTTATTCAAAACTCCATAATATTGTATTTTTGTTGACCATAAGAAGGGTGTCTTTTAGTTTACTGTTCGCTTACTGAAAAACAGTTTGTACCAGTCGTTCATACATTTAAATATATGGTTGACACAAAGTAATTGGAATTTGTAAAAGATATATTTATATAATTATAAATTATATTGTTAATTTGTGTGAAACTTATGCCTAGCGTAACATTACTTAAGTATAAAAGAAACTATTGATTTCAAATATAAACTGGTGTCAGTTCTTCCGCAAAATTTTTAAAGAATTAGTGCCCTTTAATGGCCATAATCTATTTCATTTTAAAATTTTGACTGTCTCGCAATGTCTTGTTATATAATATAGCACAGATTACATAACGTTTTCAAAATTCTTTATCGTTAAGGACAGGTGTAATACTCTTAAAAAATGTATGGAAATAGTTTAAGCATTCCAGATGTTAAATTATTTAAAACATGGTTAACGTAGTATTAGCTTCATCGTTTCTCCCGTTACACTGTTGATCAGTTTATAATTAAATTCTTGGAAATTAATTAACATGTGAAATCGTTTGATATACATTGCGAACTGCAGGGATATTAGTATTAGGGATTGAATTACTGGCTGTTTTATCTTTATTCATTTATTTTTGCGCATTTTTCATTGTTATATCACAAATAATTAACTAAAAATTAAAGAATAAACAAATTAGGATATTCAGTTTTTATTATTCTTACTCGCCATTAAAAAATAACTGAATAAAAAGTGTACACTTATTAATTTTGGACTGTGAAGGAAATAGGATTTTTCCTGACATTTGCCATCGTTCAGTGAAACAAGAAATCAGTAACACAGGTTTTACTGATTTCTTGTTTCACTGAACGATGGCAAATGTCCGGAAAAATCCTGTTTCCTTCACATTCCTTTCATCGTCAAAAATAACCTCCAAACAAAGAATTTTGGACTATTACATAAAGGATCAAAAGCCTTTCGTGCATTTTAACTTTTAATTGTTTCTATTGATGATAATCACAAGAATATCTGTTATGAAATATTTAAATAGTTAAATAAGAATATAATACGTTTGTTGAAATATGACTGCTTACATTATATTAGTCTTGTTATATTTCAAAAGAAATACTATACTGTTAGTTATATCTAGAATGATTAGTTTATTTTTTTAATCATCGAAGTTTAATTTTAAATGCATCCTAACATGTACCTAATTATATAAATGTAGCCACATTGTACGTCCACGTGTTCAACTAATAAATAATATGTTATAATTATATTTCAAATTAATATTATTAAAAATTATTAATCACAGACACCACGAGCATATTGTCTTATGATACTCTTAACTCTCCTGAGATAAGTGATATAAACTGAAATGTATTCTAACTTTCTAATTAATTAATTATTTCAATTTAAATTTGTGAGCAAGGGATTGAAATAGCTTTATAAGTACTCGTGAATTCCTGTCCAACATTCCATGATTTTTTACTGAAAGCTCTTATAAAGTAATACATGAAAATTAATGAAAAGGAGTAGGCGTACTTTGAATGAATACATACAATTTCAGTGTTTATGATTAAAAGCTAAGATTTTAGAAATATGAATCCTGTTGTTTTATTTGTTTTTTACATCTTGCTATATATTCCCAACAATTCTGCCAAATATAATTAACTTTTATGTGTAAATATTATTTTATGACAGCTCAACCACTATTTTCAATTTGTTTACATCAACTGCCTTGAAAGCATAGAGTAAGCTCGATAGTAGAAACACTTCTTATTTAACATTTTTCTGCATAGCTGCTGAGTACAGAATAATAAAACGCCCAGAGTAAAAATGTTTAGTTTTAGTAAAAATATACCGTTAACTGTACGTTTTATCAAATATTAAGAATGTAGTTCTTGCTCGGTAAATACTTTAATGCAGATATCAAATACAAAGTAACTGTGTAAACTTTATTATATTTTTATGGACTGTTATATAACCCATCTTAGTTGTATTTTGATAGAAGTAGGATTCTCAGACCTGCTTATGTATATTTTTTTTATAGACCAGATTAATAAGAATGCCTAAAAATAGACAAGTTTTCACTTATTATTTTAATTGTGACGCAACACATACCTAAGATGGACATCGAAAGGTTAATTCAGTCGGGCCAGTAGTGCTTACACATACGAAAATGTGTGCAAAGCCACGGTTACCAGTTAATTGCCTAAAAAATATATAACATAATACTATCAAAGTAATTCGTATTATGAAATATAATTTAGTTTAATAGTGATTAAATTTAGGCTACAAGTAATTGTTATGCTCATAGTAGAAAAAATAACTCTTACTGAAAATATGTTCTAATTTATGTTCCTTTTCTAGAAATAATAACGACATAAATGATGAACTCACTGGAATCGAAGAACAAGATATAATGTTACATCCTGAACTGGATGCAAATAACAATACGGACATCATCTCATCAAGCACAGACGATTTTAATAAATAATAATAATATTGGGTATGAAAACAAGAAACTTGACACAAGACTGAAAACGAGGAAAGTAAAATTAATTTTGAACTTTCAGATTATATTGGTATTGGTGAAGAAGACACTGTACAAGTTCATCTACACCTCAGTAAAGAAAACCAGAAAAGTTGAAGAGAAACAAGAGAGGAAGAAAGAGTTGGCAAAGAATCTTAGCAACAAGTTAAACCAAATAAAACGAGATTTAAAGGAAAGGAATACTAAATGGAAGAAGGATAAATGAAGAAATAAAATCGTGTTTGTTGTAAAATAAGGTAAAAGAGAATACAGAAACGCTGAGAGAAAAAAAAGTTTTTGTAAGATTGTCACTTGAAAGGGAGCTTTTGGCACGAAGAAACTTGTTTCACACCCCAATCTACACTGTAGTTGTGTAAAAAAGTTTAGAGGGTTTACGGAAAAAACTGAAAGCTACTTAAATAGATACATTTGAAAGAAAATCTAAATTGAATTCCTTAACTTTTGAGTACCATCAAAAATTTCAGTTTCTGAGAGTTACGTATATGCCAACGTTCAGCGCAAGTAGATATCCACTTTGTATGCGGATCTTTTCTGCCATTCTTTCCGACCACTTCCACTACAACTTCTCAATTTCAACTTAAGTCGAGTTTTGTATATGGATTTGATATGTTTAACGTTCTCCAAACTCTCCCACAGATGTTATAATTCGTAAGCTTGCAAATTATCTAGAAACATACAGGTCTTTTGTATGGCTGTAAATCCAAGAAAAGAATGGGCTTTTTTAATTTAGTGAAATATTCCAAAGTTTTGTGTTATTTTGTTAAAATTATCTATTGCGTTTTTGTATTTTTGACGTGACAACGTCTTAAATTAGGTTGCGGCTCGGAGTCACTCATGAAAAAGTGTAACGCCCGGTAACGTTACGATGCCCGTCCCGTGGGTCCGCCGCACGGGATCCGCACGGGATAAAGCAGATAACTGTGGGTCCGCCGCACGGGATAAAGCAGATAACTATGTTTATTCTTGAAAATGTGGAGTGCTTAGATTCGTCATTTACAACAACTACAACAATAAAGGTAAATAATTGTACACTGATATTTCATTATCGTAAACTATGATTGATTGATTAATTGTTAGATTGACACAAAAGTTGAGAAACTGAGTTTATAGGTTATGTCATACTATTGACAAATGTTGATAGTGTTAAGTAAATTATTAGTTTAAATCACTCTGCAATCAATCGTAATTCAGTCGATTGAGAAGAAACAGCGCGTATTGCTAGTCAAACATTTAAAATAACAAATTATAACCTCTAACCTGTCGTAACAGTGCGACCAAACAAACGAACTAAACCGACCAATCACCACGCGCGGAGTTAGAATTTAACTGTGTTTAGCAAGAATTTCAAATTCCAATTTTAGTAAATGTTTTATTCAACTTTACCATTTACAATAACAAATTTTAATTAATTTCAAATTATGTACAATGTTTTAGTAAACAAAATATATTTCTATAGTTAAAATTTGTGCAATTCTTATTTTCATTCAATTCCTTGTTCCTATTGTGCAATTTAATAATATTCATATCAATAAATATTCTACCGAGAAAAAGACGTTGTCACGTAAAATCTTCGCCCGTAAAACCGACTTTACAGGCAACCATAATTTTTTTTTTATTCAAGAGTCATCAAGGATATGTATAAGTAATACATTTCAGATGTAAATGTACAACTTAAATGGCTTGATAAAACAAAAAAATTAAACTACAGAAGATAATATTAAACTAATTGAAATGATCAATATTGTATGTAACAAGGAATATATTATATAATTGCTATTATGAATAAAAGAAGGCACTTAATAATTACAAACAGGACAAATAAACATAACTATAATAATATAACTTAAACCACCAGACTACAAGCCAGTTTGGAAGGCTTCTCGTTGGCGCTTAGGGGGCATCAGTATTTGTCGCCCTCGCGTTTACTAGGGCCCGGGAAACTCGAACTGATGTTTACTATTTTCTATTACGATAAGGAGGTCGGATAAAATTTCAACTCTCTAAGTTATTAAAAAGGGATCATGTTTACAAACGGTTATACAAAACAAGTCCGCGTTTGACGTTCATGGGTAGTAAGGACTCTGCTAAACATTTAACCAATTTAAGTTTGTCTGACTAAAAAATACAGAAGGTAAATGTTCGCCACAAATAATTTCACGCAACGGGCTTCTGTGAAGTTACATGCAAGCCTTTAGCTAACTTCTCAAGCCTCTCAAGCCTTTAGGTAACTTTATTCTCGAGAAGTCTTCGGACAGATAGACAGATAAATAATCATACATAAAACATATATTTACACACCCCAAAGACAAACATAGATTGTGTCAGCCTACTGAATTATAGGCTTCAATGACTAAATTCTAAAACTAAATTCCATAGTTAGACATACACCATCACATAACTCATTTTTATCTGAGTATGAATGTACAAGCATTCAAAACTTAACGTCTAAAATGATATATGTCTCAAGAATTCTCTCCACATGATGCGTTTCCATTTTTTAAATTGTTTATGTTTCTCAGCATTGTTTAAATAATAATAACCCGTACAAACCCTTTTACTCTATATTGAACACCAAGTCACTAAATAGTTATGATGTTATATGTTGAATTACATGTGGTTAATATTGCACGTGAAATACTCGTATGTTATTTTTAGTTTAATTTCTAATTTATGTCTTCTGTAATTTTGTGGATGCCACTATAGTTATCTATCAGACCAATTCAAGAATATTTGCTAAATCCCGTGGAGCGAAATGCTTCATCTCAATTTTGCATATACAGAAATGAAACTTCTTGAAAAGTTTCACGTGTTTATGTCAGTTATCGAATTAGTGTGTGGATAGACAGATAAATACCGATAGCCTTTGTTAACTCTCATCTAATACATAACCATAAAAAATACATAATTAATGTATTATAACATTCCATTGTACTCTTTCTTACGTAAGTACACCAGGTCACTTGCGTCTACAAAACCATGTATGAAACATGTATTATCTAATGGCTACCTTGTACTGATTCCTATGAAAGTAGAAGGTATTCCCTCTGTTTTAAAGCATCAATCCAAACATCTGCAAACACCTGCACGACTCTATATTAGTGTATATTATTTGAAGTATTAAAGCACATACTATACCACAGGGAGAGCAATACTGTCTGTTGCACGGCTTTGTACTACGTGAATTCAAAATTAGTAAGGATGGAATGTTTTGGCCACTTCATGTAGGGAACGCACGAAATTTCTCCATAAGGATGGATTGTAAGGTCTACTTCAAGAATGCGTCCTTGGAAAAGGGTGAGGCGTTCTCTGTTTCAGCCTTTACTAGTCAAATCATGCATACTTAAGTAATTAATATTTAATGTATTAGTCTTTTGAAAGTTTTGCTCCCTGTTATATAATTTTCTTCCTGCGATTAGATTAAAATGATAACACGCACATTCATATGAATGGATTACTTAATTTTCCATTTTTTTATGAAAGCATAAAAATAAACATACGAAATGAGCACATTGTTTTGAATTTTGTATACCATAACTTGTGAAGGAAAAGGATTCGTCATTTCGATAAACACAACCAATTACTAAAAAATCGGTCTGTTGCGCTTGTTCACATAGAAATACTTAAGGGAAATTTCAGCTGAACTTCATCGAACATGAAGCGCAAAATCACCGCCAATCAAAAATTCAAATATGCTATATAAAACTGCATGCCAAAACGATAACTGCCCTAAAAACATTTCAATCATGTTGAAACTTGGTGCAAAAGCTGATCTTATAAATATCTCTGTTTCGATGGTCAGCTTGGTAAAATACTTCGTTCCAATATGGCAGTTTTTAAAAGTTTAAAGAAACTCGCATTTTTATTATTGACGTCCTTATTGACAAATAGAAGGTTTTTGCATCTTGTATATACAGGATGGCAGCCGTTCAAAGATGGCAAGAGTTTGGGTCCAAAAAGTCCCGGGTCGGTTGAATATTTTTCAAAATATTTAAAATAGAGCTACAAAACCTTACACAAAGTTACTGGACATAAAAATATATTTTATCACATATTCAGTCATCCGCTACTTCCTCAGGGGGGCGGCCCGCTAGGAATCAGAAGAATATCTTAAATGTAAGCATAGGTTGATATTCATATCAAATTAAAGGTCTTTATTAGTAGAGTACAAAGCCGCAAACCCGACCTCAAACGGATGACCGAGTCAAAAATGACAGCCGTTCAAAGATGGCTAGAGTTTGCAACTGAGGTTAATGTAACAAAATACACTGATGAGATTTTTGACTTTAACTTTCCTAACATTAAAAAATGGACATGAGGTGTTTCTTGAGGTGTTTGAGGGTCATTTGAATAACTCATTAAATTGTAAACAGTTTTGGGTTAGTAAAGTGAAAATCAAAAAGCTCATCAGTGTATTTTGTTATACATTAACCTAAGTTGCAAATTCTTAGCCATCTTTGAACAGCTGTCATTTTTGACTCGGTTGTCCGTTTGAGGTCGGGTTTGCGGCTCTACTAATATAGACCTTTAATTTGATATGCATATCAACCTATGCTTACATTTAAGATTTTCTTCTGACTCCTAGTGGGCCGCCACCCTGAGGACGTAGCGGATCACTGAATATGTGATAAAATAGATTTTTATGTCCAGTAACTTTGTGTAAGGTTTTCTAGCTCTATTTTAAATATTTTGAAAAATATTCAACCGACCCGGGACTTTTTGGACACCCTGTATAGTTATCTATTAAATGTAAATCCCTTAAGAGTTTTTAATCACCAGAAATTGGAAAAAGATTTGTTGAGACAAGTTTAAACTTAATACAACAACCTGATATTTAGTTTAATATCAATATGGTAATAATCATATTATCTTTTATTAAATTCACAATACCGCTATTTAAGGACGAAGAGAAGAAGTAAAACGTGTTCTTGAATGTTTATAACAATTCCCAAACGTTTTTTAGACACTTTATGTCTCGAAACGGGTTGTATATTTCAATTAAATGTAAATATTATAAGCAATTATTATTTTGGTCGTCACAATAATTACCTACTACTTAGACGAAATTTCGAAAAAAATGAGTGATTAATTTTGTAACTACCATCCCCTAAGTTGCTGTCGTTAATGAGATAGTTTTTAGCCATGGGCTCTTAAGCTTTTCTCAATTGATAAATTGCTTTGGGCAGAATACTTTCCGGGATATTAAAAAAATGACAAAAATGAGAAATGAGAAATGACAAAGTTCATGTTCATGTTCATCAAAACTTAACGTTTTTTTAGTTAATTTTTATGGAAGTATTTTAAAGGCTATATAAAATAATAAGAAAGAACTCAATAGTCATGATTTTTACCGTAATCATACTGAAATGTGAGCCGGGGCTCAGTTTGGGCAATTTATTTTTGTCTTTTATTTTGCCCGCCTCGGCCACTCTTGTCAGTCGGTGGGGGAGTCACTCCGTCAAGTATTGATTTTCTGCCTGGTTGAGGTCAGCTGGTTGACCTTGACTAGTTTACCGACCAGCTGTTCACCGGCACCGGCACTGGCTCTGGCTACTGTTCGGAGCGGTCAGACACGTTCGGAGAAGCTTACTGTGTTCTGGCTGTTCTCTGTTCTTCCCGTTTCTCCATGGCTGGCTAATTCACCGACTTTCGGCAGGTAATTGTCTTTTTCACTCTCTTAACTTATTTAGTTGGCGGTTTTTTCTCTCCCACCCAGACATATATTATCGTAGATTAGTTATAAGTAATTTATATATATATATTTATTTTGTAACTTGTGTTCCTCGTGTACGTGTTCGTGTCGCAAAGTGTTCGTTCCTGTCTTTCGTACGTTCTAAAATTTGTTAATTTATTTACTTGCTAGTTTAGTTTTTTTCTTTCGCTCTTGTGCTTTCTAACTGATCCGTTCGGCGAACGGAAATTATTTTTTCCGTGTACACACCTTGTTTTTATTTAGTGTAAGCGAGACGGTACAGACTTTGCAAATTTTTTGTTACCTCGTGTTTTGTGTTGCGTGCATATTTGGGTGGCAACATCCATGATTTCAATTTTATTATTTAATTATTGCCTTTATAGTAGCGTGAACTGATTAGAATTTAATTATTGTTATTTGGGAAATAATGTATTGTTATTATTTGTAAATTATATAATTATTATTATGCCTACCTTACAATTAATATTTAATAGCAAAATGTAAATTATTATAATATTATAATAGAATGATTAAAATCCAGCGAATTGTAGTTACCAGTAATTGTTATCACGCTTAATCATTTAGTATGGCTGTTCTAGCCTATAAGTAAATGTTTATATATTTGAAAATTTGTTTTGTTTGTAATATTTAATATTGTCACCAAGTAGTGTATCTTTTAATACTTGGTGTCTTGAGGTATTTTTGGGAAATAGTCTTCTGATACTTAAAAGGTACTGTTAGTTACAGATTGTTATTTTTTTTTAATTGTTAAATTTAAATATTTTATTATACTTTGTGGCAAACATAATTAAGTTTTTATTATTTCTCGGGTTGTAGTAAAGTTGTTCTGAATATCTACTGGTTATGTTGGGATTCTATAGGGTCCCCGTGAGTGCCGTCAGCGGGACTGATGCGGCGAGTCTGCTCACAGCACTGAAGCCAACTGAATGCCCGCGCCCTGCCAGCGCTATTGGACCGGCATCCAACCGGAGTGTAGTGCTCCCATTAATTTCTTCTGGAACAAGGTTGGATCAGAAATGTTTTTTACTTCTTATACCACTTGAGAGGATTGGCTTGTATGGAGCGCTGCCAGATGTTAGATCTGGAGGAGGGCCAGTATATTAGCCAGTATTATTTAGTTTAGTTACATGAACTGAAGGGGAGGATTTCATCTTTAATTCGGATTCGTGGAGGCAACTAAGCCCCCGCCTCCTTCGAAAATTGGCTTTAAATATTTTTTTTTAATTTTCGGCTACAAACTTGAAACCAAATTACTTTTTAAAATTAGTGGGCCTAGAAATTCTACAACCTTTTCCCTCCCCTCAGTTCATAAAAAATTACCTGTTAAAATTTTTAGATTTACTACTGCCGTACCTGATATATGTTATTTATAGACCAAATTTCTATTTATTGTGTTATTATTATATTATTTATTTATTATGTTATTGTCATTATTGTAATTATATTTATTGTTGTTATTTAGTTTTTTAAGTTACGCGGTGCACCGTGGTGCTGCATAATTGTATTTTGCATGGAAATGTTTGCCACCTACGAATTATATTTCTTGTACTCGAAATCTTGTCTCGTTTTTGTCTCTTCCCACTAGTGGCATGTGATTGTTTTTTTTATGATTTGCTCCGAGTTTGGGAGGGGCACGCTTCCGAGGCCTCCTGTATTTTTCACTAACTCGGAACAAATGTTAATTTCTAAATAATCTATAGTTTACTAAATGTTTGAAAATAGCATGTAATATTAATTCACTAATATTTGGATACTTTCCACGATTGTAAGTCGGTGGAAGAATGTCAATTTTATATTTTTTAATTTATAGCAACGCATTTGTATTTATATTTTTATTTATTATTTTTTATTTTCTGTTGAGGCAAATAAGAAACGATAAGTTTTAGAACTTCACAGGCCAGGGAGAATTCAAGCATCACTGTATTAATTGTATGAATGGACTTTTAAGTTTTGAATTGCAATGTGCCAGACATCCACAAATTTCATTCGAAGTTTCCGTTAAGCCATTGTGGCTGCTTGAAATACCATGGACCTGAATGTGCAATGAAACTTCACATCTTAGCCGTTATCCCTTTATAGCCTCTAAAAGATGCACAGCAGTTACATTTTTGTCACTTAGGACATAAAAATAAGGAAACCTCACATTGTAGTTAGCCCTAAAAGAACCTTTACGTTGCTTAAGGAGTGACAGGATATTCAGGATGAGTAAGGCTGGGGATATGGACCACCTTCTGTCATGATCCCATGAAGAGGGATAACAAACACTACTTCAGTCTTTTCACCTTGAAAGGAGTCATTTCACTCTGTCCCTGCTTTATCCGGTCAAATTGGACAGGTAAATAATAATCTCTTATGTTGAGCCCCAAGAAACCTTTAAAATTCAGGAAGCCCCACACATTCCAATAGTCATCATCCACAGAAACCAAACCTATTGACCACCTATTTTTACCTAAAATATATGTAATTTGCGTTTACTGATTTGCACTCATTTACATATATTGGGTTTCCTAGATCCAAGGAACTTCCAAAATTTTGTAATACCCGAGTACAAGTTTTACTGGTAAAAATAAACCAGACCTAGTAAGTCTGCTGGAGAGAGACAATTACGTTGGAGTGAAAGAAGTAGCTGAGATAAGTACACCGTTATTCCATCGTGAATAGTAAATGGGTTGTCACGTGGAAAAATATTAATTATTAATTTTAGATGTATTGTAATATTAGATCAGAGGTCATCAATGCTCAATCGCGGTGGTAGAGAATTTCAAAACTGGGATGAAGTCGTAGTGATTTTATTATCATGTTTTGAAGAGATATTAATTTGAAATATTAAACGTCTGCATGACTCAAATATCACCTGTGCCTTCAATATTATATGTTGGCAACATACCTACTATATGTAATGCTTGGCAGCACAGTAAACCCCCCTGCAACAGTTAGTAACTTCATAGATAGAACTATGAAATCAAGGACATAGTGATTCCTAGTCAACGTCCTCGAGGGGACGGGGAAAGTGGGCGTGACTGTAATAATGTAAAATACCGAACCTGTAATTAGAGATTCCGTATCCCTGTCCTTATGAATGAAACTTAATTAGGAGCTACCAAAAGGAGCTAATCTCGGGCTGCTTTGGTTTAACATACCCCGCGCTTATGAAGTTTAAATTAAACTAACCAAATCTAATAATAAATACAAATAAAAAATCCAATAATTTATGTGTATATTTTTATTTAAACTATAATGTACATACCAGAATACTTTAATCTCTTATAAATGGAATATGCAAATAATAATTTAAATTCACGTCTGGAATTCCTTTAAATGTTACCCCAAATGTTAGTATTGACATTGTTAACATATTTTAATCAGGATTGTGGGTAACGCTGGTACATATAATAATCTATAAAAATCATATACACAATGTTTAATAAAAGTTAATAAACATTCTTCTGGAAAAGTATACTCGTCTTAAGTTCTTTAAAAGGATGGAAACAATGAAAGAAGTGCAAATACCTTAATTTCTTCAGTTTCCTGGAAAACAACATTTTTAGTATAAATACATATTAATCTTAGAATAATTTAAAGCTATAAATCTGTTTTTTGATTATGTACGTATTATTATGTATACTTAGAACCTAAAAAATAAATCATGAAATCATTGTTAACATATTTTAATTAGGATTATGGATAACGCTTGTAAATATAATAATCTATCAAAATCACATACTCCATATTTAATATAAGTTAATAAGCTGTGTTTCTGGAAAAGTATACATCTTTTAAGTTCTTCAAAGGGATGCAAACTAAGAAAGAAGTGCATATATCAAATATTCCTTCAGTTTTCTGAAAAAATAATTTTTAGTATCAATACATAATAATGTTTGAAGAATTTAAAGGTACAAATCTGTTTATTTTTATTGTTTACTATTAGTATTTATATTTAAAACCTATCACACAAATTATACAATCTTTCAAGGTTTACACAAAATGCAATTTTTTTTAGAAAAAAATTAATTATGTATGCAACATTTCTTAAAAATGACATAGATGTGTTGAAAGTTCTATTCATATGATAAATTACGATATTTTAAAAGTAAATATATCAATACGAATATTGAATTTCGCTCCATTTAAACTTCCGCGTACATTCAGGACCTCAGAATGTGATACTGTTAGAGAATTCACTTCTGGAAAATAGAGTACCTTGGCAATACTACCTAAACTTACCATGATTTGAGTGTGCAAATACACTTTCAGCAACACGATGAGTTCTTGGTTGTTGTCCGTTGCATTGTTTCATCATCAGAGACACAGACCACAAAACAGCTTTGCGAGGTTTACCCAACGGAAGTCAAGAGTAATGTAAATAGATAGGTGTTGTGAGGGAATTGTGTTCTACTTGAAATAACGATTCCTAGTTGTAAAAGTCAATACAGACTATTTTAAATTCCAGGTATATAATGGGTTGTCCAATAAAACCTGACACTTTTACAGACTACTGTTTCTCCGCTGTTATTATGTTAAGAGTCTTGATTTTTGCAGCTATTAAAAACACAGCTGATTCAATTTCAGTAATTAAGGACCAGTAGAAAATTCAACATTGCGCTTTTGTTATTAAAACTTTCTTTAAAGGTAATAAATAAATAATAATGAGTCTGTATCTGCTACACAACGGTTATTAAATTCTGTGTTCCTCATTACAAAGCCGTTCCTTGTATGAATACTATTCCAGTGGGTGAACAATTCCAGAAATTGTGCTCTGCATTCAAAGTTAAACCACCCGGTATCTCTGTACGTACTCCTGACAATGTTCAAAATGTTCGTGTATCTGTTCTGAAAAGCCCAAACCCTAGGGAAATCTATCAAAGATCTCTTCATATAGAAATAGTGACTGTATGTTGTGGTATTGCACGTTTTAGTGTTATTGAGCTTTTTTATTCAAAACAATGAAAGAGCTCATGTGAATAAAGAACGGTACATTTAAATAATGTACCGTTCCACATTTGCAAGTGATGGGAATATAAATGAACTGATTATGGTACCAGCAAGGTGGAGCGACTGTACATACGGTAGATGTCTCATTTTACGTTTTGGCGATATCGCATCGTCTGACTGGTTTCCGGATCCCACTGCTTGTGATTTTCGGTTGCGTAGCAAACCTTCAAAGCAAAGTATTTGTTACGAAACCTCACACCATTTCCGATTAAAGGAACTAAGTAAGAAATGAGTTTGCTGAAATACTAATGTTCATTGTACACCTAGTAATGGCAAACTTTACAGCCATGTACATGTCACTGGGAATTACGTGGAGAATTCAAATAACATGTGTTCTATCACCGTCGTATTTTCTCTTCACCAATAATATTAAAATATTGCAAAGGCTTGTAAGGACTTTGTTTTGAAACTTCAACAAACTACCATTTTCCTTAGATTTAACCTTTTGATGTAGGGTTTGCGACATTGTATACTACTGTAATAAACACGTTTAGATTGATATGCTACTCGTACTTCCATTAAGACTTGTCCTCTGACTGACTCTTTGCGGACCTCCCCATGGCAGCTTAAAAGTCCACTGAATACGTGTTAAATCACAATCTCATTTCACTATTAACATGTATACATTTTTAGCTCTCTTTGCAATGGATATAAAGGTATTAAGCCACTACAGGACTTAATTGAGATGCCGTCTATTCATTGTAATAGAAGTTAAATGGTTCCACAAGGTTAGTTAACATTTGCTGGAATAATTGAATCGCACATTAATACTTTGCTAGGTTAAGGTCAAGTAAAATTGTATATTCTAATTGAATATAAACGTTTTTGGTTGGAAATATGAGTTTTACTTTTGCATTTGTAATCCTAGTTCTTTTTTTACAACGGTAAAAATCAATATAAAATATGATTCATACTTATGTGAATTGTTATTAGATAGTGGACAGCAGATTCCCTTAACTAAACATCAAAAGGCCAAACTGTATATTTCAACTTCCTAATCCATAGATCCTAAATTTTAAACTTCGCAATTTTCTTAACGAGAACTCTTTATTTAGATTCATCATGCTGGTAAAGAATAATTGTTTAATACGATGGCAGCTACAACGTCACAAATACACTTCGTTATACATCGAAGTGAGAAGAGTACAAAATTATAAAACAATCTGCAGTTAGATTTATTGTTTGACCTCGCAAAGCGGACGTTCTGTAGCGTTGTAGCGTTACGCTGTAACAAGGGATCAGCCGATAGCTCCAGACAAGTTCCATATTTGAGTTTACCTTGTTAGTTTGTGACGGTTCAAACAAAAGGCAAACATTCTTGAGATTGTCTGTTTGTTCAATTATCAGGCGTTCTGATACCATATTGGCACACACATGTTCAGGCCCAAATCTGGGGTCAGAGTTAGATTTAAACTGTACTCTGTACTCATTAGTCTTAATGTAAATCGACAGTTTGATCTCATTAAAATGCCTTATGCCATTGAAACGTGGAATCTTGATAATATTCCCCATGAGCTTTCGTAACTTTTCCAAAGTCACAGATTACCCTTACAAAATAGAATTTAATGGCCACCGCGGCACAAAACTATGATATTCTATTTTCAAAACACACCACACATGAAACTCTTCACTATCGCGTTATAACGGGTCATGTAATCACTGGACTAGGATTAAATTTGAACTGGGTCGTTTGGAGAGACCAAAGTACAAGTTGTGATAAGGAGAATGTTTTAGTGGTGCCAGATCGCTCAAAGTGATGCCAGTATCATTAATTTCCTATCACACCTCATATGTGTGTGTATATATATGAGTGTATTATATATGTGTATATATAATATTCGAGAAAAAAGAAAAAGAAATGGTAGATCAACAATATAAAGATTTGTCTTACATGCCATCATTGCAAAGTAATGGAACGCATTGCAATTTGTTTTCTACATGTTCAAAGAATGCCGATGACTAGATCTTATCTGTCTCCTCCTACTTCCAGCAGTGGGGATGGAGAAATGAAGGATCGACTCATATTGGATACGCACAACATTTTATACATGTATTTTGTAAGTGCAAAATTTAAACAGTACCTGTCATCCGAATTGCATGCATTTATCAGTTTAGATTTATCACAGCTTTCATGAAAGGATCCAAGTTATACTCTTTGATAGACATGGTACGCACGTCTATACAAGTTCATCTACATCAGGTTTACGTTGAGTTAAGCATTAAACAGGAAGTTTTAAATGGTACGCACGTCTATACAAGTGCATCCACATCAGGTTTACGTAGAGTTAAGCATTAAACAGGAAGTTTTAAATGGTACGCACGTCCATATCAGTGTATCCACATCAGGTTTACATTGAGTTAAGCATTAAGCAGGAAGTTTATATCACTATAGCTAACATTCTTTTTATTTAAGATGCAGTATTTAGTTCTGCAACCCAGTACCAAATTAGAAACTCTTTGAGAATTCTTTCCTTGTCCACGTGGACAATTAATAACTTTAAACTTGGAATTTTTTTGTCTTGACATTTGAAGACATTTAAAGAGCTTCTATATTTTTTCTACGAGTTCAAAGAATGCCGGTGATCAGATCATTTCTGCCTTCTCCTGTTTCCAGCAGCGGCGATGCAGAAATGAATGAATGACTTATATTGGATTGTATATATTTGATGTATACTATTACAACGATATAAATCGTTATTTATCATCAGCTGTTCGAATAATGTGTGAGAGGAGTCAACATTTGGTGATGTAGTAATTACAATGCAACGATAATTAGGTGGTGGGGAGGGGAAGCGTTTTCCAGTCAATCTGCTTGACCCGGGAATCAGCTGTGGCAACGCTTGTTACCATGACAACAATGTGACGCTGGAACTCACAAAATGTCTGTCACTTTGACAGAATTCAATCACTTTGTCTTCGCCTAGATTGTAGAACAGAATAGTATTCGCTGACATGTTTCCCATTCTTCGACTTTATTGGATGTTAGCAAGCTTTTCAATATTGTAATAAAATTGTGTTACACTCATTCATGATTATATTACAGTTTCTTTCGTGTTTAGTTTGTTAATTTGACAGTTTTGTTATTTTATTTAAATATATATGACAAAATATTGATTATTGTTAGGCCATAACTAGATGTGCCATAATTTACCAGATAATGTTGTTCTTTGTAATAGACACTGAGGTTCATTACTGTGTAGCAGCAGTCGTGAAGGTTGCTCTGAATTTTGGTTCTCTTTTGGGTGTTCAAGCCGAACAATCCAACAGTAGGGAATTTTTCAATCTATTGTAAACTAAGTCTGTTTATAGTAAAACATTTCATTACATTCAGAGACAAATCGTGACTTTAAAATCGCTCGCTAATATTCAGCAATACTAGAATTAATTTACTGTTACAATACTGTTACTGCATCACTTCTGCTTTGGCGTATTCAAAGTTATATTTAAAGTGGGTGTTAAAATCGACTACATAAAACAGTAACTTTACTGTTACTGCATCACTTCTGCTTTGGCGTATTCAAAGTTATATTTAAAGTGGGTGTTAAAATCGACTACATAAAACAGTAACTTTACTGTTACTGCATCACTTCTGCTTTGGCATATTCAAAGTTATATTTAAAGTGGGTGGTAAAATCGACTACATAAAACAGTAACTTTACTGTTACTGCAACACTCCTGCTTTGACGTATTCAAAGTTATATTTAAAGTGGGTGTTAAAATCGATTACATAAAACAGTAACTTTACTGTTGCTGCAACACTCCTGCTTTGGCGTATTCAAAGTTATATTTAAAGTGGGTGTTAAAACCGATTACATTAAACAGGAGCGAAAGGGAACCTATAATAAGACCATAGAAAACACTATAGTTTATACGAAAGAACCCAAAGAATTTAACACCCTCACATCTTGATCCTAGCAGGTATTTAAGGACCAAAACAACTACGGTGAAACTCCATTATCGTGTATTTTTCCAGTTATTGAAGGAGAAGCTAATAGTTCACAGTGTAAATTGCCCGACCGAAATAACAGAAGACCTCTGATCTAGTGATGAGAGTGAAGGAACAAGGAAAACATTGGTAATAGTTGCAAAGAATAGACATAAGTGGCATTTGTCTATGCACAGAAGACCGAAGAATAGTAGTTGATTGTTGTTTGTTTATATAAATATTTAGGAACCTATAATTAATTAACAATATACTATACAAAAATTAAGCAATTTCTTATAGCTGAGTTAAATATGTTATTAATCTTAAAATTGTAAAATGATGTTATATTTATGTCATTTCCAAGTATTTTGTTAGAACCTTTGTCACAGTAAGTTGTAGCTGAAAGTAAGGGCACGAAATGCTTACTCTATTTATATGAAATGTAACTAAAGGGAAAGACATGTCATTTATTTACTAAACACATAATTTTTATAAGCAATATTTTATTGAAAAGAATTAAATTTGTTGCATTGCATTTCATTAAACTTGTTATCTACTTAGATCAGAAATTATTAAGAAAAATGCCATTCCCTTAGTAAAAAATAATTTTTGACCTGATTTGTGATTTAGGGTTAACAAACAAATGTATCCAAAATTGTCTAAAACTTTTCTAAAAATTATTTCAAATACTTGGATAAATATTATCCAGGAAGTATGTATTGTAAGTTACCAGAGATAGAGTATAGAAGGAAACACTTATTATTGAATTTTGTAATAACACCAAATATAATAGATGTCGTGTGGCATGTGAGACAGTAACGCAATAAAACAAGAAGGATTGGTCAATGTACACCAAGAAACATGACAGGTTTGCGACTTTCTCTTTGTCTGAAACACTTTACGGAATGAGAATTCTCAAGATTGAGCTTTAAGTGACAGTTACATTGGTTATACCGACTCACAAACTTGACAATGTCAACATTTTACACTTAAGCACTTTCAAAAATGAGTTTATTATTTACTTTGTCATAACAACTGTACTGTTAACCTTAAATATCCCGAATGAACTTGGTTACGTTTATCTAATTTTAATAACAACAATAATGTTGTTAAAATAGATGTGGATATGTTTGCTTTAGTTATTATTGATTAAACTGAGATAGACAGGGGTTCAAATGGGTAAAACCAAAAATGTAGGGGATAAGTGCAACTTCGTGTAAATTTGTGTCCTTAAATGAATTATACTAATAATACAAGAGGATAAACTGGAAGGAATTTAAGGATTTCATGATATGATGTAATAAATTGTACCTACTCGCTGTTTACGGGACAAACGACTGAAACCTTTTTAATTTCACTGATGATCATAATGAACCTATAAAACAAGGATAAAGAGAAACAGAAATTTTTGTGCCAGGACGTGTATAAGTAAGTAAAAATAGGAAGTGTTATACAAGACCCTAGTAATCTGTATATTTACCAAATGATTCTTGTTAAAGTGTTTTGAATTTGCAATGGAGTTATGCATAATCTTATATACAACATATATTAAAATTTTTTAAATACTCCTCTAATATTGTTTTTTGATGGGATTTAAAAGAAACTTCCCCCAGCTGCTTTGGCAAATATTTTTGTTAAATATATAATTTTAATATAATTAAATGATTTTGTGTGATGTTTTTGTAATATTTACGTACGTTTTTTTAAACTCTTACTCCTCACATTTTTTATCCAAAGCTCAGTTATTATAGCTGTGTGTATGCTGTATGTAAGTTAGTAATACCACTTAGAGCCGCTACTGACATCTGTCGCTTAATTGGTGTAAATGCAGAATTGGCTCTTCAAGTTAATCAGAGATAGCCTTAGTTCAGGAGAACGTGATTAATAGTACTATTGCATTATCTAAGACATTTGACTCAGTAGACAGAATAAGTATTTTACAAAACGGAGGCTTGTGACAAGCACACTAGTTGTACATGTATATTTGAGTGGACAGTAGAGCACAAGTACTGGGGAGTAATTCTTGACAACTTAGTTACATGGTTGAGTTCATCAACACAAATTGTACAAAACTAACAGAATTTCGAAAAAAGAAGACGCAATTATTTGAAATCAAGTTTTGATAGCAATGTTATAGCACTCATTCAAATTGTTAAATACGGATTAACTAACCTAACCCGAGTGCTGCTTAGATATAATCCCTTAATTCTGTACTAAAAAGCCATCATTAGAGCTGCTCTGGAATGTTTCTCGGTGCGATTCAGGTGGTGAATATGATATATGATTTAAACTTCAAAACTTACTTATACTTATTTACCTTAACGAAATCAAACATTACATTCTTACATGTAACAAGTGGCTTACAGAAGAAATTGCGTTGGATTCGGAATTCAATCACCTAAGTACTGCACTATCACTAGTAATGCACTCGAATAGAGTTATTAGAAATATTCCTTACAAGTCGTATGTCCACTGGGAATGGCCGCGCTACTGTTTATACCGGCTCCGCTTTCATATTACAGTCTTGTTCTTCCTAGCTCGTACGGCCACTGTGAGTGGCCAATACATAATCCGCTGAACGCTCGCATGGCCACTGGGAATGGCCATTGCACTTTGTATCCATGGAAACTATTTTTTTTTTATGTTTTAAATTATACTAGTTACACTAAATTGTGCTGCGACCTATAGGAATCTCTTGAACTAGGTAGAAAAGCGCGGTACTTTCTGCCTATTATATAATCTCTGTTCTATTGGCGGCCAACTTGACTCTATACCAGCTGTTTTTATTTAAACATCTGATCCTTGTGATTGAAATAGGAGACTTTCTGTTTCAATTATCGTGTGCTAATCGCTGGGTGTAAAGTTTGATAAGTGCAGCAATATGGATAAAGACTTTAATTTAAATTCCGATGAAATCATCAGACATGTGTTTGAATCAGATTCAGATTGTGGAAACGTTGATTCAGATCACGAAAGTGATGTTGACTCAAACTTAGGTGAAGAGTACGAGGCATTGATTAACAGTGAACTGAGTGATGGACTAGGTTATGTTGGAAACGGAACTCAAGAAGATACAGAAGTTGAAGAAGAACAGTTGGACGAAATTAGAGAAGAGGAGGAGAACGAAATCAGAGAAGAAGAGGAGGTGTGGAGGGAATGGACTGAAGGTGATACAAACTTTGTTAAATTTCAGTGGTCAAATGACTCAGGTTACAAACCACCACTAGGGCAAAATCCAACTTCGCCTCTTGAATATTTCCAGCTTTTCTTTACAGATAATCTCATATCTGAAATATTTAAAGAAACTAATATATACGCGAATGAAAAAATTAAAAAAAAACACTCCATTGCAGAAACGATCCATGTGGTGGTCATGGAAAGATGTAGATCTGATAGAAATGAAAGCTTTCCTAGGAGTCCTAATAAACATGGCAATGAACCCTAAGCCAGAACTCGGTGACTATTTCTCCACGGATTGGATTGACTACCAGCCTTTTTTTAAAGACGTATTATCAAAAGAGAGATTTTTACAGATATTTTGGAATCTCCACATAAGTCCCTCCTCCAACTGGCCCAATCCATGGGACCTTGACAAGATTTGGGAAAGTACGCAATGTGGTGCTGTACTTAGACAAAAAGTGCAGGGAATACTATGTGCCAGAAAAAAAGTCAGCATTGACGAAAGTACTGTTGGATTTAAGGGGAAAATTTCTTTCAAGGTCTATAACAAAGACAAACCCACCAAATGGGGGATAAAGGTGTTTTGTTCTATCTGAATCCAATGGTTACATTTGTGCCCTGGAACCATACTTTGGACTCACCAGACTTAGGTGTCACCAGTCGAGTTGTTTTACATCTTGTTAATAAGATTAAAGAAACCTATGGTAACATTGAAGGCCTACATGTGTTTACCGACAGGTATTACACTAATTTGGATTTGGCTCAGGCACTCTATGAAATGAAAATCCATTTAACTGGCACTATTATGAGAAATAGAAAAGGCTTACCTGAGCAAGTTAGACCAAAAAGAAGTAAGAAGGGGAGTAATAGAAGAGAAGTTACCCAAGTAAAGTTGAAGAAGGGCGAAATTAAAGCCTTCAGAAAAGACGACAAGTACAATCTTTTGCTATGGAAGGATTCAAATGAAGTAACAATGTTGAGCACTTTGTATGATAGTAGCACACAAACTGTGAGGCGTGTTGTTAAAAGAGGGGTAATAGAAGAGGTGAACAAGCCTACTGTTGTATGTAAATACAACGAATCAATGGGAGGTGTTGACATTGCCGACCAATATATTTCGTCCTACAGTTTCACCAGAAAATCACTAAAGTGGTGGAGGAAAATTTTTTTCTGGTTGGTCGAAACAGCCATCGTAAACGCGTATTTGTTGTTCAACATGAACCAAGACAAAAAAAGTCAGACAGAGAAAGTTTCAAAAGGAGCTCATTAAAGGACTTGTTTCTGATGTCAGAAATGTCAAGAAACGTGGAAGACCATCAGACATACAGGATGAAGAGAGATTAAACGGAAAGTTGCACATAATTTGGCCCATGGGGCCTGGTAAATCTAAGGACTGTTTTGTGTGCAGTGACCGAAGTGCTGGTGGATCAAGGAAGCGTACCAAGTACATATGCAAAACGTGCACTGTACAGCCTGGTTTGTGCATTGGACCATTTTTTGAGCAATACCACACAGCTAAAAAACTCAAAGTTTAAAAAAACACACCAGATAGTTATTATTGTTTTAGTGTTTTATAAAACAAAGATTTCATGTAAGCTCTAATCAATTTCATTTAATTAATTATTAACATGCATATTTTAATTTTATAAATAACAATTATTATTAAGCCAGAAAAACATCTTTATTTTAAATAAACTTCATTGATATAACTAAAACAATACTTTGTTGTTTGTAGTTTTAGTGTTTTCAATACAACAAAGATTTCATGTAAGCTCTAATCAATTTCGTTTAATTAATTATTAACATGTATATTTTAATTTTATAAATAACAATTATTATTAAGCCAGAAAAACATCTTTATTTTAAATAAACTTCATTGATATAACTAAAACAAATGTGTTTGCTTGTCTTGAAATGCCTTGTACGTCCATTTCAGGTGAATGTTGATAAAATAATTGCGAGCTGATGACACCAGCCAGCCAATATGGCGGCCGAGTTGCGACAGACGAGTGAGCGGCCACTCACGGTGGCCATGCGACCTGAGAGATCTGTGCAAGCGAGAAATAATGCAAGTTATGTAACTGTAGGGCACGGCCACTGACAGTGGCCATTCGAGTGCAAAGGGTCACTTGTCAAACTACAAGGGTAGGGTACGATAAACGGATCCGTTTTTTTTATATCGAAGAATGTAATCATCGATACCTAATATTTGCATATCAAATCCTAGTTTATCAATCGATATAAAAGTGTCTATAGTCCTCAATAACAATCATATGTTTTGAATTAAAATATGAACTTCATATTTACAGTGATCAAACAAATTATTTTAACCAAAATTAGGAAAACTGAAGACGACCATATTTGCTCCTCTCACAGTTACAGCTGTTTCTTTCCCACAAATTTCACGTAATAGATTTTTCGGTACGATTCCAACATGCTGAAGCCACGAAAAACACATCTTATCAACTTTTAAAGCAATGTCGTGTAGTTTTCTAAAATTGACTGCCTTTTTTAATAATCAAATGTTACTTATGTAAAATTGAAATATTACGCTACGTGTATTATTTAAAAGTGTTTACAGCTGTTGATATAGATTATTTAAGTGAATTGTTTAAAATAACCAGTATCGATTGATTATATCGTTTGTTATGATTAAGTAGCCAAATTCCGATATAAAAAACCGGGTCCGCTTATCGTACCCTACCCTTAACGTGTTATTTATGCTACTTTATTGTAAAAGAATCACTGTAAGTACAAAGTATTGTGCAAACACAGCATGTCTAGAACCGATCTAATGGAATTGCTGAACACTATATGTGAGGTAACTGTTAAAGTATGATCGTATCAGGTTACAGATAATGCAAAATCGAAACATATTGTGACTCTGATTTGAATGCAAAGGTGGTTACATAGGTAATAAAATACTTGTTATACTGCAGAAATGGTTGGGAAGGTGAAACACAGGGTAGGTTTTTGGGGAGGGTGGAGATATGGAAGTGTAATGTCTCAGTAAAGTCTGCTTTGTTTTACAGTCGAGATGTAATATTAACAATTATTCCGGTCTGGGATGGTTTGTTTATACATTGGAGATTCCTTTATATATGATAATTTTATTAGCTACCTTTGTTATCATATTTTGATATGTCAACGTTTCCTTATTTGAGTTTTTCTTCAAGTGATATTGCACGAAAATATTTAATTTTTGCAAATAAACTGCTTCTCTTGCACGGTTCTTACCGGATAAGCTTGTAGTGTTTATTCAAACTGATTTTATTGTAAATTACTAGCTATCAAACAGAACTACATTCCTGGAAACTTTTTTGAAAATATTTTTTTTACCAAAACTGTAATCTTATGAAGTATACTTATACTTTTTGTTGGTTTCTATAAGGTAAAACAACATAGCTCATTAATAGTTTTGATCAAATTTATAATTTGTAGTGTTTCATTAATTCTTTAAATAGTGTAATTAATAAATAGTTGATTTCAGTAGTATTATCAATACGTAACCATATAAAAAGTAATACTTAATTCAAAACGACCATCAGGAATAATGTTCGTTTCCAGGCAGAACATTCATTCAGGTATTGTCATCAAAGACGGTAAAACCAGTTTTCCACCCGGATAAATCCGTGCGTTGTCAAACAGTTTTCGGTAAAGAAACTCCTCAATTCCAAGAGTATTCTTCCCTTTCAATTACTGTTAAAATGCTTTTTTACTCACATAACAAGGTGGCCGATTAACCAAGATAACTTATTATTCCACAATTTAGACGTTCAGAAATCATAGCCCTACGGAACAATAGAGGTAATAAATTACAAGAAAATGAAAACAATGTCGTGTAATTTCTTAGTAACTGACATTGTTAGACATAAATACTGTTTTATTATCCTTTAAATAAGCAATTTTAATATGTTATTTTCAAAAAATGTTTCTATATATTTTTTAAAGAACCTGGTTAACACTTAAATCCCATTTAAGCCCAAACTTTAATTTATAAAATACACATAACTTAAGTTGCCTTTTTACTTACTGGAATTATCACCTTGTGCTCCTTAATGATCGTGAAACCTATCAAACTAAATGAACTACGGTACTTTTAGAAAGGTAAAGAAACTCTAACTGGAGAATCAAAATGGATAAGCCTAGTACCAAATACAACATGAAATAATGATTGGAACTCGTATTTAAAAACCACATTCTTCGTTTAATTTTAAGTAAAACGTACAGATGTATGGAAAGTATAATTTCTCTGCTAAATTTAGGAAATCGGATTATATAGTGAACAGCAATGTCTAAACGTGATTGTACATTTTATTGTATCAGTACTATACACATACTGTATTATAGTATTACACATATTCATTCATACTAAACACGATTATCGCGTCTAAAAACAAAGTTTGCGGCCAAAAATTATTCATATTCGTTATTTACGATTTGGAACTTAGATTGATCGAAACTATTATTAGTAAATTGAGACAGATTGAAAAGTTCGTGTCTTTGTGTGTTTGTATGTATGCCAGCATATTTTCGTTTCTTTACCTCTTCTCTGAATCTGTAAGCCGTGTAGGGCTCCAACTTATAGTACTATGTAAGGTGGATGCGAAAGTTGCAACTAGCACATTTAAAAACGCTTACACTTGTAGTATTAAAAATATATAATTAATAAATTAATTTGCAATTATTAGCTGAGGAATGTGTGGCTCTAAGTTACATTTACATTTAACTGAAGCAGTTTACATAATCACGATTTCTATCATTTGACAAGCGGTGTAGATGAAGGTCTGTGGTCGGCCATCAGTTGAAGGGCGTTCCTTAAATTATCCGAAACAGATGACCATGAGCTAGGAGTGGAGTCAGATTACGCAAGTTTCTAATATCGATCAGAGCGCAGTCTATGATGCCATCAATCACAAATGCCTTGTATGGGACCCTATTTAGTCCCTAATGACTACAGCTAAACAGATGACCATGAGCTAGGAGTGAAGTCAGATTACGCAAGTTTCTACTATCGATCAGAGCGCAGTCTATGATGCCATCAACCTTAACTGCCTTGTATGGGAGACTATTTAGTCCCTAATGACTACAGCTAAACAGATGACAATGAGCTAGGAGTGGAGTCAGATTACGCAAGTTTCTGCTATCGATCAGAGCGCTGTCTATGATGCCATCAACCTTAACTGCCTTGTATGGGAGACTATTTAGTCCCTAATGACTACAGCTAAACAGGTGACAATGAGCTAGGAGTGGAGTCAGATTACGCAAGTTTCTACTATCGATCAGAGCGCAGTCTATGATGCCATCAACCTTAACTGCCTTGTATGGGAGACTATTTAGTCCCTAAAGACTACAGCTAAATAGATGACAATGAGCTAGGAGTGGAGTCAGATTACGCAAGTTTCTGCTATCGATCAGAGCGCAGTCTATGATGCCATCAACCTTAACTGCCTTGTATGGGAGACTATTTAGTCCCTAAAGACTACAGCTAAACAGATGACAATGAGCTAGGAGTGGAGTCAGATTACGCAAGTCTCTGCTGTCGATCAGAGCGCTGTCTATGATGCCATCAATCGCAAATGCCTTGTATGGGAGACTATTTAGTCCCTAATGACTACAGCTAAACAGGTGACAATGAGCTAGGAGTGGAGTCAGATACGCAAGTTTCTACTATCGATCAGAGCGCAGTCTATGATGCCATCAACCTTAACTGCCTTGTATGGAGACTATTTAGTCCCTAAAGACTACAGCTAAACAGATGACAATGAGCTAGGAGTGGAGTCAGATTACGCAAGTTTCTGCTATCGATCAGAGCGCTGTCTATGATGCCATCAACCTTAACTGCCTTGTATGGGAGACTATTTAGTCCCTAATGACTACAGCTAAACAGATGACAATGAGCTAGGAGTGAAGTCAGATTACGCAATTTTCTGCTATCGATCAGAGCGCTGTCTATGATGCCATCAATCACAAATGCCTTGAATGGGACACTATTTAGTCCCTAATGACTACAACAAACACAGTTCATACAGGATCTCCTACAAAATAGGTGTTTATACATTATGAATAATATTGAAAAATCACATAATTTAAACGGAACGAAAGCATCCACAGAAATATTTCAATGTTAATATTTCACCAAAACACTAAAGCCACTGGTCTGAGCCAGTATCTCAGTGTAGCGGTTATGCAAGTCAAGAGCAACTTTGAGCGTGGCTTTCAGCTTGAATTGATGACCGCTGAGCGATCCTGTCCTTGCGCTTGACTGCCTGCCCGGTTATTGTTGGTGGGGTTCGAAACCCACCTTCGATTATTTGGTGCACATGTTGAGTTAGAGATGGCTTCTTAGCTCTAACTTTAACAAAAATTAAAAAAAAAAACCATTTTACCTTTTACTCCTTGTGGATGTCAAAAGATAATACAGGCCACATATTTTGCTTTTCAGAGAAGTCACAGAGATGTCTATAATTGGCATTTTGAGGTGCAATACAATCTCAGCGATGTGGGGCTGCTGTGATCAAGGCGAAAATTGTGCACATGGAGTACTTTAGAACCGTTAATACTGGTGGGAGACACCACTAGCAAAAACGTTCGAGGACAAATAAGACTTTAAAGGAGCTAGTAACGATGTCATTTACGCGGTAAAAAAGTATGAGCCATATGACAGAAAAGTAAATATTCACAACATACTGTACAACGTTACTTATAAATATAAAGATAATAATATTCCACATAACTGAAAGAATAAAGGCGAATATATTAAGCTATGTGTACTTTAAAATAAATACGCCTTTCTATCATAAATATTAATTTTACTTGCGGATTCCGGGAAAAGCAGCGGAAACCCAGACTGGCCTGAACTAGTGGTGCGTAATGTTTGACAGACCTTGTCAATTCAGCTCTCAACCAGAACACAACATTCTTAGTGACATTTCTACCTTTTTCAACCATTGAAATACAATATATATATATATGGAATAATTTTGTACGTAAAACTTTGTCTTTAAATGCAATAAATTATGCAGATATGCTTAGAAAATAAGAACTAGAGATATAGAATCAAAGTGTTCACATTTTTCAATTTGTATACTTGTTTGTATATTAGTTATTTTACTATGTTTTGTTACTAAACCTGCCATCCATAGTGATTATAAAATAGTGATAAACTGTGTTTAAAAAAGCTTCAAATTTATAACTAATTAGATTGAATTAATAAAATTAACCGAATATTTTTGTCTTAACGAGTACTCAAACTTGAACTCAAGTTAGTACGTCTAAATTTTTCTATTTCTCAATAATCATACGTAAAAAAAGTTTCATTTGATGCTTTTCTAAAAATAAAAAAAATAAAAAAAAACTTTCTTTACTTCACACTGTTTATAGTGATAGTGATTTTAACAGGCTTGTTAAGTTAACCTAATGCGTTAACACATTTTGTTCATGTAAACGTTTGACCAAAAATTTTCGTTGAAAAATATATATTTTTAGTTATATTCGTGAGTGCTTGGATATTTTTGCAGTATCTAAATTTTTTAGACTACAAAAACTTTTCCCGTATGGTTATTTTAAGTATACTAAAATATAAAATTAGATAATGTTACTTTTCTATTAATCTCTGCCTCTAACTGAACCATTCCAAATTAAATAGACATAAGACCTTTCAGTACATTACATATGTTTTACATCCTGTGTTGTAGCTGCTCATGCATGTTGCATCCTGCAGGGGCTGAAATCTCATTATTCTGCCGAGACTCAATTTTAGTGTAGAGCACATTAGGCTCAGCCCTGTACAATAAACCCTTTAAGGTGGAAATAGAGTAGAGTACAGTTTATGTAGATAGCTTCATAGTATTACAATTTTAATTCACCTGATAAAGCTTTCTACTTCATTCAGGTGGTAAAATCAATCTCCCGTAGGAATAAATCTTTTTTTAAATTTTGAAATATAATTTTCTCACAGAACATCAAGATATTTTTTGGGAGTCAGAAAAAAACGTTTTATTTATAATTTCAAGAAGAAATTTAGGTATTTCAATTCAAATTTAAGGTTATTTTATAATTCCGCCTAATTACAATAATTGTTGGTTATAATGTTAAGGATATTTTACAGAATATATATCTGAAAAGCGTCTGAAGGTTTCCAAAAACCGGTTTCAAATAATGAGTTTATAATATGCATAGAAAGTTGAAACAATGTGTCTATAACTTTTATAACTCTTGATATGAAAACAGAACAAGGAATTGAACAAATAAAAAAAAAACAAGTTAGTGGACTTACCTGCTCCAAACCAAGTTGAATTTTCAGTAACACGTTATTCTCATTGTATCCGCTATCGGAAAAAATAAGTATAATTAACCATAAGTTCGATAAAATCAACTAACCATAAATTAACCAAATGTTCTCAAACTATTTTTCAAGTTGAAAGATCAAATAACATTTTTCTGATGTACTAGTGCACAAGGCAATGACATGAGACAGGATTTGGTAGACTAATGTCTGATACAGAGAAGCCATCCAAATACTACTGTTCTTTCAACATTGCTGAAAACGTAGGTAACGGGAGAAATATGTTTCTATTAAATTAATTAGAATTTGTATCAAGTATCCTAAAACGGAATGAAGCACAGCGAAACGTTTTATTGTAACAGGCTTGTTACGATGGAGACGCTTTTCATTATTGGTTATTCGATGTTCCTGCCGTAATGAACTAACCAATTATTTTAGAATCAACGTTGATAAACCCTTGTCTTCTAAAGCTTGTCATTTTTATGCAAAATATTAACGGTCCAGTAATATTTATTGTTGTTAATCTGTTATTAAAAATAATTGTTAAAATCTAAACATGAGAGATTACAAATCCTTAAAAAATTGCATGTCAAAGCTACTTGTGCAGTTATTTGGGACTAATAATTATGATTTGTAAACGAAAGAAAAATAAATATTAGTAAGTTTAATATGAAGACGAATTATTACAATATTACAATTACAAAATAATAATATTATATACATTTATATTATAGATCTTAGATAAATTTTCGTAATAATTGTTTACATAATATGTGCTGACCAATTATATTTTATATATATCATATATATATATATATATATATATATATATATATATATATATCATATAAAAAACAAGCTGCTTATGCGAAATGTTTCATAAAATAATCATAAAAAATACATAGACATTATCATATATAATTTAATGCTTATTCAAAAGTAAATGGTTAACTCAGCCACGTAAAAATACAGTAAAGTGCCTTAATTGTGATTGCTTGCTCTTAAATATTACATATTATAAATTATTTTTATGGTTTCCAATAATGCACTGAGCTCTCATAGTACTATATACTACATTAAGTATATTGTAAAATTCCTTTCTTAAACCATACTTTGGTATTTTGCAATTTGAGATAAGTGTACAATTTTACTGTTAACGACTATGCAGGGTACTCAGATATTTACAGAGGTCCCAGAACAGGTACGAAACTGTTCAGGGTCGGTAACAATAACTTATCAAGTACAATCAGTGGCAAAGTTCATCTGTAGAAAACTTATCTCGTTATAAGTTTCATTCATTGCGAAGGATATTTTCAAAACTGGTTGTTTTCAACAAACTCTGGTTTCGTATTTGAAATAATAATAAATTGAACTGGTAAAGTAAAATTGTATTCTTCTATCTACCTATTGTTTTGGGTCCAGCCGTTAAAAAAACAACTAACTTTACTATGGATCGTTTTTTTATTTTTATTTAAGTAAACAATACTTTTCAAAGGAATTATCAATTTATGAATAAACATTGTGGATACTGGTAGTAATTCAACTTGGTCTTTATACTTCCTCCAAAATATCAGTGATTGGCATGATTTGGTACTGCTAATTCTATTCTTCGTCCTTCCAATTTCCAGCAAAACTTCAATAATATAACCATTATATTATTTTAATAACATTTCAACATAATACACAAGGTGGTTTTTCTTGAGAACAATGGAGTATTTTATCTTATGAAAGTTATCAATCATTAGCAACTCAGGACAAAACACCACCGACGCGAAGATCAAAATGGCAGGTATTGAAAGGGTTCAAAACATGAAGCGAAACTTTTATCTCGGTTTATATTCTATATGATTAGATCAACTTAAAACAGACCGTAAGACAAATAAAAGATATTTACATCATTTTCAGACAAGTAAGTAAAGACGCGTCGGTTTCTTTATGCGGATTTCCTGTGATATAATATTTATATACGTATTTTAAGACTGAAGGAATTGCTTTCAATTTTTAAATAATCGTTCTGCATCTCATAGTGTTTTAGTAGCTCTTACCAGCTTTATGTAAATTACGATAATGATGTTTTTCATTTCTCTTATGCATTAGCACCATTTTTTGTTATCATACTGGAACGAATAGTGAAAACACTATATCAATTTATACTTCAGTAGAAAAAAATCCACCTAATATAAAAGTAAAAGAGAAAAAATAATGTGTTTCTCAGATTTTGTGGTACAGCTCCAATGGTATGCATCAGTTATCAATATCATGCATCGCATGATCTTTCTCATCTCATAAACTAATCATGACAATATGGTAAGCCTTTCATTCACGTATAGAGGGAAGGTTATCGGGTTATATCTCACTGAACAGTTATGGCCGTTGTAAAGTTATATCTTTAAATCTTCTATAGGGATTATCTTCAAAACAATAGGGATTATTTCATTTTCTCACTTAAAACATTTATCTTAAAGGGAATATATTGGTATAAAATATGATCTAGTTAATGTTAAAACAGTTCTAAATTCTCTTGTTCCAGTTTAATAAATTGGCAATATTTATTTTAATAATCTATTTTAAAGATTATTATTTAAAGATTGAATATATTTAGTGTACAAATAATAGAAGATAAATATATTATCTAATTTGTATGGTTCTTAAAAACCAATAAATCCGCATTTTGTCCAAAAAACATTGACATATAAATGGTATTTTATTTATTAGAAACCCTTTTACAAAAAAAGTATAAAAATCCTCTTTTCATATGAAAAGAATTTATAAATTGGACTTCATTTATTACTTGAAATATCAACGTTTACGGCCTTTTCAAGACACAATTTTCGGTTACGATTTGAAGCACAATGTGAGCCAGGAATTGATTAAATAGTAAAAATATTATTTAAAAGCTTTTCTAATTGAAGTGATGGAAAGTAATTAAAAAACCAAACCATTTTTGATACTTATCTCTCCTATAAATTACTCCTATCTTACTCCCTGAGATAGACAGATGTCCATTCCAGCATAGTATAAATCGATCAGCAACATATACTTAAAATATATATTTATAAGTTTAAACTACTACAAATAATAGTTGAAAAGATCTAGGGATTGAAGACAAATTAGTTTATCAAATTCCGATGATTTATAAAATATCAAAAAGAAAATCCAGCGTTAATATTATTTATAACTGTGTACCACTCTTACCATATTAGTGTAAATATTATATTATTCCGAAAGTTCATGTAGCAATGAATATTTTTTTAATTTTATAAATAAAGCCTAACAAAGTGTTTTCATTAAGCATAAAGCAAGTACAATGCATGCATTTGACAGTAATCATAATTTTGTCCACGTATTAGTTTGCGTTATCCGATTTTTTTAAATCCGATTTTCCTATTGAGGTTTAGTTTCAGAGCTCATAGACATAAATATCGATTAAAAAAAAATAAAAATTATGGTTGCCTGTAAAGTCGGTTTTACGGGCGAAGATTTTACGTGACAACGTCTTTTTCTCGGTAGAATATTTATTGATATGAATATTATTAAATTGCACAATAGGAACAAGGAATTGAATGAAAATAAGAATTGCACAAATTTTAACTATAGAAATATATTTTGTTTACTAAAACATTGTACATAATTTGAAATTAATTAAAATTTGTTATTGTAAATGGTAAAGTTGAATAAAACATTTACTAAAATTGGAATTTGAAATTCTTGCTAAACACAGTTAAATTCTAACTCCGCGCGTGGTGATTGGTCGGTTTTAGTTCGTTTGTTTGGTCGCACTGTTATGACAGGTTAGAGGTTATAATTTGTTATTTTAAATGTTTGACTAGCAATACGCGCTGTTTCTTCTCAATCGACTGAATTACGATTGATTGCAGAGTGATTTAAACTAATAATTTACTTAACACTATCAACATTTGTCAATAGTATGACATAACCTATAAACTCAGTTTCTCAACTTTTGTGTCAATCTAACAATTAATCAATCAATCATAGTTTACGATAATGAAATATCAGTGTACAATTATTTACCTTTATTGTTGTAGTTGTTGTAAATGACGAATCTAAGCACTCCACATTTTCACGAATAAACATAGTTATCTGCTTTATCCCGTGCGGCGGACCCACTGGACGGGCATCGTAACGTTACCGGGCGTTACACTTTTTCATGAGTGACTCCGAGCCGCAACCTAATTTAAGACGTTGTCACGTCAAAAAATACAAAAGTATAATATCTAATCAGATTACAGAATATTAACATGTCTCCAGTATTACAATTCATTCACGATTTAAACGGACTTACAGGAGTATTCCTTCAGCTACATGTTATTAAGATGTATTTATTTTTCCTCAAATACCGCGAAAGGAAACCTGCTTTCAAAATCTTTTCTATACCCCTTCCTCTTAATGCTCCTCCAATTTCTTCATTCAGCCATAACTGATTATCCAGCACTGATTGTTAGAATTGCTCGTTAGAGAAAAGAGGAAAAGAGTTTATTTTGATCTAAGAATAAATCCAGCCTAACTCTTTTTACTGAAACGACAGATACCTATTCAATTTAATTAATTATTTCTAATTAATTGGTAACAGCTAATTCTAATTGACATATGGTGCAGCTTCTTAAACAGTTGAGATGAAGTGATAAAAGCGTTATGAATTTGTTGTAAGCTAGCTAATGAAATGAGTCTTCCAGATAAGAATTTATTTAATAAAAGTTTATTAAACTAGTTGCGATCAATAAATATTTTCTCAATATCCTTTAAGAGGCAGTGATCTTTACTTTACTTAAATGGAATTATACTGAACAGATAAACATGTTATTCTATTTTCATATAGAATCCGACCTTGTCTTAAAACATAAATCACTCAATGTTAAATTACTCTGTAATATAACATATGTTATATCCCATCATCGTTTCCAAATAATATTCTAATTTACGATATTTTTTTTTGTTCATGGAATAATTATATGACATTTTTAAAAACATTTAAGTGAAGAGAACAAGTGGAGAGTATTCAAAGATATACTGGAGATTATATTTGCCAATCATTCGTGTTTATCTACATTTTTAAAAACATTTAAGTGAAGAGAACAAGTGGAGAGTATTCAAAGATATACTGAAGATTATAGTTGCCAATCATTCGTGTTTATCTACATTTTTTAACACATTTAAGTGAGAACACAAGTGGAGAGAATTCAAAGATATACTGGAGATCATAGTTGCCAATCATTCGTGTTTATCTACATTTTTAAAAACATTTAAGTGAGAGAACAAGTGGAGAGAATTCAAAGATATACTGGAGATTATATTTGCCAATCATTCGTGTTTATCTACATTTTTAAAATCATTTAAGTGAAGAGAACAAGTGGAGAGAATTCAAAGATATACTGGAGATTATATTTGAACTCCCGTTATCATTATAAAATTGCGTTATCATCATGTGGATAGACTCAGACACTTTTTAACCGATCATGATGAACATGTGTACGTACGAGTATATATATTTTTCTACGGAGAATGTTTAAATGCTATGTCCATTGATGAAACTCGCCAGTCGGTGCTGCAAAAGATTAACATTTCTAAGTGCCTGCACATTAAAAACTGTTATTACAACACAGTTACGTATATTAAATAATCAAAAACTGCTAGAAGGTGCTTATGATGTATATTTGTTAAAAATAAACATTTCTGGTTGAACTTAAAGATTTATTGTTACACCAATTTATAATAAGACATGTAAATGTGCAATGGATATAAACATACACTTTAACTTTTAGCACATTTCCTTGATTGTGGCAACAAGGCAAACTCTACATCGGTGTAAGGGATATAATTTACTTCAACCCAGTGCTCATACATGGTCAAAGCGAATAAAAAGCGTGTGAAGCCGCGGGAAACAGCTAGTGAATTATAAAATAGTTTTACGTTTCCTTATGGAGGAAAAAGCTAGACTATAAAATGTCAGTTACTCTTGACAGCATTTTCCAAACTCGGCTTCGCTTCGCGCAGAAACGCAACCTTACCTCGCAACACGCCACGAGACTAGTAATGAAATTTACTATTATCATAACATTATGTTATACCTTGCATACAACTAATTTTTTAATAATTACTAAATATTTTTTAATTAAATAAACTTTAAATTCCAGTTTGATGATACATTTTGTATGGGGTAGCGTAGAAGAGACTATACAAGGGTCTCAGCGCCATGTTGGAGGAACTAACTATCCCATAATCCTCTTCTCGAACACGGGTATGTTACTATAACCGTTTATAGGTTGAGAAGTATCATAATTTCTTCTAAATTTCCAATCTTGAAAATACTCGACAACTCAGAAATGGTGAATCAATTCATTGTACTTGGAAATCTTGGAAAAGACCTCTTTGCTGACACATAGTTATATTTCCATAATTATAATCGTCATTAAAAATATATTTACTTGCCTTAGCGGTGCTAACACACGAGAGGCTGAAAACTTTCGTTCTGTCTTCGAATTTTATAGGACATTTCTGCGTAGAAAAGAGTTAGTCCGATGACGGCTCATGTCTATATATAGGATTTGACTGAGCATTTTTTAAGTTTATCACTCTGTAGTCTGATATACCTTTTTCATTATTCCATGGGGCTGTGAACTCTTCTTTTCTGCCCGAATGTGTGTACGCAAACAAGACATCTAACCAATGAAATGAGCTATGTACTTGAATTGTTCATCCAACTTTAGCGAAGCCTGTTATGAGTCACGTTGTTTAGCGTACTTATAATTTTTATGTTTTCCCTATTCTATAAGACTAAAAAGTTTAATCGATTTGGATTTGAAAAATTTGATATATTTCTAGTATAGCTAGCTAAAATTAATTCGGTACTTTCGCAAATCGTTCTTTCCTAAGCAAGAGAGGTTGTAATCCCGTATATTAAAAAATGTAATCCAAGGTATTTTAAACAAGAAGTAAATAATGATGTAAATTTTAACTATTGTAATGTACTTTTCAGTTATATATGTCAAACCAATGGTGGGTTATAGCTGTTATACATCGCACGGCCCTCATAGTGACTTTGTGTCACATATTTTGTGTGGGTATATATTTTACTCGTATTAGATCCGTATTTCGATTTTGACTATCAAAACAGAGAAAGTAAAAGTCTTTCTATCTGAAGTTTTTTTTATTGTTAATAATTCTAAAATATTTTCCAACAACTCATGTAAATATATAATCTCAGAGGAATTAAGGCAAGATAGATTTCTGTTGACGTAACAATATCAGGTTTTAATATGAAGGGATTAATAAGGGATAATAAGTAACTGACATTCGATTCCGGGAAATCTGTCACTGCACTTATTTCATTGAAAGTAACAAGCACTAAAAATAACGAGAAAATTTTAATTCCTCAGTGAGAATATAATAATTAAAAGTGATAATATGGATCTCATATCAAATTTTTTAATTCAAATCCAGTAAAAATATATAATTGTTTTCAATGAAACCAGTAAAAAATAATGTATGTATATTTAATATACAAGGTGGGCCATAAGTCATTTGACAATAATGCATTGCGATAGTAAGTATTAATTTATCATAAAGTTTATGAATATGAATGTATATAATTTTATTTGTCATACCAAATAACAAATACATACCTAAAGTAAATGTTCAAAGTGTCCTCCATTTTTTTCTATACACATGACTATACACATCTTTTAAGCACAGAAGCTCATATGGTGTCAGTGATGGCTTTATTAGATAATTCTTCAAATACAGATTCAATACGTTCTCTTATTGTTGCAGATCCCTTGATTTCTCTGAACAAACTTTGCCTTTTACAATTCCCCAAATTGAAAAGTCCATTGGGATGATATCAATACGTTCTCTAATTGTTGCAGATCCCTTGGTTTCTCTGAACAAACTTTGTCTTTTACAATGCCCCAAATTGAAAAGTCCATTGGGATGATATCAATACGCTCTCTAATTGTTGCATATCCCTTGATTTCTCTGAACAAACTTTGTCTTTTACAATTCCCCAAATTGAAAAGTCCATTGGGATGATATCAATACGCTCTTAATTGTTGCATATCCCTTGTTTTCTCTGAACAAACTTTTTCTTTTACAATTCCCCAAATTGAAAAGTCCATTGGGATGATATCAATACGTTCTCTAATTGTTGCAGATCCCTTGGTTTCTCTGAACAAACTTTGCCTTTTACAATTCCCCAAATTGAAAAGTCCATTGGGATGATATCAATACGTTCTCTAATTGTTGCAGATCCCTTGGTTTTTCTGAACCAACTTTGTCTTTTACAATTCCCCAAATTGAAAAGTCAATTGGTGATATCTGGTGAACGCTCAGGCCATTCAGTTATACCTCGTCTTCCTATCCATTCTGCAAAAGTCTCTTTCAAAAATCTCTCATATTGTTCCCGTAGTGAGGAGGTGCACCATCTTGCTGCCAAATTAATGTTTCACGAATAGGTTGTAGTTATTCGAATTCAGGACTGTTTTCTAATTAAATTGTTACCTCATGTAACATATCATGGTATTTAACAGCATTAACCGTTCGTTCAAACAATAATTGTCAAATAAGCTAACACATACACACACATACTCCAGGGCATTTAATTCAGTCTGCATGACTAAATGCGGGGTTTCAGAATCCCAGTACACGCTATTATGTCTGTTTACTCGACCGTTAAGTTTACATGTTGCCTCATCGCTTTACAAAATTGATTTATAAAATGTATTGTCAGCTTTTTGTCTTATTACGTACTACTCACAAAATTCCATTCGCCTGGCATAATCATCTTCATTCAAACCTTGCAGTAAATTAGGCCGATATGGTTTCAGCCCTACCGTTTTTAACATTCTTCTAATGCTAGTTCTAGAAATACCAAACTCACTGGACACTCTTCAGGTTTATTTTTATGGCGATTGGACAAAACTTTGCGCTACAGTCATGACGTTTTCTTCTGTTGTAACTGATATAGACCTACCTGATCGTGGAAGATCAGCTACAGACCCAGTCACTTGAACACTTTTATTTAGGTTATGAATGGCTTGTAGTGATAATGGTCTACTATTTGGGAATTGATTCACAAATGACTCTACTACGTCATTGTAATTATGATCATGTAACCACCTTTGATGAACAATAAAACACGTTCTCTTATTGGGAGCATATTATTCATAATTTACTTAATTATTTAGAAAACTTAATCTACTAAAACTACTTGTAACAAGATGCTAACTTGACCATAACTCAAAAATAACCTAATACTGTTGTTTTGTTGTAACAGCTAACAGGTTTAAACTAGAGATAAATTGATACTGAATGACTGGTAGTGTCAAGTGACTTGTGGGCCACCCTGTACATTCAACAATACTTACCGATGGATAATGTTAAATTAAAAAACGATAGTGAAACCTAGTTTTTGGCAATATAGTTATTATTATATAACCCTGAATTTTACGTTATTTTCACGTAGGTAACATTGTGTTTAGTGATGGTCAGTGTCTCTACGGTTTTTTGTGTTCGATGAATACAAAAATACATGATTAAAGATACTTTTTTACTCCAAACTTACATTTTGCTACATGTGTTGTATTTTGCTATGTGCACTGTTATACCACTATGATTCCATTATAGGTAGTAGCCTACCATAAACTGAAAAAAAAACACCATAGTCAAAAAAGACACGATCAACTTACAGATTATTTACCCTACTGCAAGTCAGGGTGGTGAACGTTCAGAAGCAAACAGTAGATGACACAACTACCCTAGACGTCCTATGGTTAACGCTATTTCTAACGAAGTTTGCATGAATATTATCTTGAATAAACCATAACAAAGAGTAGTTTTAATATGGTCTTTGGGGATGAGAAGGTGGAAATCAGTGATCAAAACCTTTACCTACAGTTATGACTCTGCTGGTCTTCTCAAAACGAATTAACCAACATAAAAATAAAAGTTAACTGGTGTAAATCGTAGTCATCGGGAGATTAAAGGAGCTGCAGGTTTGATGGTCATCTGTTTGGTGCTTGGATACGAAAAAATTGCGTAGTTTCTGGAAATCGACCACTTTGATTGGATGAGAGTGAACCCATCGCTACTCACCCAAATAAAACCCCGACAGGTACCACGGCTCTAAACGAACACGTTCATGTTTGACACTTTTTACTATTTCTCATTCTTCATTCTTCATACTTCATTCTTTATACTTCGTTATTTATTCTTCATACCTCATTCTTCATACTTTTTCCTCGTTCTTCGTTCTCCGTTCCTCGTTCTTCAAAAAATATCCATCACTATTGACACAAAAATAACGATTGTCATCATTGAAGTACATTTTGAAACATTTTCCAAGGATACCAACAAGGGCAAGGATTATTTTGTTATGTTATAACAATGGTAGGTTGAATATAGATATCTCAACTGCAATGGAGGGTGTATGACGTTTCAGATATTTGATTAGTATTAGGAACATAAACAATACAGGATGTGGGCGCGATAATGTTCTTCTTTACATATTGATAAATTACCTACACGGGAAATGGACAATCAGGTCTTTCAGAGTTACGGTTAAATTCCTAGTTTTTGTACAAGTCTAATTTTCGTTTAAGAGTTGTGGAATTGGATAAAATTAGGCGGTTTGTAAATACCAACTAACTTCTGAAGTAGTGAGAACCTCAAAATGTAGCCCTTTATTTAAACTTAAAGTAAATTATTTTAAAATGGATCAGGAGATTAAACATCTTCCGGTGACCATCACTTATCACTGGAGTGCTTTATAAGTTATTTAAAAGGATGTTGTTATGATGTCATAGTTGTTCAGCAGTAAGTTTCTTAGGAAGCCGGGGCTAAACTTCTAGTAGTGCATTAAAAGGTACATAAAACTTTATCAGCAACTAATTATAAAAGTGTTATCAAATCCTTAATCTGTTCAAACGGTTTAAACAATATCCAAACTCCTCTGAGGCAATTTTTGGTATGAGAAGGTAATTATTCCTTAAATATTTTGAAAAATACAAGGTACAAATAAATTCAAAACTATAGAGCAGCGTTTTCCCAAACAGTGGGTCGCGACCCACTAGTGGGTCGCGGGCGGATTTAAGGTGGGTCGCGGCGTGACTGTCACTCGTAAGGCCATGCCACACTGCCGTGGCGTCGCGTCCGTCCATCCATAGTATGAACGTCCGCGATGCCGCGACGGTCTCGAATCCCGTCAAACTACCAGACACGCATCCGCGTCCGCGGCCAACGCCACGTATTTATAAGAGGGTGGAAGCTCAGTACACAATGAAATGTTGTTACTCACCCTTATGATTGTAGTTCACATTGCAGCTATATGTGTCCTGAGTAACTCGTAAAAACTTTGTAGCTGTAGCACAAATAGTTTTTGAGTTAGACGGTAATGTAAAACACAGGTTTCGGAAAATCGCTGTCAAAGTTTTTTTAACACTAATATTTACATTAAAATTGTTTAAAATTTTAATTTAGCATATCTAACCAGCAGCAAAACACCTTCTCTTTCCTTGTCTTTTTGTTCTTTTTCAATTCTTAGCTTCCTTCTTGCTCTTCTTAATTCCAGTGTTCCCAATTTTGCCTTTTTCTCCGAGTATCCCACTCCCAGGATGTCAAAATCTTCAATGAGATTCCTAATGGTTTTTTCGACAACATATCTTTGTGAGCGTGCCTTTTCAACCTTGGTTCACATCAAGAATAAGTATAGAAACAGACTGGTGGACGTTGAAAGTGATTTACGCCTCAAAATATATCATTTTAATCTTGACATTGAATTACTTGTTCAGTCAAAACAATGCCAGAAGTCACACTAGTATTATAGAAAAATTATTTGTAATCTTGAATAACCAATAAACTCTTTCTATGTTTTCAATTCTAAGCTGTGTACATATTTATTTACATTTTACTTTTTTTTCTATACACGTATATAAATATAAATCATGTATATTTTATATTAATGTTATATATACATAATATACATATGTATATATAAAATCACGGGTGAGGGATGAGTCGCGAATGTGAAAAAACATTTGGAAGTGGGTCGCCAAACACAAAAGGTTGGGAACCACTGCTATAGAGTATTCTATGGGTATGTGTTTTTTTTTTAAATTAATGGTTTTAGACATGTACGTGGATGATATAAATCCAACTGTACTGGTTCGTGGTTAATTGAAGGATTTTAAATTGTTCTATATCTGAAAAGAGAAATGTCAATTATATCTATTCATTGTTGAGGTTCTTATCTTCTAATACAATTAAGCAGCGGCCAAAGAGAAAATAGGAGCTTATATTCCTTCCATTGGCAAATAGCATGTATATGAGTAAATGGCAAATAATAATTGTGACAAAACCCCTTGCTATGGTTTTAGATTTAAAGTAATAATTAACACTGAGCTTGTTCTTAAAACATTCCTGTAAATTACTAAGTAAAACAAATTTGAGTTTAGTTTAGGTTTAACCTCATTACTCTCGAGTGTTCTCAGCTAACGGATAACTAGATTACGCTTTAACTAAGTAACGTTTTACAGCTTCCAGGTTTCAAAAATAAAGATATATTCCTAGTATTTAGGAACAGTGTATATATTTGTGAGTGGATTATCAAATTAATATGCTGAGTATATATGGCTATAAATTATTTTAGAAGTGGATATTTGCCACAATGTTCTCTATAATATCATTGTAATAGTCCAAAAGTTTTACACAATCAAAACACATTTTAATAATATATTTAAATCTGTTTAAAATTAATAAAGTTTAAAATTAAGTAATGGAATTTTCTGTCAGATACACAAATATCCAAAGATAAGAAAATTATTAACTCACAAAACAAAATTATTTCCAAACCCCTTTATTATTGTAGAGGGTTAAGAGGATTATTTGGTTAGATCTATTTCAAAATTTTCCTTTCTTACAAAACTATTAATTATGTATCAAGTACACACATAAAAACTATAAACATTCTTGACATATCAGACTGCTAAAAAAATTGAGCTGAATTATTTTTGCCTTCTTGCGTACAAGTTAAATCTACTTATTAATAGTTTATCAGAACTCACAGTTAATGAGGAGGTTAGGTTATGAACGTAGAACTTTACCGCTGCCTTTCCACGTTGGTGAATCTTCAATTTGCTTAATTCATTACCATTACGTTGTAATCAAAGTATAAGCAAGAAAATTAGCTGTTATGACTAATTGAATTTAAATATTTCTATAACATTAATATAAAGAAAATCGATTGTCAGTAACAGCCTAGGGGCCGAGAGCTTATTTGGACTTTACAAGAACAATGCTTGGCGTTTCTTGAAATCGATAGAGGAACTTGTCTAAGAAATAAATCGATCGTCAGCCATTCCGGTTGTAATGGAGGTCGAAACCGGAGGGTATCGAAAATGTTAAAAATACGGAACAGTGATTTTTCTCTTATTATATTTTTTCAAGCTATCGAACACATCAGAACTGTCAGACTACTAGACAAAGAGACTGAAAGTCACTGCTTTAAGTTCTTTATGGTAAGCTGACACTGATTTAACATGAAGGTGTCTGGCATTGGTTTACGTCTGCCAAAAAAGATAAATATAATCCTAGAAAAAAATTAAAATTTCATATTTTAACCCATTTAATACCTTCATATTTCCACCTCCATAAAAACTAACGTATTTTTCTGAGGACAAATATCTCTAGCAATTTTAGAAAAACCAGATAGTGTGTTTCGCAATGCAAATTGTCTCTTGGTTCACGGACTATACAATTGTAGAGAGCAATTGTATAGTCCGTGAGCAAAGAGACAATTACGTTATTTTAAAGAAGGAAAATGTATTACAACTCTTTTACAACAACGTTTACACTATTCGTGTAATAACATTATGAACGATAATACCATTCGTGTCTGAACAGCTGATTGACGCAGGCTATCAAATTATCACAGTGATGATTCACCGGATCTGGGGTTTAATTCGGAGAAACCAATAATCTTCAATCAGCTCAAGTATTAGTTCTATATCCACTAGTATGGCAGTGCTTCCAATATTGTTTATTTAGTTCCGTATTTAAATAATGCTGATGTAAACGTGTTTCCTAGGACTATAATACTCTTTTCAGGGAACTGATTGTGATAAAAGTTATGTTATTCCATGGAAAGGACTCGAATATTTACTCGATAGTAATACTAACACATAAAATTATGTAATATAAAATTATTGGAAATAAAATGATAAAATCGAAAAATAAAATAATTAGATCAGAGATCCCACTAATCCTTTAAAATCAATGTTTTTGGCTTTTGGTTGAGTGGCATCCCTCGTGCCAGTTTCAGCATTAGAGAAACGTGCAGGATATACTTATCTTGAGCAAAAAGATCAAGAAGCATCAATGTACCATCATGCAGCACTCATAACTGTAACGTGTCTATAGTAAGGTTATCTTCTATAAACAAATCACAACTATTTTTGTTTTAGTATAAGAGCGATTAATTGTGTTCTGAACTAATAACCCTTTATTTTAAGAATGCACAAGTTCCAATGGAATTCAATAATTAAACTCAGTATAAAATAATAGTAATTTTAATAAAATTTAAAATCAATAATACAGCAACGCCAAGCTATCTTTTTTACTTAGAATTTATTCTCAATTATTTCATGTTTTTAACCCATCAAAAGTTCACAAGTCCAGTCTTAAAACTAACAATCAATCAATCATTCAATAATTGTGTCCTTCAAGTTCTCAGTGCTAATGTTTCAACACAAACTCAAAATAAAAATCTTCATTAAACTTCAAAATAAAATAATCTTCTTATAATATAAAATACAACAAATAATAAAATACGACTTCTTCTCAAAATAAAAATCAAACAAATTAAGATAATATTAATATTTAATTTATGAACAAAGACAATGTCCAACCAGTTAAAGTCAAAATTGTATCAATTTCAAACTACTTATTTTCTGTAAATTTCCAATTTACAAATTATTGAATTATCTAGAATTATCCGCTTGGCTTTGAATGTTAAATTTAGGAACTTGTTAAAATATATATAGAATCTCAGAAGATTAAATAAATTTTCTTTTGCAGTAGATTATTCCTGATTAAACCAAATTGAACAGGAAAAGATCATCAAGTAATTTTCTATTTCAATATTAAATTCTAACTTTCACAGTACCTCGCACATCTGCTGAAGACTTCTCCAAGTAACTAAAATGACTATTATAGATTAATTAATTCAAACTTGAGACTTTAAATTTTGAAAATAAATTTTAATCTTACAACTCAACAAACTCAACCTTCTTCCCGAAAAATCAAAACGGCAAGAGTAGGCTAAACCTTAATACGTCTACACTCTCTGAGCACACAGCAAAGAAACTCCTGAAAACGTGGTTGAAGCCACCGGAAGGATCTAGAAGTCCCTCCCACCATCTAATCAAGCTAACATTGGCCAATCAAAATTGAGCAACACAATGTCTGAGTTGAATGGTACCTATCCAACCCAGACATGTAACCTGTGCTCAATACCTACATACAAAAGGAAGCTTCTAGCATTCCTTGAACCCGAATTGACAAGAAATTCAGCACTGCTGGAAGGTTCACAATCTTACAATTCAATTACTATATAAGTTTACAATTCTCTTAAAAATAAAAATATTCCTATAAATAATTCAATAATATAGGAAGCATCCTATAATAACAGATATAATATAATCGTACAAATGAAAAATTATTTAACTTAAAATCCTACAATAATGTATTCAAAATTAATAATTTACTGGCTGAGCTTCAGCGAAGCTATGGTTAATTTTGTTAAGAAGGTAACTAAAAAATATAATTTCTGCCTGTCTGTTGATACAATATCTCGAAAACTAACTCGCTGTAAGTAACCCGTAGCTTAAATCCCGTATAATTTCGATGACGCAGCATGTCACTCAATGGGATTTAACTGAGCGTTAGTGAATATATTTACAGTGGTCTTACGGGTAACAATAATAGCGAGATATCCGGATCAAGCAAAGTCGAGCGTGGCTGCTGCTTGGGTGGGTGACCGCTGAGCGTCTTGTCCTTAAAAGCAGGCCGCCTGTCCGCCTTTAGTGGTAGTTCGGAAGTCACCTTTAAGCCATTTGTACCCAGGTTAAATGTTAGTGAGGGCTTCTTAGCCCTAACTTTGCTTGGTAAAATAAGATGTTTACCTTTCTTTACCTTTTAATAGCAACGAGAACATCGCAGGACAAATATATTCGTAAACAAACTCAATGCACCCATAAGAGATTCAAACGTTGATTTATTAACACATCTAACAAAACTACCCTTACTCATACATCATTTTATGGGGACATGATGCACATACTTTTATCATTTTAACACATATGTGACACCCAATGTAATAAAAATAAATCTGAACGTATTATGTGGCAAGATATACTGGCAAATAATTCATCTACAGATTTAAAAGTGTCTCTGAAATTTTATTTCTAGATAGAAAAATATAGTTTTAAGATGGTGCTTGTCGGCCTATTGAATGTAACCGGTCGTGTTTCAAGCCATCTCGAAAATAAAATAAGCTATATATTTGAAATTTTGTATTAAAACACAGCGACGCCTATTACAACACTTATTATCGTTTATTTCTACCTTCTTTCTTTATTTATAGTTAATTTAATTTTTATTGTATTGTTAAGTATTCTGTTGATTATATTACATTCTGTATGAATTGAATGTTTCACGCATAAGCACCCATCGCAATTACAAACGTACGCCGCTTTCAAGTAGTAATAAGCCTCATTAAATTCTTATTACCTTGGATTCCAATTATACAGTTGATAACTCAATTAGAAAGCCATCTGCATTCCTCTACAACAAGTACGCAACGGTAGTAATATAAACCCAGCTTTGCGTTAAGAGCCAGAATGCTTTCACAAAAGTTGTTAAGGCAAAACTGTTACAAATAATTAGTAGACCAATTATTATTATTAGATATGTAATATGTGTGTGTAGTACTCACTGTGCAATATATTTCTTGTACAATTAGTTTGATAACACGTTTTATTATAACATAGTTGTAACAATCACTTAAGAGGGAATGTCATAGTTTAAGTAATTATATTTTATTACTCTCACTGTGTTTTCTTCTTAGTGTATCAATTTCTAGTAGGCCTATTATGTTAACTCTACCTAATTTGCACAATATTTTATTTAAAATATTTCTTGTCAGTTCCTTGGTTAGAATGCATGGTTATGTTTCTGTTATGTTTTATGCTATGTTGCATTTTAGATATTTATTTTTGTTAATCACTTATATTTTTATATGCAAGTTAAAATTTGTTGTCCTAGTTGGGTTTGCATTGTTGTTACCGTAATTTTTATATATTTATATACTGTAATAACTTAATAGCAATTGCAAGTCTTCTTCAAACTTGCAAATTTGTATCATTAATAAGTTAGCGTATTCATTAATTAATATTTATAGAAGTATTGTCGTTTTGCTAACTTGTATTACGCATTTACTGTACTTGGTAATGGTAAAATGATGTAACAATATTAATTACTGCCTAAGATGCAAGTAATTTAATTTATAATAAGCTTGAAAAATCAATCATATACATTTAAATAGTTTTATATTAAAGTGTAAGATATACATTCATATTTATTTTAAATAGAACTATTGATATATGGAGTTTTATTGAAACGGCTTAGTAATATTGTAAGGTGTTGCAATTTATATTTGATTGGAAAAATATATTTTGAATTTTCATCTATAACTATTTAAGAATACTTCCCTTAAGTCATATAAGTCTAAATATCTTTTAGACCACTACTAAGAAGTACAGGCTTCTAAATGAGGATATTTATGTGCAATGTGTTGTGATCGGGCACAAATAAAAATGGTTGAAGATATTTATGTATTATGTAAATTTATTTAATATGTTGACTCATGAGTTTTTATTTTTAATAAAATATATTTAAAATTTACACGAAGTTTAATATTTTGACAAAATACAAATACATCAGTTTTTTCACTAATTTCTTTTAAGGTTAATGTCACTTCTATATATTAAATTTTAGATGCAGTGTAGTTTGAAATATTGTAAGAAATTGTAGGCCTTCTTTTAAAAGAGTTTTAATTTATGAAAATGTAAAAAAAATATTTTTTTATACATATTATGATAACTAAAATGATATATATATGTTATATCAAATGTTGAGGAAAGTCTCAAATTAGTTACAAATTAAGGTAAAAGAAGTTGTATTTTTAGGTGTCCAGCTCCTCTAAAAACAGAAAATTTATATTCTCTAACTTCAGGAAAATATAATTAACATACAACTAATCAACCAAAGACGTAACATATTAAAAAACATTTACGAATGTTCTAATATTACATTCAAGAGACTGCTCAACTCTGATTATTAGTTTCTTTAAAGTCAGGATAAGTTTTATAAATCACTTGCTTACACAATTACGCTTTTCTACTATTGAAATTTTTACGTAATAATTTTTAGCGTATTTAAACTTAAACAACACATAATATTATTAAAATTAAAAAGCTACTATTTTCAAATAGAATACATTTAATTAGATAAACGTACACACCTAGTGTTTTAACAACTTTATCACATAAAAATTTCAAATTTGATAGCCAACTAAAACATGTATAAACTTATTTTAATTACCTTTCACCCCAAAAATTAAAGCCGAGTTCTCTCAGACATTTTATTTATTTTTAAATAAATTCAAAATGTTCAATTATTTTTGGAAACGTCACAATAATAACTTAAATAATGTTTAATCCTTGAATGAAACCGAACTATGCAATTTAAAATTGAACTTATTTTAATACCCCCTTTATAAAATAAAATCTATACGAATGACTCATAAACGCTTAATACTAGTGAATAGTAGGCGATAATATAAGCACCATCATAAATAAACTACCCAAACTGTTATTAAACATTAATGTCACTTTTATGAAGCGTCTAAAGGTACCGGTCATAAGTTCTTGATCTGGAATATTCATTATGAATATCCTCGTTTATGACTGTAACACTACACTGTAATATTTAAAGTTACACAAAGTCTAACTTTTCTACATAATTCCCACGTTCTTACTAAGGTTATGGTAAAAATTTACATTCTTATGAACTATTAAATTTCTAATAATTATTTATTATTGTTCTGAGAGCTTAAAATTTGCAATGCAAAGTTTATAACCAATGCAAGATGTCACCAATCAATTTTATTTAACTTTTACAACATTTAAAATCTGAATTAAGTAAATGTTTCACAGAAATAGGAAGGTAAATACGATATAAATTACGTTTTAGAGACAAGGTGTGTATACTGCAACAAAATTTTTGCAATCTGAACAAATAATGAATAAAATGAGACGCAGGGAAGAAGGAGAGAGTTTGGAGAGTTGGAAAACCCTAATAGGAAATAGCAGGGAAGTTACAAGTTATATATGTAACTAATAATACATAAACATCCGAATTGGCTTTTCTGTCCTTGATATTTCTAAGGGCCCGTTGGGGCACAGCAAGATGCAGACCTGACTGTCTGTCCGTTGCACTTGATTCACAATTCGTTCAATTCAATTCCTATTACTTCTAAATCCAAATAAAACACATATCTAATATTCTCTTCTAACTGCAGTGAAAAGCAGTCTAATGCTTCCGTCACGGTGGTTATAAATAATTGGATCAGTACAATCTTGTCAAAAAAAGCGTACTGTAAAACTTTTTGGATACCAATCGTCATGCTTTAGCAGTAATAGTACGTTGCAAACATCACTAACGTATTGCACACGGTTCGAGTAAAGCACTATATTTTAAAAAAACCGTCAGAAAATGATGCTACTTCGATTGTCATTTAAAAATTTGAGTTCTGAGATAAAATGTTGTTTTATTTCTGTTTGGCGTAAAATGTAATAAACAAAGTATAAATTGCGGTGACTGAATGAATGAAGTTAATAAAGTGATCATTAAAGTTAGAAGTTGATCATGAATTCTCCACCACTAGGAGACAAAGTAAGCGTTAACTCACGCTAAGTAAAGAGTAATGGAATACTATTCACTGGACTAAGGAGGACAATTATTACGATATTGTTAACGGAAATAAGTAATTTTGAATAACAACAAGTGCGTACTCTGATGGAATAGCATCGAAATAAAAGTCTAACCATGAAGGTAGATTTGTATTATAGGCACCACAAGTTTTAGATGAATAATCGTGACATTGATGATGATTTCCTTTTTTTTACTCTGTATTTCAGTTTTGTAATATATGACGCATGTTTATTGATTAGTACCGTTTCAAGGGAAATTTGTTATTCACATACATCCTTTGAATATTGATTACAAATTCCCTACTATGGCAAACGCACATACTTAACTCTAACAGGGGTGGGGATGAAAGAAAAGCTCTTCCTTAAACAAACAAAATTTATATATATTGTACATAAGAAACCAAAATTATCCTTCAAAATTTTGAATTGCCTGTTTTAGTTACTATTCTTGATTGCTTAACCAAAAATCTTCTTCTTATTCATTATAGAAACAGTTGATTGTCACTGTATTATACAATGAATATTATAGAAAGTTTTTAATAATGGAATTTGAATAGTTTAAAGACTATTAACTTCATACAATTCTATATCTTTCAACCTCATACAACGCTAGAATATGGATGTTGTATTCCCAGGAGGATCTCGTCAGAACGGTTTGGAGCACACAAGTCAACATTTTACTTTGCTTTATATACTCTAAAGGTATTTTGCTTCTCAAGAAACTGAAATAATTCAGGGATTAATCTTTCAAGATTCTCTTCCGTCATTATCTTTAGTTAGGTTTTGCCACTTTTTAAACCTCACAAAACATATGTATTATTACAATAGCCTTTGGTTAAAAGAAGGTAAAAGATTGAAATTATCAAAGCAATATTTTGTAATTTTGTAATAAACTAACAAATTTACCCGCACCTTCGCACTCAATTTCCCACTGAACAGCTTGGGCATCAACGCATATCCTATTTAAATAACATAAGAAATTCTAATCCATTTTAAAATAACAGGACTTTAAATTTTTAATGCGTTATATTTATTAGTCCTTCGGGAATCCACATTAGCTGTGTGCAGTAGACAATCAAAAGTATTGGACGCTGTGTTGTGTGGCGTAATTGGAAACAGAATAATTTCTCCCCATTTCCCACTTCTTTGGAGGAAATTTAAATGGGATACATGTATAAATATTTACTTAGCAATGTCTTGCCTGAACTAGTTTCATGAGATCACGGTTTAACAGTGCCTGACATCATAGTACTTTATACAATGGTCAGTAAGATTACCAGAGTGGGGAAGAGTGGCAGTGACAGCGATATATGAGGCAGTACTGAAGTGGCCACTCACAACATTTTGGGACACAGCTGATTGTCTATCGTTCATGTCACAATAACTCTGGACATATGTGGTTGAGATATGAACCGTAGTTCTTCAACACTCTCACTTAGATTACCTCAACATTATTAAATTTCTGATCTAAAAAAAATCATACATATGTGATTGTTTAATTTTTTTTCTTTAAGGAATGAATACTACCCATAATAGTCTATTTCGCTCCTATAAAACTACTATAATTCTGATAAAAAGGTAAACGTTACAGTAGAGAGTAACAGTGTAAATGTTTCGATCCAAATAGAAATTCCAAATAAATGCAGTGGTTTCGTTATAAAATAAACATCAGAGTGGCTACAAAGCTTTACTGCAGTAAACAATATCTCTGCCATTTTTTTTTTTTTTTTTTTCAAAATTTGACTATTCAATACAATGGCGTCCCAAACATACCCTCCCCCTACCACGCATTACGTGGAATCTATACAATTATATCCAAACATGGTACAAGTATGTATTTATAACTGCAAGTGAACTATGAATTGGTGCAATCTTTTATTTCACCTTTAATACTGAAATTCACTATCGTTGTCTTCCTCCAGTAAATCCTCTGTATAGTTCAGTTTTTAATAAGTATCATCTTATTTCTGATATAATTTTAACTATAATTACTTCATTGTGAGTGAATTTTTTGCTTAATGCAAGCTTTACGGTAGTGATTATTTTGAGCATGAGATATGCATTAGATATTTGAAATAATATCAAGGAATAACTTTGCATTCCAAATATATTATTCTTTAAATGTGGACCAGGCTTTGTTCCACATCCCATAGACTAACGAATAATATCATCAAAATCGATCTTACCTATATAGAAATAAGGATTCGTACAAAATTCCTAGTTTATAGGCAAGTTCATTCATGAGAGATCATGCAGACAGACGGACAGAAATGTAACTTATCCAACTCCTGGCTTTGGCTTCTCTAACGCTGAAACTAATCATGCAATAATTCCACTTTAGGATTTTGGTAATTGCTTTTTTAAACTGCGAGAAAAATTTGCTACAAGTAATTTGTGGTATTGCAAATTTGGATTAAATGTCACGCCTGAACTTAGTGCTGGAGTTATACGTTAATGTAAATATCAGAGAGTTAGTAATGGATTTAAGAAAAGGCTATTGCGATTTTTCGTTCGTGTATAGGACTTTGAAGTTATTATAAGTTTATCTTGTACTTCTTTCGATTTTGATGTTGACAGGTGCGAATGGCGTACTCTTTCTACGATGTGCCTTCAGGTGTCTTCATTTTATACAGGGTTGCTTCCGATAAAAGTGTGAATTTTTCAGGGTCGATTGGGGATCTGAATACAAGCCTTGTGGGCGGAACTTTATTTTCTTCGTAATAACACATAAAATAACAACATAATGTCAAAGAGAATTTTAAAACGTTACTATTAAAGCAAACGTTCCAAATTTCTCCCGTTTGTGTCGATGCAAATCTGAGGTTATCGTAACGTTGACTGCTTACATTATGAATGAGTCAAGGGCATTTCTCCAAGTCTGCTTGCTTAGTAATATTCTTTTACTTAATACCTTTTTACATTCTTGTTTGCAAGAATTGGTTCTTTTAGTTGTTATTAAGAATAAAACACGTTTAGTTTTAGTAACTTTGCGTTTTTCTGGCTGAATGTCAAATGGAACACTGCTCGTTGCCTACAGGGAAATGTATCACAAATTCTATTTTTCTAATTTAGCTTGAATATAAATATATCAATTTACTTATATTTTTCAGTTCTGAAAGCATTGAGCGAGCTTGTTAGTAAACACATTTCTCATTTTAACATTACCTGCAACCGTTGTTGAGCACAAAGTAAGAAATTATCCAGATAAGAAAATTAAGGTTTTGTAGTAAAGATTGCTAACTGTACATTTTTGCAAATATTAAGTATCTAGTGCTTGATCAATATTGCAATGCAGATATCAAAGGCAAGGTTTCTGTCAAACCTTTACACTGTTAAAACCCCTCTTAAGGCCAATTCACACACATCAGTTCCGGCGCGTCACAGGTCAGTCACATCAGTCACGTCACAGTCAAAAAATGTATTCTATAATGGATTTCCTGTTGCGATATCTACACTCATCCGGCTCAGTTCCGGCGCAGGTCCGTCAGTCCCTCTGCCGGCGTCCGTCAGTCATCATTTTCAGATTTCTTCCCACCGATATTTTTGGATTGTTCGGCCGCCTGACGGTCGCATGACGGATGTGTTTGCTATTTTAAAGGATTGCGTGTTTTTATATAAAAGTTGCATTTCTGTGTTGAGTTTATATTTTAAAGACTGTTTGTTACGATCATCAAGATGAACGATGAAAAATTTATAGAATCTGTTCGCAAAAATATAGTTTTGTATGATATGTCTAACCCTAAGTACATGGACTCGTCTGTGATGAATGACATTTTTAAGAATATTTAAAGAACTTAGTTTCATCGTCCATTAGTCCCTTAAATAACGTGATGAACTCTCCCTGACTTTCCCTCTTCTTCCATAAATCACGAACCCATATCCTTCGCTTTTTTCTCTTATTTTCAATCTCTTCGTCATCTAAGGCTATCGCTATTGCAGCTAACTCTACTATAGTAAAAATCAGCTATTGAGGTAATTATATATTATCCAATTTAATTCACTCATGATAAAATAAGCTTGACTGTAAGATCACTGTATAAAGTGACTGACGAGTGACTGAAGCCAACTGACGGACAGTTGACTGACGAATTCCGGACGGAACTGTGACTGAACTGAGACTGAACTGTGACGGAACTGTGACTCAACTGATGTGTGTGAATAGACCTTTAGTTGTTTTTTGGCAGAAGTAGGCTTCTCAAATCTGTGTGCATATATATTTTACTTGATTAGGAAAATATGGCAATATCAATTGTGGCAGAAAAATAATGGATTATAATCATTATAAATACCCACTTTTTGAAATAATTTCTTGAAAGTGCCAACAAACACTACTTAACATAGGCGTCGGTAACTGCTTGTCACACAATATATACTTTAGAATAGAGTTTCGCAATTAGTTAAATTATCCCCGCTTCTAATTTTTAAAATGGAGACTCAAATGCATTTGTGCTTAAAATTCAAATATTATATTTAAATTGTCTAAAAATATCCAATATCAACAGTGCCGGAAGTAACGGAAATGAATGTACCGTAATTTCTATCATTTCCGCCAGACCGGCAAATATTTGTGTGTAAGCGGATATTCTAAGCTTCCTGCGATCGAAGGATAGCCTAGATTTCCTTTCTCAACGTTGTCAAAATATAGTCTTGTTATTATAAAGTCAGAACTAATGTATTACAATTACAGAAAAGTACAGTAATATTTTGCACAAAGATATTTATGAAAACTTAAAATACATTATGAACTCACCTGAAATACTTTTAAAAAGGATTATTTAACAAGTTGAAAGGTTTTTTTTATTTATCATAACCGTAGATGGCAAGAAAACACTGCATTTATACTAAATAAAATATCCCTTCTGTCACAGAGGAAAGTTAGATGTTACATCTAGCCGGATTCTCTAATGCTAAAACTGAACATACTTTAAATGCATTAGTTTAGTTATTTAATTATCACAAAACTTATGGGACAGTAGCACTCAATATTATCAAGTTAATATGATCGTAACACTTTCAAAAATTAAGAAAAAAACCATAATCTTGAAACCTTACAAGAAAAAAATGTTTACAATCATTTATAAAATGTGTGTTTACATTTCTTTGTAAAGACGTAAACTTGTAACTAACAATTAATCCAAAATTGTGTTTGCAAACATATGCACTTATAACGGTTCAATTGTATACTTATATTACTTTAAACCTGCACCATCTTGAAAACTTAAGAGTTATTGAAAAATAAGCAAAAAACATGTTACTTGAACTCGCTAGAACATTTTTTAGAAAAGTTTCAATTTTTTATGTTATGAAATACTCCAAATAAATATTTTTCCGTGATGCAAATGACCAAATAACTAATTCGTTGAGTTCTTCGAATACTTTTGTAGGAACATTCGCAAATCCTCTTCATATATTGCTATATAACATATACGTTTCAAAATTTTATTTATGTCTGTTTATAGCTTGTTTCGTGGACTAAATTCGGTTTATTTTACTAGTTTCAACAGTAGTGGTATTCTGAAAAGATTATTTTTCTTCTGATTTGACGCCAGCCGCCGGCATAACGGCACAATTAAATATTTCAAACAACAATAGAAAAATTTTATTACTATGGTAATACACATTTTTTAAAGTTCATTCTAAATTCAAAATAAACACCATTAAGTTTTGTGTACTCATTTAAGCTGAAATTTTTAAAAATCAGCCGAGCTTCAGTATGTTTTACACTGTGTATGGAGTGATGGTCAGCAACAGAGAGGATGTAGACAAGCCAGACAGTTTTCCCCCTCCTGTGGGTTTAGCAGAATTTGCCACATCTAGTTCCTAGTGACCAGATGTGATATTATGGTACCTTGCATGAAGAGTAAGAATAATGATGGTATAGTAATGCAGGCTGGAAATAATACAAAATCATTGGTCAACATACATAACGATTCCTGGTTCAACACCAAGTTAAAGAAATACATAATCTGCGAGAAGTTCGGAAATCTGCAATCACTACACTCAAAGTCTCGAACTTCACGTCCAGAAATGATCTGCGAGAAGTTCAACTAGGATATGTATGTTAAAAACTTTTTAAATTTACAGTATTGGTTTATCTGGTAGCACATATTTTAATGAATTAAACGGAAAGGGATGGGATTGGAAAGAAAGGCCACTAAACTATGCTTGGTTTTGCTTTGTTAAAAGAATAACTTCTGAATTTGTATTAAACATTTTTGCGCTAGATATTCAGCATAAGACAACACTAACCAAACAGATTAAAAGCTATTAGCTTTCGTACAGGTGTCATATTTCACAAACTATATTCTTGTTTCGTTCATTGTAGGTCATAAGCTTCGAAAAGTACCTTTTTAGAATAGTCTCGATTACAACATCTTTGTAGCCTAAGCCTCTGTTTGAGACATTTGTTGTATATTAATGATGTCTTTGGACTAGGATCTGAAAAGCAATAGACCTTCACATACCTCGTAGTCAAGCACGGAGCTCCCAACTGTTCACCAGACGTCACCATCATACCAACTACCTTTACCACGGTACGATCCCGAGGCTGATGAGAACGGGCAACAGTATGTGTTCTGACGTGGACTTCTTTGACCCGTCTTTTCGTCACTTCAGGAGAAACGTACTGGCAGCTATAACTTCACCAACTGGAGCCTGAAAATCGACAGTGTGTTCTAAGTGATGAGTGCCTGGGTGGTGCCTTTAAAGGGCCACATCGTGCTTTATGCACGAATATTGGCTGTGATAGCAACTTATATTTTGGTGGTGCCTTTAAGGGTCCACATAGTGCTGCGATGTTATATATTTGCTATCGTTACTGTTATCTATATTTTATTATTTATGTTATTGTTACAATGTATTATATAGTTTATGTCCATTGTTATTGTCCTAGTTACTTATATAGTTATGTACTGTTATTAATTTACTATTGTATATATTATTGTTGCACGCTGCTTCTAAGTTACTAGTCCTCTTCTGAGCTAATTACTGATATTTTGTAAAATGGTGTATTGCCGTAAATGAAATAAATAAATAAAAGCATCACACAACCCTCAATCTTGTTGGAAAATGAACAACCAAAATAGTAAATTAATTTTTTGAATCAGCACTGCTTACACACAAGAGAAGCTCAGGCGGAGTCTATGCTAGAAGGAACTAGAAGGAAGGCTTGCTTGTCCCAGGTACCACCCTGGGACCCTAGTCTTAGCATAGGTGGATAGCTCAGTATCGTTTATTGGATGTTGTATCAATATGTTATTAGTTTGACCCTATTAAGCTTTAAAGATTTAAAGTGTCTGCAATCTTGAAACAATGTGGTAATCATTTTTTTATACTTAATTTATCAGCTTCACACTAATGCCATTAAAGTTGAATAGTCTTATGTTTTTGTTTGCTGTTACTAGTTAACACATTGACTGCAATGGGTACACTGATACTATCCTGGCTGCCCTAAGGCTAGTATATGACTAGTTTCGCAGTGAAAGTGTTACAATCAAAACAAATAGATTACCCTGCCGACTGTTATATTTGTCAGGTTTTGATAGCAAAATTTGTAAAGGCAGTCAAATCCATTTTAAATTATGGAAATTTACATGAAATAGCAAAGTGCGATGGAATGGTGCGAAAGTGGGCTAGCTAGTTCGGTGAAGGAAATACAATTGTACTTTTGTGATGTGTCTGAAGGTGATAGCCTCGCTATTGAAAGGCCTCACAAAACAAATAAAAGTTTTAAATATTGGTTTTATGTTTTTCATGTAATTTAACAATGACCAATATAAGCTCCATCTACAGTAAATGTGAAAATTGAATAAAACAGGCAATTCCAAGTGGCAATACTATGAGGTGATTTTCCACAAGTTCGAAGGTAGTTTTTCATGAAATTGTAACTGACCATTTAGTTAAGCTATCAAAGACGTTTAAAAACACTCAAAGGCTAATTGAACAGTTCGATTTGGAACAGTTCACTCACCTTTTGTACAATCCAGATCTGGTACCTTCAGCAGGCACTAGTTCTACACATGAAATGTGAGCTTGAAATTAAGCACTGTAACCCGCGTGGCTGCTAGGGAGCCGCCATCTTATATCACGTGACTATTCTTGACCAATAAGAGAGTTGGCCTATACGGCTACCCTGTCTACTAATAATCACATTTAAATGTTTTAAATTTCTTAAAAAATGGCTCATCGTCTATTAATTTTATTTATAAAAAATCACTGCATGAAATTTTGAAGCAATTAATTATCAAAATGTTATATATTTAAATACATAAGCTCATAATACATAATAAATACAAAATTTAAATAAAATGTTACAAATGTCATAATTACGTACGTATTAAGCTAATAGTTTCTATAGTTAGCTATATTTAAGAATATGTACATCGATAAAATAAAAGTTTATTTCTTAACACCAAATTAATATTTTATTTTTAATTTATAAATTACACAACGAGACAGTATTGTAGGTAATTCTCAGATGACGGCAATCTTCTTATAAACTCCTTCCTACTGAATAAATCAGTGAGTATCCTCAGAATTTAAAAAATTTATTACTTAAATAAACATTAAGAGAAGTAATTGTAATTCTTTGAAAAATCTTATTTATTAGTGTAAAATATTGTATAAATGAGTATGTTTTTACATATTGAAGCAATTTGTGTATGTCATTGGTCTTTATTAATCTTTATCTCATGATTTAAATACGTGATTAGTTGTAATGCAATATTTTTGAAATTATGAAGATTGCAAAGAAAATAATATGTTTATTTGCATTACTACAAAAATACTATACTAAATAAAACAATAGTATAGTACAATATTATCTTATTATAATTAATATATTTACTTATATTCCATTTGAAACCCTGTTGGTTACATAAATATTACTTTAACGCTTTATTTAAGATTTATTTAAAGTCGAATTATTAGAATTTCTAATAAAGTATTTAACAAAATATAATAATAGTTACAAGAAAATCTTAATAGAGCAATCGTAAAGGGAGTGGTACAATTTACTGAGTACCGTGTTGGGAATATTGTATTATTAGATTATGAAAACCAAGTAGATTTTCAATCGCATTACCTTAGGGAAGTTCATTTTGTAGTAATTGAATCAAATCATTTTATTTCACTAAGGTAATGTAAATTAACCTGATAATCAAACATTTATTGTAAATAATTTTTATTTGTATTATCAAAGCATCGTTTTGGATAGCAAACTAATGGGTCTCTTATCAGTTACTTTTTTATGAACATAATAAATTTGGGGCAGAACCGTTTTAATATATGTTACAGCATTGATATAATTGGCTGAGTGTTAGCGAATACAGACTGTATGTTTCATTTCTAACTGTCTGTCTATTCACACAATATCTTTGGAATCTAACTAGCATATAACTCTAAATTTTGCATTAAACATCATTTCTGCATATTTGGCTGAGCGTTAACTAACATTTTCACATTCCTGGTATAGGTAATAATTATGGCAACGTGAAAATTGAAGAATAAATCTTTATAAACAAACTAAGTACAATCATATGGAATTTAAGCGTTTGAAACAGTAACAAATAGATGAAACGAGCCATTTTTTTACTTAACATTTTGCATGCAAACTAAGTGAAGCCTATTACTTGACAAGTGCTGTGGCGTATGTCTACCGTTTTTATTATTTAACATAGACTCTTCACCAATTTATCATTGTGTCTTTTTTTTTAATTTTTAAGTGGTTTAAATTGGAAATGGAAAAATAAAAATAAACCTGGCCCTACATGTAGGTTATTTTAGTTGTGGTTGCAATCTTGTTTTACCTACATTTTGCTATAAAATATGTATAAAGGTTTTAGCATATTGTACCTGGAAATCTGCGTTTCGAGTTAAATGGGGGTTTCGGAGACGTTGGGTTTTATGTTGAATAATGACCAGCTGAAAACTGGTCCGTACAAATGACCCAATTACGGACCTCAAACCTAAGCACACACAAGAGAGTGGGCTATTTATTTTAAAGTAAATAGTGAGTGATGGTGATGAGAGTATTAGGTAGATCTAGAACAACCTCGTTAGTAGTAAAGATCGAGTTTTTGTTAACGAGCATCAATACTAACAAATGATCATATACTAAACTATTAGTATTAGTACAAATGTACACTGTTGCGGGTTAAGCTCATTTCATTGTGAAAGCCATGATTCAGGTAGATGAATGTAAAAAAATACGTTCTTCTGGATAGCAAATTCATACTGAAAAGATTTCCTTTGCCTTTTTGGAGATAATAAAAATTTATGTAACTCTACTCGTCCTTAAATAATTTATTTGATTAAGTTAATAATTCTTTATGAAGTCCAAAAGATTTCAATTTGTACCAACATTTAATCTTGTTATAAAAGTAAGAAGACTACGATTTTGGGTTCCGCTATACCCAATGTTCACGGTACATGATATGCTGAAATACAACGAAATTGATAATGTTAACAAGAAATAGAATTGATGAAAACCCTTATTACTTATTAGGTAGGGAAGTTTTATAATACAACAGCTAATATTTTAGCTATACATGTAGTTATATAATGGCCTGTCTACTAAACTCTTCCATGAAATACGAGTATTTTCTTTAGAGTAGTAGATTATGGAATAACCGCATTCCTTATTATATAACCAAGTATTGTGAACACAGTGCTATAGAATGTTGATGAAAATACTTCGTGTTTCAAAAGATCCCTACAGTAGTGAATTTCTGGATCTCTGATACAGACCAGGATACTTCCAACATCAACTCTTGGGTATTTTATAGTAGTTTGGAAAATTTCAAAATCCACTCTCA